>NC_062567.1:39482283-39785033 GCF_022837055.1 Prionailurus viverrinus | reverse complement strand
TCAAGTCAGGATCCCAGGGTCGTGGGATGGAGCCCCATAGTGGGCTCTTCACTGATCATGGATCTTGCTGAAGATTCTCTCTCTCTCTCCCTGCCCCTCTCCCTTACTCATGCTCTCTCTCTCTCTAAAAAATTTTTTTAAAAAAACTTTTTTTTAATTAAAAAATAAAAATAAAAATAAAAAATAAAACTAGGGACAGGGTACCTGACTGGCTCAGTCAGTAGAGCATGTGACTGTTGATCCTAGGGTCGTGAGTTCAAACCTCACATTGGGTGTAAAGCTTACTTTAAAAAAAAAAAAAAAAAAAAAACTTTGAATTTAATTTACTTATTTTGAGAGAGAGCACATGTGCATGGGGAGGGGCAGAGAGAGAGGGACAGAGAAGAGAATCCCAAGCAGGCCCTACACTGTCAGCTCAGAGCCCAATGCAGAGCTCGATCTCACAAACCGTAAGATCATGACCTGAGCTGAAATCAAGAGTCAGACACTTAACTGACTCTTTTTTAAAAAAAATTTTTTTTAACGTTTATTTTTATTTTTGAGACAGAGAGAGACAGAGCATGAACAGGGGAGGGGCAGAGAGAGAGGGAGACACAGAATCGGAAGCAGGCTCCAGGCTCTGAGCCGTCAGCACAGAGCCCGACGCGGGGCTCAAACTCATGGACTGTGAGATCATGACCTGAGCTGAAGGCAGATGCTCAACCGACTGAGCCACCTAGGCGTGCCTCAAATCTCTTAATAAACACAAATGTTAGTAAGGCCCTAAGGCTTAACTATTGTACTAATGATTTTGAGACCCACACCTAATATGAAAACGAGATTAAGATTTTTTTTTATTTATAGATATGAAATTGCTTGCTCCTGCCCCATGACTTTCATCAAGTTATAGAATGAGTAACCAGTGATAATATCTGATATTATCAAGCTCTTATCTGCCATTTTTTCAAAAATTTTTTTAATGTTTATTCTATTTTTGAGAGAGAGAGAGAGACAGAGCATGAGCAGAGCAGGGGCAGAGAGAGAGGGAGACACAGAATCTGAAGCAGGTTTCAGGCTCTCAGCTGCCAGCACAGAGCCCAACGCGGGGCTTGAACTCATGAACCATGCGATCATGACCTGAGCCGAAGTCAGACTTTTAACTGACTGAGCCCCCCAGGGGCCACTCTGCCATTTTTAACTTATTTCACAGAACACGTCCTCCTTCCTGTGAAGCCCTGCACAACTGTGTCCCCAGTCCTAATCTATCAGGACTAGTCAAGGCCTTCTTCTTTTTTTTTTTTTTTTTTTTTTTTTTTAAAGAAGGGAATTTTTTTTTTTTTTAATTTTTTTTTTCAATGTTTATTTATTTTTGGGACAGAGAGAGACAGAGCATGAACGGGGGAGGGGCAGAGAGAGAGGGAGACACAGAATCGGAAGCAGGCTCCAGGCTCTGAGCCATCAGCCCAGAGCCTGACGCGGGGCTCGAACTCACGGACCGCGAGATCGTGACCTGGCTGAAGTCGGACGCTTAACCGACTGCGCCACCCAGGCGCCCCAAGGCCTTCTTCTAAATGAACTGCAGAACCTCACTGCGTGGGCAAGCGTTCGTTATGACTTATCCTGCCCGAACTACCAGGAATGAGAATCGAGACGACAAAGACACTGCAAAAAGGTTCTAGTACCAAGGATAACCCAGTGGACCGCACCTTCTTGAAGCATAAGGCAGTCATAATCATACAGCCAACACAGGCAGCACTCACAAGGGCCTGTGCACGCTGGTTACCGTGCAATTTCCTGGCATCTGGTTTACACCCGGGCTTTTCTGAGGTTTTCACTTCAGTCCGGGAAACAAGGGTATGCAATGACATGAGCTGTGTATGGAGTGTTCCCGCTACTGTGTCAGTTTGGACCATGTCTAAGAGAATGTGATGGGTAAGCCCAGGAACACTGTCAAATCATAGAAAACACCTCTCATTTGAATTACAGATTCAGATAGCGGTGCCAGGTTGGCTTAATCAGTGGAGTGTGCAACTCTTGATCTTGGGATGGTAGGTTCGAGCACAGGTTGGGTGTCGAGATTACTTACAATATATATATATATTTATTTAAAAAATGAATTATAGGGGCATCTGGGTGGCTCAGTCGGTTGGGCGTCCGACTTCAGCTCAAGTCATGATCTCATGGTCCATGGGTTCGAGCCCTGCATCGGTCTCTGTGCTGACAGCTCAGAGCCTGGAGCCTGCTTCGGACTCTGTGTCTCCTTCTCTCCCTGCCCCTCCCCCACTCGTGCTCTGTCTCTCTCTATCAAAAAATGAATAAACGTTAAAATTTTTTTTAATTTTTAATGAATTATAAATTCGTATAATATAGACAGCAATGCATGTGATAGGTAATTATATTGCTTATTAAAAATTGTAGGGGCGCCTGGGTGGCGCAGTCGGTTAAGCGTCCGACTTCAGCCAGGTCACGATCTCGCCGTCCGTGAGTTCGAGCCCCGTGTCAGGCTCTGGGCTGATGGCTCAGAGCCTGGAGCCTGTTTCTGATTCTGTGTCTCCCTCTCTCTCTGCCCCTCCCCTGTTCATGCTCTGTCTCTCTCTGTCCCCCCAAAAAATAAATAAGTGTTGAAAAAAAAATTTTTTTTTAAATAAAAAAATAAAAATTGTAGATAACACACATGTCATTATAAGGAACTAATGGATGATGCTAGAGATCTACAGGATAAATTATTATGCTCCTATTAAAACTCATATATTTTGAAAAATTTTTAATAAGAAATATACTTGATGTAAGAGGTGAAAAATTGCTAGAGGGTTTGAGAAAGTAAAGAAGTAAGCCCTCACTAGTATTCCCAAAAAAATAATTGAAAATTTTCTCAAAAAGCAGTATATAAAAAAGCATATACGTGGTTTTCATAACTTTGCTTATATTGTGCATACCAACGAGTGGATATATATTAAAAATAATATAAAATCCACAAACATATGGCTAGCTAATTTTTGACAAAGCAGGAAAGAATATCCAATGGAGGGGCGACTGGGTGGCTCAGTCGGTTAAGTGGCTGACTTCGGCTCAGGTCATGATCTCGCAGTCCATGAGTTCAAGCCCCGTGTCGGGCCCTGTGCTGACTGCTCAGAGCCTGGACCCTATTTCAGATTCTGTGTCTCCCTCTCTCTCTGCCCCTCCCCCGTTCATGCTCTGTCTCTCTCTGTCTCAAAAATAAATAAACATTAAAAAAAAAAAAGAATATCCAATGGAATAAAGACAGTCTCTTCAGCAAGTGGTGCTGGGAAAACTGGACAGCGACATGCAGAAGAATGAACTTGGACCACTTTCTTACACCACACACAAAAATAAACTCAAAATGGATGAAAGACCTAAATGTAAAACAGGAAGCCATCAAAATCGTCGAGGAGAAAGTGGCAAAAACCTCTTTGGTCTTGGCCGTAGCAACTTCTTATTCAACACGTCTCCGGAGGCAAAGGAAACAAAAACAAGAATGAACTCATCAAAATAAAAAGTTTCTGCACAGCGAAGGAAACAATCAGCAAAAACTAAAAGGCAACCGACAGAATGGGAGAAGATATTTGCAAATGACATATCAGATAAAGGGTTAGTATCCAAAATCTATAAAGAACTTATCAAACTCAACCAACACCCCAAAAACAAATAATCCAGTGAAGAAATGGGCAAAAGACATGAATAGATACTTCTCCAAAGAAGACATCCACATGGCCAACCGACACATGAAAAAAATGCTTCACATCACTCATCATCAGGGAAATACAAATGAAAACCTCAATGAGATATCACCTCACACCTGTCAGAATGGCTCACAGTAACAACTCGGGCAACAACAGATGTTGGCGAGGATGTGGAGAAAGAGGATCTCTTTTGCATTGTTGGTGGCAATGCAAGCTGGTGCAGCACTCTGGAAAACAGGATGGAGGTTCCTGAAAAACTAAAAATAGAACTGCCCTCCGACCCAGCCATTGCACTACTAGGCATTTATCCACAGGATACAGATGTGCTGTTTCGAAGGGGCACATGCACCCCAATGTTTAACGGTATGGAAAGCCACAATAGCCCACAATAGCCAAGGTATGGAAAGAGCCCAAATGTCCATGGGTGGATGGATGGATAAAGAAGATGTGGTAAATATATACAATGGAGTATTACTCGGCAATCAAAAAGAATGAAATCTTGCCATTTGCAACTACGTGGATGGAACTGGAGGGTACTATGCTAAGTGAAATTAGTCAGAGAAAGACAAATATCATATGACTTCACTCATATGAGGACTTGAAGAGACAAAACAGATGAACATAAGGGTAGGGAAGCAAAAATAATATAAAAAACATGGAGGGGGACAAAACATAAGAGACTCATAAACATGGAGAACAATCAGAGGGTTGTGAGAAAGGGGATGGGCTCAATGGGTAAGGGACACTAAGGAATCTACTCCTGAAATCATTGTTGCACTATACGCTAATTTGGATGTAAATTTTTAAAAATTAAAAATAAAATTAAAAATAAATAAATACATAGATAGATAAATAATAAAAACAATGTAAAGAAAGGAACTTCTGAATTAATATTTTTGTATCTGAGTGGGGTAAAGGTGATTACAGAATTTTCTTTTCCTTTTGTTCTCCCCATTTCCAAATCCCATGTCCTTTAATACCCACTTATTATTTTATTAGCCAGAAATATGTCACTACTTGTTTTCAGAGCTCTTGTCTGACCTAGACCTGGTCTTTACCTCAAATAATTCCATAACTGAACACACCCCACTTTGCAGCCACAACCTGGGCATACCAGTTCTCAGGCAGTTATTTCTTTCAGTAATTTTTCTAACGAATCAAGGTATGCGAAAACAAATAAAGAGCACAAATTATTTTCAGATGTGCAGTGCAGGGCACCTGGCTAGCTGACTGGGTGGAACACGCCACTCTTAAACTCGGGGTGGTGAGTTCAAGTCCCACGTCGGGCATGGAGCCTAAATCATTCATTCATTCATTCATTCATTGAAAAGAAGATGTGCAGTGCTTTACCTCTGCCTGTCCTCCATTCTTGACGACCTTGTCAATCCCTTCTACCTCCTGGTCTCAGTAAAGCCTCAGTATTACCCTCTAACTGATCTTCTTCAGATCAGGGGTTTCTTCTCCTTGAAACCAAATCCCTCACTCACCTTTCTAAACTGAATCGAATCTCCCGAGTCTAATAACTGAAAAAGGGGGGCTGAGCGGAAACCACTCCGAGGGGCTGGGCATTGCAAGGAGAAAGTGCTACAGTGCTTTGAGGGAGATGTGTCTTTAAGAGAGAATTGCACTTTCAACAGATGAGACTTTTGAGCATGTTTAAATACTTGTGGCAATAGCCCAATATTGTTGCAAGTTGCCTAAACTCAATGTACAGTGAAATAAATAGTGGTATGTTGCATTTTCTTATTAGTTCCGTAGACTATCACGATCCCAACCCAACCCTAATAGCTATGTTAGAACAAATGTGGGGCACCTGGCTGGCTCAGTCAGTAGAGAGTGTGACTCTTGATATCTGGCATGAGTTCGAGATGTTGGGCGTAGAGATTATTTTTTAAAAAAGTGGGGCGCTTGGGTGGCTCAGTCGGTGAAGCGTCTGACTTCAGCTTAGGTCATGATCTCATGGTTGGTGAGTTTGAGCCCCACATCCGGTTTTGTGCTGACAGCTCAGAGCCTGGAGCCCGCTTCGGATTCTGTGCCTCCCTCTCTCTCTGCCCCTCCCCCGTTCACACTCTGTCTCTCTCTCAAAACTAAATAAGCATTAAAAAAAAATTTTTTTTTTTAAGAAAGAAAGGAGGGAAGGAGAGCAGAAGGAAAATTTTCACAAGGACTTGAGCACTAGAGCCGCTAAAGTCAAAACACCAGTTTCTTGAAAATAGCATTTCCTAAACAAAATTGTTCTCAAGGCTTAAGCCTTAAAACAAATACATGTCTCTGTTATTCACACATGATCACAGTGAAAATGTGTGATAGCTATAAGCAAGAAATAGGCAGGAAAAATGGAAAAGAGCGATAAATGTTTTCATGATTTCACATTTTAAATGGTGACAGTTTTTTTTTCTTTTAAAGTTTAGTCATTTATTTTGAGAGAGAGAGAGAGAGAGAGAGAGAGAGAAAGCGCCAGTGGGGGAGGGGCAGAGAGGGAGAGAGACGGAGAATCCCAAGCAGGTTAGCACCCTTAGCGCAGAGCCCCGTGTGGGGCTCAAATTCACGAACCTCGAGATCATGACCTGAGCTGAAGTCAGATGCTTAACTGACTAAGCTATCCAGGCACCCCCAGTGCCAGTTTTCTAGAAAAAAAATCCCACCTATTAATTTAAAAATTACTTAGAAAATTCTCAGAGTGCCTGGGTGACTCAGTGAGTTAAGCATCAGACTCTTAATATTGGGTCAGGTCGTGACGTCTCAGTCACAAGATGGAGCCCACATTGGGTTCTGTGCTGAGTATGGAGCCCGCTTGCGATTCTCTCCCTCTCTCTCTGCCCCTCCCCTGCTTGTGCTCTTTCTCATATATATATATATATATATATATTTTTTTTTTTTTTTTTAATTACTTAGAAACTTCTCACCAATTTCTGAGGGTTAACTATGTTCCTATGCTTGTCATTTCCTGGAGAAAATCTCATAGTCTTGCAAACATCTCCCTTTTCTCAATACAACGTAAGCTCCCCCAGTTCTGTTCCTGGTCTGCTTTGTTCATTAATGTGTCACAAAGCCTCATTAATGTGTCACAAAGCCCTAGACGACCACGAAGCACATAACAGGCCTTCGGGAAGGACTCGATGAATGAATCTCTCAACAATGAACTTCCAATGCAACTCTCCCCTTCTCGCAACATTTAGAAATCTGCAAACGTGGCACGATCAACCACTAGGTTTTTCCTGGGACTTTCCTTCACTTTTTAGTGTCAACATCACGTACACAAAAGCTCTCTTCTTCCCTTTACTTCTCCTTTTCAGGCTTGGGGAGGAGTCTGGACTAGCTTGTCAATTGGACTCGTCCAACTGAGCTTAGACTAGCAGGTATGCTATATTGAAAAATAGGTGTAGGTGAAGGGCGCCTGGGTGGCTCAGTCGGTTAAGCGTCCGACTTCAGCTCAGGTCATGATCTCATAGTTCGTGGGTTCGAGCCCCGTGTCGGGCTCTGTGCTGACAGCTCAGAGCCTGAAGCCTGCTTCGGATTCTGTGTCTCCTTCTCTCTCTGACCCTCTGTCTCTCAAAAAAAAATAAACGTTAAAAAATATTTAAAGAAGAAAAGAAAAATAGGCGAGCTTCCCAGCACAGCAAAGTCCTACACGTGTGTTGCCCAGAAGCCCAACGTCCCCCCCACATATATGTTCCTTCTTCTGCTCAGTTTTTGCTGTGCCCATCTTCTACTCGGTGATTTCTTAGGACGGTGAACCAACCCTACCATCCAGAAAGAGTCCCCACTCCCCCACCCCCACCCCCATTACCAAATATACTCTAATAGAAAGTCTTGCCCCCAGCATTTCAGAATGGTAGCTGGAATTGCTGGTGCTTTCCCAGCCTGCATCTGCAAGAGGGATGGTGAGGACGGATGTAGGGTCCTTCAACTGGGGGCCCTTTCTCAGCTTTTGAAATCCCCAGAATTTCACTACTCTAATGGCAGCCGATTCCTTCCTGACACCCTACACTTATGTCCTCTCTGATAGTCTGTTTCCCTCAGGAGTTCCCCTACCCCTTTGGTCAGTTTCAGGTGAGTTTTCACACTGCAACTTGCTTGCTGCCCATCCCTTCTAGTTAGGTTAGAGGAAAAGAATTTTGTCACCTTGCATAGACTCCGTGACACTAAAATGGTGAGTTAGCAGCAGTGGTAACACACAGGAGCTTGTTAGAAATGCAGATTCTTGGGTCCCACTCAACACTTGCATTTTTTTTTTAATGTTTATTCATTTTTGAGAAAAAGAGAGAGAGAGAGAGCATGAGCAAGGGAGGGGCAGAGAGAAAGGGAGACACAGAATCCGAAGCAGGGTCCAGGCTCCAAACTGTCAGCACAGAGCCTAAAGCGGGACTTGAACTCACGAACCGCGAGATCATGACCTGAGCTGAAGTCCGACACTTAACAAACTGAGCCACCGTGCCCTGAATCAGAATCTGCATCTTAACAAAACCCCTATGTGCCACATAAAAGTTTGAAACGCACCAAACTGGATCAGTGGCTCTCAACACTGGTATCACTTTGAGGAACCACTTTGAGAAATCCTGATTTGGGACATACCCCAAACTAATTACATCAGAATGTCTGGGGATGGAGTCCAGGGGTCAGTTTTTTTAAAACTTCTTCCAGTGACCCCAGTATGTAGTCACGTTTGAGCCACCGGAGTAAAACTTTTTCTTTTCTTATGTGGTTGACTATTCGTGTAATCTCTTTGGACAAAAGGATGATTGAAAGCATGATAACTCCAGGAAAACACAGAGACTTTTTCTGGAATACTGATATCTTATCAGGCACATGCTTTGGCCAGAAAAGACACGATCCTGACTTCCAAAGAATATTTCTGAAGATTGGACCAGGAGGTGGTAATATTGTGTAATGTTTAGATCGGGGTTCAATTTCTCCCCTAGCTATGTGACTTTATCAACACAATTTCCACCTCTGTAAAACAGCGATCATAATATGACCCATCACAAGCTTTTTATCTTGAATGATCACCTGATTAGTTTTTCTCCAGATTAGGACTCACCATCACAAGCTCATCTGATTTTCTTAAATAAAAAGATTATGAAAACGACAAAGACCAGAGCAGAAATAAATGAAACTGAGAGCAGAAAAATAAAAATGACTAACAAAACTAAGAACTGTTTTTTTTTAAAAAAAAAAAAGATTAATAAAATTGATAGACCTTTATTTAGCTAGACTAAGAAAATATGAGAGGGGTGCCTGGTTGACTCAGTTGGTAGAGCATGTGACTCTTTTTTTTTTAATGTTTATTTATTTATTTTGAGAGAGAGAGAGAGAAAACAAGCAGGGGAGAGGCAGAGAGAGAGAGGGAGAGAGAGAATCCCAAGCAGGCTCTACACTGTCAGCACAGAGCCCAGGGCAGGGCTCAATCTCATGAACCATGAGCTCACGACCTGAGCTGAAATCAAAAGTCGGGTGCTTAACGGACTAAGCCACCCAGGCTCCCCTAGAGCATGTGACTCTTGATTTCAGGGTTATGAGTTGGAGCCCCACATTGGGCGTAGAGATTACTTAAAAATAAAATCTTAAAAAAAAAAAAAAAAAGGAGACAACTTAAATATATAAAGTCATAAATAAAAGAGGAGATATTAAAATTGGAATAAATGATTTCTAATTGCTCCCCTCCCCCCCCCAAAAAAGGCTGTGGATATTATATTTTCTTTTTTTTTTAATTTTTTAACATTTATTCATTTTTGAGAGACAGAGACAGAGTGCGAGTGGGAGAGGGGCAGAGAGAGAGGGAGACACAGAATCCGAAGCAGGCTCCAGGCTCTGAGCTATTAGCACAGAGCCCCACACGGGGCTCGAACTCACAGACCGCGGGATCATGACCTGAGCTGAAGTCGGACGCTTTACCGACTGAGCCACCCAGGCGTCCCTGGATAGTATATTTTCAAGATAGGCAGTGAGGGGTGGGGGGCACCTGGATGGGTCAGTTAAGCATATGATTCTTGATTTCGGTTCAGGTCAAAATCTCATGAACTGTGAGATTCTCTCTCTCCCTCTCACTCTGCCTCTCCCCCATTCTTTCGCACCCTCTTTCTCTCTCTCCAAATACACAAATAAACTTAAAAAAAGGTAGGCAGTACTGGCGAAGTGTGTGGCTAACGCCGCATCTCATTCACATGCATGTTATACACCTGCATGTCTGTCGGGTGAGGACATTTCTCTAGCCATAAAGAATTGAAAATATGCTTACTTAATAAAGAGTTTATTGACACTATAAACTGATGCATCCTTGTTTTTAACGAAATACCTTATATGTTTTTCTCTAAACTAAACAAGGATGCTCTGATCAGTTGAACTGGCTACAGTGAGTCTATACGGGAGTGATTTTCCTCTAGGGATAGCATTTATTTCATTTTCCTTCCATATCACCCACCTAAGAATGTGCATGTGTGAAAGCAGTTGTGAAAGCATCTCTTCTTTACATTGTGTATGTGCGTGTGTTCAGACTCCTTTGCTGACTCCTTTCCTGTTTGCAGGGAGCTAAAAACTCCTGGTGAAATTTTCTGGGGCGCCTAGCTGGCTCAGTTGGCAGAGCGAGCGTGTGACTCTTGATATCAGGGTCATAGGTTCAGGCCCCACGTTGGGTGTAGAGACTACTTAAAAAATAAAGTCTTTAAAAAAAATTCTACTGTTTTTGGTGAATGGATAAAAAAGCACCCATAAGTCACAGGGTTTAGGAAACAGATGACTTCCTTGCTTCCTTCCTCTCTGGGCCCCACTGACTTTTCTTTTTTTTTTCTTTTTAAGATTTTTATTTGTAAGTAATGTCTACAATCAATGTGGGGCTTCAACTTACAACCCCAAGGTCAAGAGTCGCCTGCTTTACTGGCTAAGCCAGCCAGGCTCCCTTGGACCCCATTTTCTAATAGACTTCTAGCTCTTGTGTGTTATTCACAAAATGTCCCAGTTCACGTGTGCCTGTGACATAGACGTACACAGAAGGGAGAAGTCCCATCAGGTCAGATTTCTTTTTCAATGTCTATTTGTTTTGAGAGAGAGAAAGAGCAAGAGCAGGGGTGCTGCAGAGAGAGAAAGAGAGAATCCCCAGCAGGCTCCACACATCAGCACAGAGCCTGACTCAGGGCTCAATCCCACGGACTGTGAGATCATGACCTGAGCCGAGATCAAGAGTCAGATGCTTCCCCGACTGAGCCATCCAGGTGCCCTGAGTCAGATTTCTTGGTAATTTTAAGTTTATTTATTTATTTATTTATTTATTTATTTTTCAACGTTTATTTATTTTTGGGACAGAGAGAGACAGAGCATGAATGGGGGAGGGTCAGAGAGAGAGGGAGACACAGAATCGGAAACAGGCTCCAGGCTCTGAGCCATCAGCCCAGAGCCCGATGCGGGGCTCGAACTCCCGGACCGTGAGATCGTGACCTGAGCTGAAGTCGGACGCTTAACCGACTGAGCCACCCAGGCGCCCCCGTCATGGAGAATTTAAATATCACCAAGAGTGAAAAAAAAATAATCTGTAATTGAATTGCTCAGAAAGAACCAGTCTGAACTTTTTATTGCATTTCTTCCCAGTCTTATTATCTATAAATATACAATGTAATGTTTATCTCATCATATACTTCTTAGAGCTTTCAAGGGAGGGATGCACTTAGAAATGAGACTGTCCCAGGGGCACGGAGGTGGCTCAGTCGGTTGAGTCGGGCTTTGGCTCAGGTCATG
This sequence comes from Prionailurus viverrinus, assembly GCF_022837055.1. NCBI lineage: Eukaryota > Metazoa > Chordata > Mammalia > Carnivora > Felidae > Prionailurus > Prionailurus viverrinus. The sequence goes on along the minus strand of NC_062567.1, from coordinate 39,773,625 downwards.
ATCTCGCGGTTCACGGATTTGAGCCCCGCGTCGGGCTCTGTGCTGACAGCTCGGAGCCTGAAGCCTGCTTCGGATTCTGTGTCTCCCTTTCTCTCTCTCTCTCTCTCTCTGCCCCTCCCCCACTCATGCTCTGCTTCTCTCTGTATCTCTCAAAAATAAACAAACATTTTTTAAAAAAAAAAGAAAAGAAATGAGACTGTCCCAGGCACATCTGTAGAGCTACAGTCCTGATCCGAATAAGCTATTTGTGCTTGAGACAGAAACAGAAAGTTAGAAGCTTCTCCCGCAGGGCCAGTCCCAAGGTGGAAAAGAACATTGTTTCTGTCCCTGGGGTTTTAAAAAGAACACTGCATTTGGCATGCAGATGACAGTCCAGTGTCTTTCATCTAAGAGGATTTTTCTCAAGGAACAAGATGGTGACATTCCGGGCTCCCTGTCCTTTTTGTTTGTTGGGGGGCAGGGGGTTGTTGTTGTTGTTAATCTCAGACCTTAGAGTATCCTCTATGGCATAGTTTACATCTCCATTAAAAAACAATATTGTAGGGGCACCTGGGTGGCTCAGTCGGTTGAGCTGCTGACTTCGGCTCAGGTCATGATCTCGCGGTCCGTGAGTTCGAGCCCCGCGTCGGGCTCTGTGCTGACGGCTCAGAGCCTGGAGCCTGTCTCAGATTCTGTGTCTCCCTCTCTCTCTGACCCTCCCCCACGAATGCTCTGTCTCTTTCCGTCTCAAAAATACATAAACATTAAAAAAAAAATTAAAAAAAAAAAACAATATTGTAGATCCTTCCCTCCCCGCCCTCCCAAGAAGCCAACCCTTCCGTTTTATTCTCCTGGCCTCCAGAACCATATGAGACACAAACTGTTGTGCCTGCCGCCGAGTTTATGATACTCTCTTACAGCAGCCCTGGAAAACTAATACACAAGCCCAGTTTCGGTTTTCAGAAAAGAGATGAAACATACATCTCGTGTCATAAACTACCGTCGGTTTGGTCATACTTTGAAAATAAATACGGGTGGCTTGGGTGGCTCAACTGCTCGGGCAGTGGAGCATCCACTATCAGCTCAGGTCATGACCTCCGGGTTCGTGAATGAGTTCGAGCCCCGCATCAGGCTCCCGGCTGTCGGCGCAGAGTCGGCTTCCGGATCCTCAGTCCCCTGCTCGCTCTGCCCTTCCCCCACCCCACTCTCTCTCAAAAAATAAATTAAAAAAAAAAAAAAATTAAAAAAAAAAAAGAAAAATAATATTATTGTCCCTCTTAAAAAATATTTTAAAAGCCTTGGCTATAAAGACACTGTGAGTGCCTCTCCATCAATGGATCGCTGGGAATGTGTAATTCATGTTTAAAACTTGCCAGCACCTTCCAATTTGCCACTTTTTCCAAATTTTTCCGACTTTCCACTTTTCCAGGTGAAAATAGTTACCATTGTTATTTGAATTTTTTTTTTTTTTACACAACAATACTTTTGCGGAGTTGGAGTTAATGACAGAACGTGCTCGAAGCAAATTTCCATCAGAAGCATCAGAGGCAGACCACTGCAGTGTTTTCTTCTGATTATCTTACTGTTTAAAGTGCTGAGATGTCCGTGCACCTGGGTGGCTCAATCGGTTAACCGGCCGACTTCAGCTCAGGTCATGATCTCGCGGTCCATGAGTTTGAGCCCTGTGTCGGGCTCTGTGCTGACTGCTCAGGGTCTGGAGCCTGTTTCAGATTCTGTCTCTCTCTCTCTTTCTGACCCTCCCTTGTTCATGCTCTGTCTCAAAAATAAATAAACGTTAAAATGTAAATAAATAAATAAAGCTCTGAGGTGTCCAGAAATTTATTTTGTAGAAAATACCTAAACAGCAGCTCTTTATGATTCTTAAGGACATCAGTGTTTTAAAAAAAAAAATTTTTTTTTAACATTTATTCATTTTTAAGAGACAGAGAGAGACAGAGCACAAGTGGGGAGGGCAGAGAGAAAGAGGGAGACACAGAATCTGAAGCAGGCTCCAGGCTCTGAACCTTCAGCACGCAGCCCTACGCAGGACCTGAGTCGAAGTCCTACGCTTAACCAACTGAGCCACCCAGGCGCCCCAGGACATTAGTGTTATGATGCAAGAGAATACTGTCGTAAAAACCTGATGCTTTCAGTTAGTTAAAATTTAACTGAGCTCAGTTCTCAGCTATGCATGTAATCCCATTACGTTTCAGCTGCTAGGATTCCAGAACTTATCATTTTTTGCCCTCTGTTCTCGGAAGCAAACTGTAGGCAGTCCCTTGTGGCCAGCAGAGTCAACTGTCACTCAGGCATTAGCTTGCGGACTGGGACTTCCAGTCTGACCCAAGAATCTACCCTTTGCAATATTTCAGCTAAGCATGTGATGTGAAACAAGGCAGAGTAGTGATTCTCCAAGTGTGCTCCCGGAGGAGCCGCTTGGCCTCACCACTGAGTTTGTCAAACGGGCAAATTTTTGAGCCTCTCCCCTGAGCTACTGAATCAGAAGCTCTGGGGATGACCCCCAGGGGCCTCGGTTTTAACAAGGACTCCTGGGGATTATTATGCATGCAAAAGTTTGAGAACCACCGGTGGGGTAGAGGTGGAGGGGTAGGCTGGGTGGGGAGGTGATGGAAGCAGGGGTTGGTAGGGAATTTTGCCAAAGGGGTTTTGCTAATCTCATTTCATTTGTCTGTTCCTCTCCAATAGAGGAGCGTTTGCAAGAAGGAAAAAGTACTAGAACTTCTACACGAAACCTCTGCCTCCCCCCTTTAACCAGGTTGTTGCTAAGCAGACTTGTCCTTTCGATAAATGGGTCCTACAGAGATTTTCGAAGGTTTGCTTATCTGCATTTTGTCTGGAACTGTCCCGGCACATCTCCTTGTGTCACTTACCGGTCCTGTTCTTTTTCACTCTGGAAATGCAAGCCTTCTGTTAATGTATTAAGTACAGATGGTTATTATTCTCAAGCATCGAGGTAGACCAGAGTAGAAACACCACACATCATGGTTCTCAGATCCCGCTCCCCCCCGACCCCTCCCCACTCCCCCCCCCCCCCCATGATCCCTTTAGCTTTCCTGGATGACATTATTACTTCTGCAATTTGGAGTCCGATAGCCCTTCTTCCTCTCCAGGCTTTGCCACTTCCTGAACCGTGACCTAAGACAAGCGACTGATGTGCTCTAAGCTGAAGCTTCCTCATTCACAAAATGAGGATTTTCATAGTTTCTATCTCACAGGGTTATTTGAAGTGTTAAATAAAACTATGTAATATTCTTATTTTAATAGAATATTATTTAAAATTTTGTTTTGATGTTTCCTTATTCTTTTTTTTTTAATATGAAATTGATCGTCAAGTTGGTTTCCATACAACAGCCAGCGCTCATCCCAACAGGTGCCCTCCTCAACATCCATCACCCACCCTCCCCTCCCTCCCACCCCTCCATTGTTTCCTTATTCTTGAGAGAGAGAAAGAGAGAGAGAGAGAAAGAGAGAGAGAGAGAGAGCATGAGAGGGAGAGGGGCAGAGCCAGAGAGGGATGCAGGATCCTAAGCAGGCTCCAGGCTCTGAGCTGTCAGCACAGAGCCGGACACGGGGCTCCAACTCATGAGCCGTGAGATCATGACCTGAACTGAAGTCAGCCGCTTAACCGACAGAGCCACCCAGGCGCCCCTAATAGCATATTATTAAATAGCCAACATTCAAGGGTTTCTGGGTGGTTCAGTTGGTTAAGCCTCCAACTTTGGCTCAGGTCATGATCTCGAAGTTCGAGTTCGAGTCCCGCGTCAGGCTCTGTGCTGACAGCTCAGAGCCTGGAACCTGCTTCAGATTCTGTGTCTCCCTCTCTCTCTGCACCTCCCTGCTCACGCTCTCTCTCTCTGTCTCAAAAATAAACATTAAAAAATTAACAAATAGCAAACATTCAATAAACAGTTAATATTGTTATTCATTAATCCTCATGTCACCCATGGAACCCTGCCCCACTTTCTGTAAGCAGATATCCTCTCTCCTTGCTCATTGACAAAAAATAAGGCCACTAAGTATGACTTTCCTCAACTACGCCCCCCACCCCAACAAAGTTACCTGGTAATCTGTCACTTCTGGGGTCTAATATAAAGGCTGAAGGACTCCTCCTTTTCTTCCTTCTGTTCAAGGCCAACCACTCACCTGAGCCCTTAACTTTTATTTTTCCTTGCCCAGAGATGATTTCTGCCTTTTTCTATTTCCTTTAAACTTGCTCTATCTTGCTCTAACAACAGCTTCATCTGTCTGTCTCCTTTTCCCGTCCAAACTTCTGACAAGGGTTACCCATACTTCCTTGTCCATTTTCCCCCAATGCCACAGAAGATGTTTACGTTAAGATTGTCAGGTGGATATCGGCTGGCCCGGTTGGAAGAACGTGAGACTCTTTGTCTCAGGGCTGTGAGTTCAAGCCCCATGTTGGGCGCAGGTATTACTTAAATTAAAAAAAAAAAAAAATGAGGGGCGCCTGGGTGGCGCAGTCGGTTAAGCGTCCGACTTCAGCCAGGTCACGATCTCGCGGTCCGTGGGTTCGAGCCCCGCGTCGGGCTCTGGGCTGATGGCTCAGAGCCTGGAGCCTGTTTCCGATTCTGTGTCTCCCTCTCTCTCTGCCCCTCCCCCGTTCATGTTCTGTCTCTCTCTGTCCCAAAAATAAATAAAAATCGTTTTAAAAAAAATTTTTTTAAGAAAATATAACTGGAAAAAAAAAAACCCAAATTCATAGATGGGGGGGAAAAAAAAAGAAAAGAAGGGAGACATTCGCTAGTTGAGATATAGATGGTGAGGGATTGTTACTTTTTTCACCCTGAAGGAACTCCAGAAAATCCATTTGCTGTTTTAAGCAGTTCCTGGATGTGTCTCATCCAAACAAGTCATCTCAGTGCCGTGGGGATTCAGGCTCCCGCGTTCTCTAGCTCCAACCTTTCCTAAGGCCTTTAAGGTCGAATCTTCAAGCGGCAGTGATAGGTCCTCATTTGTATCTGCAAACTAACTAATTCACACACCTACCTATTTCTCTCCAAAATTTTCTGTCTCCGCTGGCGGAACCATCCTTCATCAAGCTAGAATCCAAAGAACTCCAACGTTAGCTCCGCCGCGGTAGGATGATAGGCAAAGAATCAACACACGTGTCCCTTCTGTGTGTCCGCTCAGTGCCAATTCATTTACTTAGACTGGCGTGGCAAAATCAGACTACAAAAATGTCCAAGCTCTTGGCTTCTAAGTCCACGATGTGCAGCCCGGTTTCAGCTACCAAGGATTATAGACAAAATGCAATTCAACGGAACTAGCTTTCTTCCCCTCTCCGTTACTGCATGTGGATCAAAGCTGCTTTCAAGTACAGGAAGGAGTTTGCAGTCTGATTTAGAGAATGTCGGGGAGGAAAGAGTTTTCCTTAACTCCCTGGGGTCCCTGGCTGGGTCTGAAGATCAACCTAACAAAGACGGATTAATAGGGAACAAACGCATCCGCATTTAAGTTTTACATGACACCGGCGAGTCCATAAGAAAATGAAGACCCTAGGGGCGCCTGGGTGGCGCCCTTGCTCTATCTTGCTCTAACAACAGCTTCATCTGTCTGCTTTTTCCGTCCAAACTTCTGACAAGGGTTACCCATACTTCCTTGTCCATTTTCCCCCAATGCCACAGAAGATGTTTACGTTAAGATTGTCAGGTGGATATCGGCTGGCCCGGTTGGAAGAACGTGAGACTCTTTGTCTCAGGGCTGTGAGTTCAAGCCCCATGTTGGGCGCAGGTATTACTTAAATTAAAAAAAAATAAATAAATAAATAATGAGGGGCGCCTGGGTGGCGCAGTCGGTTAAGCGTCCGACTTCAGCCAGGTCACGATCTCGCGGTCCGTGGGTTCGAGCCCCGCGTCGGGCTCTGGGCTGATGGCTCAGAGCCTGGAGCCTGTTTCCGATTCTGTGTCTCCCTCTCTCCCTGCCCCTCCCCCGTTCATGCTCTGTCTCTCTCTGTCCCAAAAATAAATAAATGTTGAAAAAAAAAAATTTTTTTTAAATAAAATAATAAAAAAAAAAAAGAAAATGAAGACCCTAAAGAAATAGTTAAACTTGAGTATTTTTATGCCTGGTGTGATGAAAAGTAGACGGTTGAGAAGAAATATGACCTGTCAAAGATTATGAGGTAATTGTAGTAAACTGGGAGAAACTCAGCCAGGCCTGTTTGTTAGGATTCTTTTTGGTGCCTCTTTGTCTCCAGAGATAAGGATGGTTTTTTTTTCTTCCCCCTTTGGGTATAGGGAGGGCACCTTTCCCATAAGGGTTATTTTTGTGTTTTTTTTTGTTTTTTTTTGTTTTTTTTTTTTTTGCCTATTTCAGGAGAGAAGGAAAATGGGGGAGGTCAGAGTGACCTTACTGCTTCTGTAGTTTTCTCAAACCAGTTCAGCTTAGAATATTCAATATACCAACATGCCATATTTTGGAGTATAATGTGAGTGAAGGAAACCTTGCATCTATACTCTGCCTTCAGCAAAATCTAACACTTGGGACTATGAGAGAATACCCCTTTTTAAGAGATATGGAGAAGAGAGACAACCCCATGTCCCACTGTCTAAGTAAGTTCTCCCAAATAACAAACCATTAAGTAGAACTTGGGTTTATTCAGTGTCTCTACCCGAGAGGGTTAAGATAGTCCCCACAGTTTCCCTAGAAGACGACAATAGATATTTTAACTTAAACGCATAAAAAAGAACACTCATGATACTGCTCCAGACTGCCTGAAGCTCCCCCTCGACACAGGTCAGGAAAAAATAAGCATTAGTTCATTGCAAACCTCAGTTCTGTAATTTAACTATGCCTCTAGGACGCCTAGGAGTTCCAAGGGTCTCTAGCCAACTTTCATACTTCAATCACAACAGTTTAGTTTTTACCAGGGTTTCGTGGGGGGTTGGAGGGACAAGTGTTTTGGTTTTTTGTTTCTGTTTTGTTTTGTTTTTAAGTTGGCTTCGTACCCAGTGTGGGGCTTGAACTCACCACCCTGAGATTGAAAGTCACATGTTTCACCTAAAGAGCCAGACACGTGCCCTGGAAGGACAAGTTTGGGCTTGAAAATACAATTTGAGGGGCACCTGGGTGGCTTAGTGGGTTGAGCATCTCTCTCTCTTTGTTTTTGTTTTTGTTTTTTATGTTTATTTATTTATTTTTTTAACGTTTATTTATTTTTGAGACAGAGAGAGACAGAGCATGAATGGGGGAGGGTCAGAGAGAGAGGGAGACACAGAATCTGAAACAGGCTCCAAGCTCTGAGCAGTCAGCACAGAGCCCGATGCGGGGCTCGAACTCACGGACGGCGAGATCATGACCTGAGCCGAAGTCGGCCACTTAACCGACTGAGCCACCCAGGCGCCCCTATGTTTATTTATTTTTGAGAGAGAGAGAGAGAGAGAGTGTGAGCAGGGGAGGGACGGAGAGAGAGGGAGATACAGAATCTAAAGTAGGTTCCAGACTCTGAGCTGGACCATGGCTCAGAGCCCGACATGGGGCTTGAACCATCAAACTGTGAGATCATGACATGAGCTTAACCGACTGAGCTACCCAGGCACCCTGAGTGTCTAACTCTTGATTTCAGCTCAGGCCATATCTCACTGTTCGTGGCTTCGATCCCCGTGTCAGACTTCGAACTGATAGCAAGGAGCCTGCTTGGGAGTCTCTCTCTCCCTTTCTCTCAGCCCCTCCCCTACTGTCTCTTTCTCTCTCTCAAAACAGATAAATAAACTTTAAAAAAAAAGAAAGAAAATATAATTTGAAAAAAGAAACTGCCTAGATAGGAAAAAAAAAAAAAAAAAGGGAAGCCATTGGCTAGTTGAGGTAGAGATGATGATGATTCATTACTTTTTTCACCTGGAAGTAACTCCTGAAAATCCAGAATTTCTATTGGCTTTTACAAGTTTGTCACTATACAAGTTTCAGCGTAATTAACAAAGCGTCAAATTTGTGAAGTTAGTTGATTCCTTAATCTTACCATGCGGCATAGATGACTGTTGGAAGATCGCAAGCATAGGCACAGGACCAGAAAAGGAAACTATGTCCAAATACGTTACCTAGTTGTATCCTCAAAGATTTTGGACCTCAAAGTTTGTACTTTCATGTAATTTTTTTTTAGTTTATTTATTTATTTATTTATTTTTAGAGAGACTGAGACAGTGTGAGTAGGGGAGAGGCAGAGAGAGAGAATCCCAAGCGAGCTCTGCACTGTCGGCACAGAGCCCAACGCGGAACTAGAACCCACGAAACTATGAGACCATGACCTGAGCTGAAACTAAGACTCGGACACTTAACTGACTGAGACAGCTAGGTGGTCCCAGGAACTGCCATTTAAATTAGTGACTTAAGGGGAGCCTGGGTGGCTCAGTCGGTTGAGCGTCCGACTTCGGCTCAGGTCATGATCTTGCGGTTCATGAGTTCGAGCCCCGCGTCAGGCTCTGTGCTGACGGCTCGGAGCCTGGAGCCTGTTTTGGATTCTGTATTTCCCTCTCTCTCTGACCCTCCCGCATTCATGCTCTGTCTCTCTCTGTCTCAAAAATAAATAAATGTTAAAAAAAATTTTTTTTAATTAGTGACTTAAGATTGTCAGAAGAGTTATTTGTCTAGGATTTAACATGTTCTTCAAATAACAGATTGCTCAGCCATGGAGTGAAGCTCCTTCTCTAATCAAAAACAATTTCAAATATATCACTGAAATGGCTAAAAACCTCATGAGAGTGCTTGCAGATCCCCAGCCTGACAGGGTCTGACTCAGCTAGATGACAGGCAGGTTAAAGAAAAAGGACAAAGTCCTCCATTACTGGTATGATTGCAACAATGCCAAATGTGCCTTCCAGGCAAGGCAGAAATCATACTTCTGGATTGTTTTCCCAAGACATTTTCTGTTGTTGTTGTTGTTGTTGTTGTTTAATGTTTATTTGTTTTTGAGAGCGAGAGAGTACAAGCAAAGGAGCAGCAGAGAGAGGGGGGGAAGCAGGCTCTGCACTGGCAGCAGAAAGCCCGATGCAGGGCTCGAATTCATGAACCATGAGATCATGAGCTGAGCCACCCAAGCGCCCCTCTGTTGGTTTTTACAATCTCTCTCCCTGAGTGCCTTTTCCATGATTTTTCTTAAGGAGGGCTACACTTCTTACACCTGTCCCGTGGGACTCCCTCCTCCGCACCAGTCTTCTGGTAGTCGGTGTCCCTTTCAAGACTGCTAGGATAGGTGACCTGGGAAGCCATAAGAAGTGACCCTGCATGATAGACCAAATCCAGATTCTGTCAGATGTTATTTTTATGGCTTACATACTCCTGATCTGCTTGTTAGTGAAGGCTCTACCTGTAAAACCTTCTGACCACCATGGACAGCTCCCAATTGTGCCTCTCACGTTTAGACATTCCCAAGCTGGAGTCAGGTGCCAGTCCCTGTGTATTGACAAAAGTCAAGCTCTGTGAATGACTCTGAGAAATTCTCTTCACTTGACTGAGACTGACAAAGTGGCAACCATTGCTTCCACCAGCATGTGAGGCTGGAGTGTGGGACAGAGAAGGCTAGCATGGCCAACCATCAACTCTCTTTAGAGAAATTTGATTATCTCTCTTGATCATTTTCCTTGCCTCAGAAACACTTCAGGTGGGTGATAAGCCACTAATAGCAAAATCTGTTTCATAATCTCTTAGCATGTTTTATACAGAGCATCCTGTTCATAACTTTGGGGACCTCTAATAAAACTCAAAAAGAGAGAGAGAGGGAGAGAGGAAAATCAAATTTCTATCTGATTACAATGTATTTAGTGTTATACCTTTAAACTTGACATCTGAAGGGCACCGGCGTGGCTCAGTCAGTTGAACATCTGAGTCTTGATTTTGGCTCAGGTCATGATCCCGGAGTTGTGGGATCGAGCTCCGTGTTGGGCCCCATGCTGAGCATGGAGCCTATTTAAGATTCTCCCTCTCTCGGGGCACGTGGGTGGCTCAGTTGGTTAAGCATCTGACTTCGGCTCAGGTCATGGTCTCACTGTTAGTGGGTTCCAGTCCCACATTGTGCTCTCTGTTACTGACTCAGAGCCAGCTTCAGACTCTCTCTCTCTCTCTCTCTCTGTCTCTCTCTGCCCCTCTCCATGTGCACTCTCTCTCTCGAAAATAAACAGGATAAAAAAATGTGTATAACAAAATTATCTCTCTCTCTCTGCTTCTCTCCCCCACTCATGCTCTTTCTCCCTCTCTCTCTTTAAAATAAAAAAATAAATTAAAGGGGCGCCTGGGTGGCTTGGTCGGTTAAGCGTCCGACTTCAGCTCAGGTCATGATCTCATGGTCTGTGAGTTCAAGCCCCGCGTCGGGCTCTGTGCTGACCACTCAGAGCCTGGAGCCTGTTTCAGATTCTGTGTCTCCCTCTCTCTCTGCCCCATCCCCACTCATGCTCTGTCTCTCTCTGTCTCAAAATAAATAAACGTTAAAAAATTTTTTAAAAATATTAAAAATTAAAAAAAAAAACTTTAAACTTGCCACCTGAGAATGTTCTCACAAAATCTGTCATGCAGTCCACAAGTTTAAATTCCCTCTGGTTTCATGTGTGCAAATGAGTACACAGAATTAACATTAAACACTAAAAATGCATACATAGTACAATTCTGACACCAGTTCTGATGGGTGAGGTTTCTTCCCCCACACCAAGCAAGTCTCTGAACATCAGCTAGTTATCTTATAATTCAACTCAGTTCTTTTTTTTTATTTTTTTTTAATGTTTATTTATTTTTGAGAGAGAGAGAAACACAGTGGGAATGGAAGAAGGGCAGAGAGAGAGGAAGACACAGAACTCGAAGCAGTCTCCAAGCTCTGTACTGTCAACTCAGAGCCCAACATGGGGCTTGAACTCACAAACTGTGAGATCATGACCTGAGCGAAAGTTGGATGCTTCACCGACTGAGCCACCCAGGCGCCCCTCGACTCAGTTCTGATACCAGCTACCCAGACATAGCATCTGATTCTACAAGTTCAGGACTCGGTCCCATAAGACTGCTCCTCTTTCGAGTACCAATCACAAATCCAGGTTACTTGTGCTTCTGACCAGGTGGCTACAAATAGGAGGCTCCCATGACCCCCTTTTTGGCTTTGATTAATTTGCTAGAGTTGCTTACAAAACTTAGGAAACCGGTTTATTTATTAGATTACCGACTTATTACAAAGGATATTAAAGGATACAAATCAGCAGCCAGATGAAGAGATACAGATGGCAAGACCCCAGACAAAGGGGGCCATTACTTGCATCATACTGCAAATAATATTCTCTCTCTCTCTCTCTATATATATATATATATATCATTATTTAAGATTTTGTTTCTTTGCATCTTGATCAAATCAAACATTTTTCATATACCTATTGGCAATGCATCCTTTCTTTAACTTGTTTATATATTTTGCCTACTCTGTCCCAGTGGGTTTAGAGCCCACCAGGGTGGCACATGTTGGGCCCCTGGTTCTGGTTCACCAACCCTGAAGCTCTCCAAACCCCGTCCTCTAAGGTTTTGATGGAGGCTTCATCGAATAGGCATGATTTATCAATCATTGGCTATTGATAACCGAACTGATTCGCCAGTCCCTCTCCCTTCCCTGGAGGTCAGTCAGGGGTTGGGACTGGAAGTTTCAACCCTCTAAATCACGTGGTTGGCTCCCCTGGCGACCAGCCCCATCCTCCGGTTACTTAGAGACATTCCAAGTCACCTCTTTACCACAACAGAAGACACCTTTGAATCTCTCACCAGGAAATTACAAGGTTTTTTTGGGAGCTCTGGGCCTGGAACAGGATGAAGACCAAATACACATTTTTTTATTATAAATCACAACATCACAAGTAGTTTTCTGTGAGTCCAGAGCATCAGGTCGCAAAAGCGTCTGGCTCTTTCCAGCAAACACCAGTGAAAGCCCGCATTCACCACATTGTCCAGTAGAGCGCGAGGCAGTCATACCAGAAGGGCGTTCTGGGAAGACTGCCTACAGACAGACTCAGATGTTTTGCTTTAGCTCACAGTCCGTGCCTCTTCAATGCCTTTAGGAGTAACAGAAAGAAATGCATTTGGGAAATCTCCCAGCCTGTTCCACCAGCCTCCTCTTTCAGCAATTGTCCATGGAAGTGGGTAGCATTTTTTAAATTATTTTTCTACGGAAATGTGCCACTTCCCTTCTGTCTTCCAAACGGTGGCACAGGTGAAACAGGACGCAAAGAAATGTTTCGTAGCTTCCGTGGTGCACGCGGCCTTGTTATGAGCAAGCAGTTTTTGCTTACTGAAACATCCCTTCAAAGACCCACCCGAATTGGCTGTACTCTTGTCTGACTTGAAAACTCATGGTTATTACCAATTCAAAGTTTAAGCCAGAAATTTTCAGACTCGCTTTGGAAAGATTGGCACCGGGTGACATTGCCACCGTTGTAGGTTAAATTGATCAATGTGCAGTATTTTGGGTTTTTTAAATTTATTTTTAATCTTTTTTTTAATGTTTTATTTATTTTTGAGACAGAGAGAGACAGAGCATGAACAGGGGGAGGGTCAGAGAGAGAGGGAGACACAGAATCCGAAGCAGGCTCCAGGCTCTGAGCTGACAGCACAGAGCCCGACGCAGGGCTCGAACTCACGGACCGCGAGATCGTGACCTGAGCCGAAGTCGGCCGCTTAACCGACGAGCCACCCAGGTGCCCCAATGCGCAGTATTTTGGTTGGCATTGCCTTATTTTAGTTTCCAAATTTTCTCTTTTTTTTTCTTTTTAATGTTTATTTATTTTGAGAGAGGGAGTGTGTGAGTGCTTGCACAGGAGCTGGGGAGGGGCAGAGAGAGAGAGAGAGAGAGAGAGAGTCCCAAGCAGTCTCTGCACTGTGAGCGCAGAGCCCAACATGGGGGTCCATGAGATCATGACCTGAGCTGAAATCAAGAGTCGGTCGCTTTACCGACTAAGCCAGAGATCGAATCAGAGACCATTTCCATACCACTCAAAACAACTTAATTATACCCTTTGTTTGCTGGGAAACTAACTACATAGCTAAAAAGAAAAAAAATCTAATTCGTTCCTTCCCTTGAAATTCTCCAAGATTGGACAAGCAGGTACACTGAATGCATAGTCAACTTTTTTCTATTTATTTTTATTATACCAGTGGTCTTGCACATTGCAGAAATGTTATTTATTTTTAAGTTTATCTATTTATTTTGAGAGAGAGAGAGAGAAAGAGCAGGGGAGGGGCAGAGGGAAAGAGACAGAGAGAATCCCAAGTAGGCACCACACTGTCAGTGCAGAGCCTGATGTAGGGCTCCAACTCACGAACTGTGAGATCATGACCTAAAACAAAATCAAGAGTCACAACCCTAACTGAGTGAGCCACCCAGGCGCCCCACAGAAATTTTAATAAATAGAAACAAGCAAAACAATAAAAATATTAAAAGAATCATTTCCATTCTCATCTTCCAGAAAAAAACAAAACAAAACTGCTTTAATATTTTGGCACATATTCTAGATTGCTCATACACATATTTGCCATCTACGGGGCTAGTGCTGAATAAATATTTATATTCACAAAATTTCAACAAAACTTGCATCATACTGCAAATAATATTTTTCACATCTATATGCATAAATCTCATGGTTTAAGATTTAGTTTCTTTGCATCTTGATTAAATCGAACATTTTTCATATACCTATTGGAAATGCATGCTTTCTTCTTTTTTTTTAAATGTTTATTTATTTCTGAGAGAGAAAGACAGAGACAGTGTGAGCAGAGGAGAGAGAAAGGGAGACACAGAATCTGAAGCAGGCTCCAGGATCGAGCTGTCAGCACAGAGACCAGCGCGGGGCTTGAACCCAAGAACTGTGAGATCGTGACTTGAGCCGAAGTTGGACGCTTAACCCACTGAGCCACCCAGGCGCCCCTTCATTCTTTCTTTAACTTGTTTATATACTTTGCCTTCTTTATCACTAGCTGTTCCTTCTAATGGCCTATTGACGTCCAAGATACAGATGACACCTACCTTAGTTCTGGTCACCATTATCACTGTAATCTCTACTACTAGGGAATAATTAGTCTCTAATAGTCCTTATCCCAAACTTATTCTTTTTTTTTTTTTTTTAATTTTTTTTTTCAACGTTTTATTTATTTTGGGGACAGAGAGAGACAGAGCATGAACGGGGGAGGGGCAGAGAGAGAGGGAGACACAGAATCGGAAACAGGCTCCAGGCTCTGAGCCATCAGCCCAGAGCCCGACGCGGGGCTCGAACTCACGGACCGCGAGATCGTGACCTGGCTGAAGTCGGACGCTTAACCGACTGCGCCACCCAGGCGCCCCCCAAACTTATTCTTTACTCTGTAGTTTCTTTCATCATTTACAACCCTTCAATGGCGTTCAGTAATCTTAACTATTTAGCACAAAATCCTTAGCCTGAGTTGGAAAAGCCTTCTGACAGGTCTCCAGTTTGGAACATCTGTAATCAATTTCCCAATTTAAATTTTACTTGATCACAACTCAGATTGAAACTCCCCAGTAGTTTCCATTTATCAAATACTGACTCAAATCTCATTTCTGGTCACCGCCTCCCCAGTAAATGCACTTGGAGGGTAAACTGAAGGGAGGAGAACAAGTTGTGCTTTTTTCTGGAGAAGTACCTTTCTAGGCGGAGGAAATAGCACATTCGGAGGCTAAACTGGGACTGTGCTCGGCTTGTTTACTAAAAAGCATGGCAACCAAAGGGAATGGAGCAAAGAGAGTGAAGGGAAGGGTTACTAGAAATCTAAAAGGTAGCAAGAGATCAAATCTTATAGGATTTTATAAGCCGTGATAAAGTCTTCGGCTTTTACTCGGAAAGAAATAGAAAGGCATTGTCAAGTCTTGAGTAATGAAATGGTATTGTCTAATTTATATTTTACTTTTTAAAAAATGTATGTCTTACTTGTATTTTGAGACCGAGAGAGAACACGAGCACAAGCATGCTCGAGGGAGGGGCTCCGGGAGGGAGAGAGAATCCCAGGCAGGATCTGCACTGCCAGTACAGAGCCTGACCTGGGCCTCGAACTCACGAATTGTGAGATCATGATCTGAGCAGAAACCAAGAGTCGGACGCTTAACCGACTGAGCCACCCAGGCACCCCGCGTCTGGGAATTTTAAGTCTGACTTAAGTTACCTAGTAGACATCCAGGCAGAAATACCGAATTGAGAGTTGGGTAGATGAGCCTAGCATATATCTGGCAGTGATTAGCATTTGGGTGGATAATCCTTGAGATTGGATTACCGAGGCTAGGACCCTCGGTATGTATATAGGAGAGAAGAGATTGAGGGATTTAATCTTGAGTGATTCGACAGGACCAAGGCTGGGGAGAGGTGGGAGGAAAGAGAAGGAACAAAGACAACTTTGAAGGAGCAGGCCGTGGATATAGAAGGAAACTCAGGAAACGATGGTGTCCTGGAAGCTATGAGAAGAAAGCTTTTTCAAAGTAGGGAAGACTCCTGATACTTCAAAAGCTCCTGATACTTCAAGTAAGATGGGGATTGGGAATGGATGATTAGATTTTGGCAATGTTAGCATTATTAACTCATGACTTTGACAAGAGGAGTATCTGTGGAGGTTGGATGGGAAAGCCTGATTGGAGTAAATTCAAGAGAGAAAGAGGAGGAAAAAAAATCACCAGCATGTAAACAGCAAACATAGAGAACTTTTTAAAAAAAGTTTTGCTATAGGGGGCGCCTGGGTGGCTCAGTCAGTTAAGCTCAGGTCATGATCTCACGGTTCATGGGTTTGAGCCCCGTGTCGGGCTCTGTGCTGACAGCTCAGAGCCTGGAGCCTGCTTCGGATTCTTTGTCTCCCTCTCTCTTTCCCCTCCCCCACTCACACTCTGCCTCTCTCCCTTTCTCTCTCTCAAAAATAAACATTTGGGGCGCCTGGGTGGCTCAGTCGGTTAAGCGGCCGACTTCGGCTCAGGTCATGATCTCGCGGTCCGTGAGTTCGAGCCCCGCGTCGGGCTCTGTGCTGATAGCTCGGAGCCTGGAGCCTGTTTCGGATTCTGTGTCTCCCTCTCTCTGACCCTCCCCCGTTCATGCTCTTGTCTCTCTCTGTCTCAAAAATAAATAAACGTTAAAAAAAATTTTTTTTTAAATATTTAAAAAAGTTAAAGAGAAAATACAGAAATGGGGCAGAAGCAATAGAGGGATGTGTGATTCAAGAGAGATGTGTTTTTGTTTTTCTAACCTGATAATAATTACAGCATGTTTATATTGTGGGTGGAAGTGATGGGGAAAATGATGTAACTACTGATGTGAATCCCACAAATTTGAAGTTGCAAGTTTTAAAAGAGTTAGTACATTGAATTTCAATTTCAGTTATTTTTTTAATGCATCTAAGCCAGTTAACTATAGTATGGTCTAAAATCCTATGTGAGTGCTTTTAAAAATTGAGATATGACTTACAAACCATAGAATTCATTCTTTTAAAGTGTAAAATTCAGTGGTTTCTTAGTACATTCACGATGTTGTACAACCATCACCACTATTTAATCCCAGAACATTTTTATCACCTTAAAAAGAAGCCTGTTAGAGGCACCCGGGTGGCTCAGTCGGTTAAGCATCCGACTCTTGGTTTTGGCTCAGGTCATGATCTCACGGATCGGGAGTTTGAGCCCCATGTCGGGCTTTGCACTGACAGTGTGGAGCCTGCTTGGGATTTTCTGCCTCCCTCTCTCTCTGCCCTTCCCCCACTCACGCTGTCTCTCCCTCAAAGTAAATAAACTAAATTTTTAGAAAAAGAGGGAGGGGAGGGGAGGTGATGGGCATTGAAGAGGGCATCTTTTGGGATGAGCACTGGGTGTTGTATGGAAACCAATTTGACAATAAATTTCGTATATTAAAAAAAATAAAAAATTTAAATTTAAATTAAAAAAATTTTTTTAAAAAGCCTATTATCGGGGCACCTGGGTGGCTCAGTTGGTTAAGCGTCCGACTTCGGCTCAGGTCACGATCTCGCGGCCCGTGCGTTCGAGCCCCGCGTCGGGCTCTGGGCTGACAGCTCAGAGCCTGGAGCCTGTTTCCGATTCTGTGTCTCCCTCTCTCTCTGACCCTCCCCCGTTCATGCTCTGTCTCTGTCTCAAAAATAAATAAAACGTTAAAAAAAAAATTATAAAAAAAATAAAAAATAAAAAAGCCTATTATCAGACATTCCCCCATTCTGCCCTACTTTAGTTCCTGACAACCACTAATCTATTTTCTGCCTCTGTAGATTTGCCTGTACTTGATATTTCATATACATAGAATCCTATAGTATATGACCTTTTTTGTCTGGCTTCTTTCAGCATATTTTCAAGATTCATTCACACTGAGCATGAATTAATAGTTTATCCTTCAATTGTGGCTAGATAATATTCCATTGTATGGATACACTATATTTCACTTATTCACCAGTTGGTGGACATTTCAATTGTTTCTACTTGTTGGCTATTATAAGCATTGTTGCTATGAACATTCACATAACAAATTTTTGTGTGGGCATATGTTTTCATATCTCTTGCATATAGTACCTAAGAGAAAAATTGCTGGGTCATCTGGTGACTGTACGTTTAACTTTTAGAGAAAGTTTTTCCTGCCTCTATTGAGATGTTCATATGGTTTTTTTCCCTCTATTCTACTGAGGCATTACATTGATGGATTTTTGCGATATGGGACCAACCTCACATTTCTGCCATAAATCCCACTTGGTCACAGTGTATAATCCTTTTTATACATTGCTGGCTTTGAATCGCCCGCATTTTTTTGTTGAAGATTTTTGCTTCTGCTATTCATAAAGTTTGTTAATCAATCATTTTCTTTTCTTGATCTCCCTGTCTGGTTTTGGCATAAGGGTGTGATGGTCAGTTTTATGTGCAACATGCCTAGGCTACAGACCCCGGTTACCCAATCAAACACTAATGTAGGCATTGCTGGTATTTTTAAGGTATCTGTTAGATGCAATTAAAATCTCTCATCAGTTGACTTAAAGTAGGGAAGATTATCCTACCATAACCTTAGGCCTGAGTACACCTAATTCAGCCTAATCCAATCAATTAAGGTGTGTGGTTTTTGTTTTTTTGGGGTTTTTTGTTTTTGTTTTTGTTTTTGTTTTTTTAGTGTTTACCTAGAGAGGAAGGGAGGCAGAAAGAGAAGGAGAGAGAGAATCCTGACACAGGGCTCAATCTCACGAACTGAGAGATCACTACCCGAGCCCAAATCAAGAGTCGGTTACTCAACCGACTGAACCACCCAGGGGCCCCCATCAGTTAAGGCTTTAAGAGTACAGCTGAAACTTTCCTGAAGAGAACAAATTCTGCCTGTGGAACAGCAGCTTCTGACAGCTGTTCTGACAACTGCCCAAAGGATTTCAGACTTACCTGGACAGTTCCCACCACCATCATGTGAGTCAACTCCTTCTAATAAGTTTCTTGATATAGATCCCCTACTGGTTCTGTTTCTCTGATTAAACCCCGACTGATAACACAGGGTAATTAATACTGGCCTCATAGAATGAGTTGGGAAGTGTTCCTTTCTCTTCGGTTTTTTGGGGACGAGTTTGCAAGTATTCAATTATCATTTAAATGTTGGTATTTCCCTGGTGAAGCCTTTTGGTTAGGTGCACATGTATAAGATTTGGTTTTCTCTCCAAGAAATCTGTTCTACTTTATGTGTTCATTTGAAGTGGTTCTTTTATTTCAAATATACCTGGAACATCTTTCCATGTTAGTCTTTATTGATCTACTTAATACTTTTTCATTGGTGCATGATATTCCATAGTATAATACATGAAGTGTTTTGGTTGTGTGGGTTTTTTTTGTTTTTGTTTTTTGGCAGATCAGTTTAAATCCTAACTACAACGGTTTTGTTTTTGTTTTTGTTTTTGTTTTTATTTTTGGGACAGAGAGAGACAGAGCATGAACGGTGGAGGGGCAGAGAGAGAGGGAGACACAGAACCGGAAACAGGCTCCAGGCTCCGAGCCATCTGCCCAGAGCCGACTCGGAGCTTGAACTCACGGACGGCGAGATCGTGACCTGGCTGAAGTCGGACGCTTAACCGACTGCGCCACCCAGGCGACCCTAAATCCTAACTACAAATCTTACCAGTAGTGCAAGTTTGGACTGCTCCTATCTATCTATCATCGCTCTATCGCTCTATCATCTATCGCTCTATCATCTATCGCTCTATCATCTATCGATCTATCATCTATCGATCTATCAATTTATCGATCTATCTATAGATCTATTATCTATCTATCGATCTATCTATCATCCATCTGTCTATCATCTGTTGGGGACTAGGATAGAACTGTGGATAAAAGCTAGGATCTATGTGCTTGCATTCTTTCAGTGGCGCTCTCTGTTCTCCAACCTCTGATCCGCGCCCCCTTGCATGTTCTCAAGTCCTCTGTTTTTGTTTCCTTTGTTCCATCCCCCCTTAGATAAACCTTGATTTTGGAATTTTGTGGAGGAAAAGCAAGTGAAAACAAAACCAAACATAAATCTCCAGGATTCTACTAGCCTGACAGTGGTATTCCCTATTGCAGCCATTTGTAGCCAGAGATCCTCAGTGAAAAGCAAAATTTTTCGAATAGTTGTGGATTTTAGGTGCTCTTGGCTGGCTCAGTCAGTAAAGCATGTGACTCTCGATCTCAGGATCATGAGTTCAAGCACCACCTTAAGCATAAAGCCTACTTTAAAAAATCAAAATAGTTATGGGTTTTAGTAATAACAGAGTGTAAGTTTGACCACAGCAGAGCTGAACAGTTAAATGGGAAGAGAGGTTTTATTATATAAAAATATATGATCTTCTGAGTCAGAAATGGAGAATGAGTGTGTGTGTGTGTGTGTGTTATTTTTTTCTTTTTTTTTTTTCTGCCTGCCAGTGGTTGGCAGGTGAAATTAAGCAGGTGGTGTGGACTCCAGTTAATTAGAGAAAGCAGAATCCATCTAAAGAGGACAAGATACAGCCAATTGTTGATGACATGAGAATTTAGGACCACTGATTTCAGATTTTTTTTTTAATCTAGAAATTTAAATTTTGATGTTGACTCTCTGTTGTTGTTGTCGTTGTTGCTTAAATATTTTATTTTTAAGTAATCAGTATACCCAGCATGGGGCTTGAAGTCACAACCTCAAGATCAAGAGTCACATACTCTACCAACTGAGCCAGCCGGACACTCCAAATCTCTTGATTTTTTTAAATGGTGGCCATACAATCAAAATTTTGTTTAAAACGGACTTCACAGGGTATCTGGCTGGCTGAGTCAGTACAGCATACGACACTTGATCTTGGGGTCGTGAGTGTGGGCCCCACATTGGGGACAGAGTTTACTTAAAAAAAATAAAGAGGGCATTAAAAAATAAGAGTGTTCATCTAGATAAGAGTTTATAAGATCGTGTGATCCAGTAGATCTGGCATAGAGCCTAGGGAATCTGGATTCATTGCTTCCTTATATGTAAGAGTTATCTACAAATAGTTGAAAAACATATCTGGACCAGTAAGACCATTGCATAAACGAGGGGCGCCTGGGTGGCTCAGTTGGCTAAGCATCTGACTGTGGCTCCGGTCATGATCTCACGGTCTATGAGTTTGAGCCCCACATTGGGCTCTGTGCTGAGGGCTCAGAGCCTGGAGCCTGCTTCAGATTCTGTGTCTCTTTCTCTCTCTGCCCTCCCCCCCCCCCCCCGGCTCATGCTCTGTCTCTCTCAAAAATAAATAAACATCAAAAAAATTGTTTTAAAAGGACTTGCATAAATGAAAAAATCTCACAGTAAGAGAAATTTTTTTAAGTTTATTTTTTTTTAGTAATCTCTATACCCAATGTGAGGCTTAAACTCACAACCCAGAGATCGAGTCACATGCTCTTTGGGCTGAGCCAACCAGGCACCCTAAGAGAAATTTCAGCATGTAAAATTTAATAAGAAGGAAAATTATTTTTTTTTTTTAAATTTTTTTTCAACGTTTATTTATTTTTGGGACAGAGAGAGACAGGGCATGAATGGGGGAGGGGCAGAGAGAGAGGGAGACACAGAATCGGAAACAGGCTCCAGGCTCCGAGCCATCAGCCCAGAGCCCCACGTGGGGCTCAAACTCACGGACCGCGAGATCGTGACCTGGCTGAAGTCGGACGTTCAACCGACTGCGCCACCCAGGCGCCCCATAAGAAGGAAAATTATTAAATGAGTCCCCAGAAAATCTATTTTTTTGCAGCTTGGTAAATGACATACGTCTTATCCCTAAACTAGAACCTTCTCTCTAGATGTAGTTTTTCTCATTAATGATTCTATTTTGCTAGCATTATAACCCTATTCCTAAATTTTCTTTGCACATTTTTTTTTTAGAGATAGTGCCCTTTATTTTTTTATTTTTAAGTTTATTTACTTATTTTGAGAGACAGAGAGACAGAGAGAGACCAAGAGGCAAAGATGGAGAGAGAGAAAGAATCCCAGGCAGGCTCTGCACTGTGAGCACGGAGCCCAATGCGGGGCTCAAACCCACGATCCGTGAAATCATGACCTGAGCCGAAACCAAGAGTCACACAGTCAACTGACTGAGCCACCCAGGCGCCCCTGCACATTTCTTTTTCTAACTAAAGTGGTTAAGTTTCTATATATGAAAGCCGGTGAATGGGAAGCAAAAGGGCAAAAGGTAGCCGACGATACCAGAAACGGAAGATGCCGAGAGCAGGAATGATCCAGGGCACTTGGCAATGGCAGGTACCACCAAGTTACACACACCGCATCAGTATCACCAGAGACCTGTAAAGATCTATCGCTTTCAACAATAAAAGCAAGAGTTTATTGAATTCTGAGCATTGGTCCTGTTTTTAGCACTCTTGGACCTCACAACAATCGTATGGGGCCGATTTTCAGCCAAGGAGACTAAACACAGGGAGGGATAGTAAATTGCCCACAGTCACAAGATCATTAATTGCAAAAACTAAAGCAAAATAAGGTCTGGGTTTGAACAGTGCCCTCCAGGATGGATACAGGGTTGTTTGGAAACTGGGAGGCCTGGGGGAATGGGAAATGCAAATGTTGAAACAGGTGTCAGAGGCTGTTGGGAGAAAAATAATAAAAGTTTAGTTTGCTAAATTATAATGGCGCCCAAAATCTTCAAGGAGATATTTACTGTCTCTTGTGAATTATCAGAAGATAACATTTTACGTTTGCTTGAGAGATCACAACGTGGGAAAACAATGCTTTCAGGTATATTGAAATTAGGAGTCATTGTAACCAATCCTGTACTAGTGGTCACTCAAATTTTAGGCATAAAAAAAATTCTCTGTATTTTATTTATTGGTTTATTTTCATAGCAAGCATGCTACTTGGACATATTTTTATTCTCTAATAATTCTTTTTTATTTTCTGTATTTTGAACAAAAACAGAGCAATGAGGTTCAAGTTGTGAACTCCGTAAGTTTAATGATTTTTTTTTTCAAATTAAAAACATGCTGGGGGTACCTGGGTGGCTCAGCTGGCTAAGCGTCCAACTTTGGCTCAGGTCAAGATCTCGCCGTTCGTGAGTTGGAGACCCGCATTGGGCTCTGTGCTGATGGCTCAGAGCCTGGAGCCTGCTTCCGATTCTGTGTCTCCCTCCCTCTCTGCCCCTCCCCACCTCATGCTCTATGTCTCTCTCTCAAGAATAAATAAACATTAAAAAAAAAATTTTTTTTTTCGACGTTTATTTATTTTTGGGACAGAGAGAGACAGAGCATGAACGGGAGAGGGGCAGAGAGAGAGGGAGACACAGAATCGGAAACTGGCTCCAGGCTCTGAGCCATCAGCCCAGAGCCTGACGCGGGGCTCGAACTCACGAACCGCGAGATCGTGACCTGGCTGAAGTCGGACGCTTAACCGACTGCGCCACCCAGGCGCCCCCCAAATTTTTTTTTTTAAGAAACATTCTGAGAAACAACAAATGCAGTCATTTATTTATAAGAACTTTTGAGTGTGTTCCTACAACAATACACTTTTTATCTCTTTCAGGACTTCTCTTAGATAAAATTGTCTGGGGCTGAGAATTGTTTTATCTCTAAACATCAAGCAGAGCATCTAGGAGACAAAACAATCATGAGCCTACATCAGCGAGGGCTGGAAGCTGGTGACAACTTCACAAAATCGACAAGTTGGAGTAAGTACAAATTAAGTAGAAATCAAATAATAAGCAAATCATTCCTTATCATTTATTCCATTCTTAATCATTCTTGTGCCTATAAGCAAATCATAGAAAGTCATTACTGGGGCGCCAGGATGGCTCAGTCGGTTAAGCGTCAGACTCTTGATTTCAGTTCAGGTCGTGATCTCGCAGTTCGTGGGTTTGAGCCCTGTACCGGGCTGTGCACTGACAGTGCGGAGCCTGCTTGGGATTCTTTCTTCCTCCCTCTCTCTGTCCCTCCTCTGTTTGTGGTCCCTCTCTCTCTTTCTCTCAAAATAAATAAACAAACAAACAAAAAAACCGTCAGCATTCTCCCATTGATGAGCATTAGTTTAAAAAAAATTACATGGGGCGCCTGGGTGGCTCAGTCGGTTAGGCGTCCGACTTCAGCTCAGGTCACGATCTCAGGGTCCGTGAGTTCGAGCCCCACGTGGGGCTCTGGGCTGATGGCTCAGAGCCTGGAGCCTGCTTCTGATTCTGTGTCTCCCTCTCTCTCTCTGCCCCTCCCCCATTCATGCTCTGTCTCTCTCTGTCTCAAAAATAAATAAATGTTAAAAAAGAACAAATTTAAAAAAAATGAAAATAAAATAAAATAAATTACACTACTGGGGCACCCAGCTGGCTCAGTCAATGGAGAATGCGACTCTTGATCTTGGGATTGTGAGTGTGAGCCCTACTTTGGATGGAAAGATTACTCAAAAATTTTTAAATCATTAAAAAAAATAGCATTACCTATAATACACAATCCTTTTACCATAAGGATGCTACAATAAACATCTTTTTACATACAATTTTATGCTAAGGAGCAAGTATTTCTTGAATTTGCTGGATCAAAGTCTGTACATTTTACGCCTTGTCAGTTACTTCCAAATTCCTTTCAAAAAGATTTTTACTGGTTTGGACTCTCACCAACAGGGTATAAGAGATGTCATTTGAATATATGTTTTTCTCGCGTAGTTTTAGGAAGAACTTAAATCCAACCAAAGTAAAAGGGATGAGCCTATGACTAATGATTGATTTAGGTTTTTAACTATTACCGTATAAAAAAGGAGGCTAGGGGCACCTGGGTGGCTCAGTTAGTTGAGCGTCCAACTTTGGTTTAGGTCGTGATCTTGTGGTTTGTGAGTTCGAGCTCCACATCAAGCTCACTGCCGGGAGCCTGCTTTGGATCGTCTGTCTCCCTCTTTCCCTGTCCCTCCCCTACTTGTGCTCTCTGTTTCTCTCTCTCTCTCAAAAATAAATAAAACATTAAAAAATATGTAATGCTTGAAATATACAAAAACATATTTGATATATACTTAATTTATAAGGAAATTAATGACATGAACACGAAAGGACCAACCAACAAAAAACAATATATTTTATAAAATTGTATATTAATATATACTATGTATTAAATAATAGAGTAATATAACATTTACCAATATAAGTATAGCATTACCCCTACATTTCATCTACTCATGTATGTCTCCTCTATCCTATGCTGTTTTTCCAACCATCTCCCTGAATTATATTATTGCCCTAGTTTTATAGTTTTTATCACATATTTATGCACCCTTCAATAATATTATGTGTTTTTTGAGTTTTAAAAAAATATTAATTACTATGTACTTTTGAGACTTGTTGTTTTACTCAAAATTATGTTTCTAAAATTAACTGGTTGAATGTGGCTTTAATTCATTAACTTCATTCTGACAATGGACACTGGATTATTTCCACTTCTGTTTTTTAAGTCAATGCTATTACATTATTTTTTTTAATTCTTTTTTTTTTTTACATTTATTCATTTTTGAGAGACAGAGACAGAGCACAAGCCGGGGAGGGGCAGAGAGAGAGGGAGACACAGAATCCAAAGCAGACTCCAGGCTCTGAGCTGTCAGCACAGAGCCCTATGTGGGGCTTGAACGCCCCAACTGTGAGATCATGACCTGAGCTGAAGTTAGACAGTCAACTGACTGAGCCACTCAGGTGCCCTGAGAATGTATACTTTTCTACAAATGTGTTAAATTGTTTCCTAAGCAACTCGGATTTATACACTTTCACCCAAAATATACAAATGTTCCTTTAAAAAAAAGCTTTCGGGAGCATCTGGTGGCTCAGTTGGTTAAGCACCGACTTTGGTTCAGGTCATGATCTTCTGGTTCATGAGTTCAAGCCCTCCCTCGGGCTCTGTGCTGACAGCTCAGAGCCTGGAACCTGCTTCCGATTCTGTGTCTCCCTTTCTCTCTGCCCCTCCCCTGCTTGCTCTGTTTCTCTCTCTCTCAAAAATGAATAAACATTAAAAAAATTTTTTTTAAGTTTTGTCAATCCACCACTAACACTTGGTATTATTAGATTTCTTCATTTCTGCCTCTCATGTGGGTACAAAATGACATTTCATTCTTATCTTCGTCTTGATTATTATTGAGGTTAAAATTCTTTCTAAAATAGTGGCCATTTAGAGCTATTCTGGCTATTCTGACTCTTGCCCCCACTCTTTTTTTTTTTTTCTGTTGGATTGCTTTTCTTTTACTTATTAATTAATGGGAATTCTTAGTATATTGTGGATACCAATAATTTGTCAGTTATCTGTTACAAAAAATTTCCCTAGATATATGGCTTTTCATGTTATTTCTGAGATCTTTGGTGAATAGCAGTTTCTTATAAATTTTTTTTAATGTTTATTTATTTTGAGGGAGGGAAAGATAGAGGGCGAGCAGGGGAGGGGCAGAGAGAGGGCGATACAGAATCCGAAGAAGGCTGGAGGCTCTGAGCTGTCAGCACAGAGCCCGATATGGGGCTCGAACTCACGAACCGCGAGATCATGACCTGAGCCGAAGTTGGATGCTAAACTGACTGAGCCACCCAGGTGCCCCAGCAGTTACAATTTTTAATATAAATTTTATCAATCTTTTCTAGCAGTATTTATTAAATAGCTTATTACTGACCTATAGTTCTCCTTTATCATATATCAACTTTTGATTATATCCATGGGTCTGTTTCTAGATTCCCTTTCAGTTCCAGGAGTTAACTGGTCCATCTGTACAATAATACTTTACTGTCTTAATTACTATTGCTTTCTATTATGTTTCTAATTATGTTCTTTTTCTTATGTGTCTTTGTTATTTTTTTTTTAAGTTTACCTATTTATCTGAGAGAGAGAGTGAGAAAGAGAATGCGTAAGGGAGGGAGGGGCAGAGAGAGAGTAGAGAGAGAGAACCCCAAGCAAGCTCCATCCTACCAGTGCAGAGCCCAATCCAGGGCTCGAACTCACGAACCATGAGATCATGACTTGAGTCAAAATCAATAGTCAAACACTTAACCTACTATGCCACCCAGGCACCCCCAGAAAATGCAATTCTTGATCACAGGGTCGGGAGTTCAAGCCCCACATTGAGTGTAGAGCTTACTTAAAATAATCATAATCATTATCATTATCAATAATAACAATCCTAGGGGGGCACCTGCATGGCTCAGTCGGTTAAGCGTCCAGCTTCGGCTCAGGTCATGACCTCATGGTTCGTGAGTTTGAGCCCCGCACCTGGCTCTCTGCTGACAGCTCAGAGCCTGGAGCCTGCTTCAAATTCTGTGTCTCCTCCCCCTCTCTCTGCCCCTCCCCTGCTTGTGCTCTGTCTCACTCTCTCTCTGTCAAGAATAAATAAACATTAAAAATGTTTTTAAAAATAATAACAATAACAATCCTAGGAAAACCAAAACATAATGAACAAATTTCTAAAAACTGTATATTTTACCAAAACTCTCATAAGAGGAAATAAAAAACCTGAATAGTCCTTTAAATAAGGTCATTCATAACTTATTTATATCAAGATAACTTATTTTTTAACAGAACAAAGGGATTGTTAATTTCAATACCTAGCCGCTTTCCATGCTCTGTCTATATTTAAATCCAAAAGGAAATTATTAAAAAAATTTTTAATGTTTATTCATTTTTGAAAGAGAGAGCATGAGTGGGGGAGGGACAGAGAGAGACACACACACAGAATCTGAAGCAAGCTCCAGGCTCTGAGCTGCCAGCACAGAGCCCAATGCAGGGCTCGAACTCATGGACCCTGAGATCATGCTATGAGCCAAAGTCGGACACTTAACCAACTGAGCCACCCAGGCACCGCCGAAAGTAAATCATTTTTAAAATGATATTTTCATGAAAATCGTCACTGATTTTCATAACTTGACTTTTTCTTTTCTCTCTTTTTTCCAACAATGTACAACACTCATACTTTATGAAAATCAAATATATAGTCTCACGCTGAAGAATGTTGACTATGTTCTAAAAGTCAAATTTAGCTGCAGTTTGATTTTATTTCACAGATTTTGCTATACAGAAAGAACCAGATGTGCTTTGTGATCAAAACCCGGAACAATCAAATAGGAACCATAGTGACGATGAACGAAAGGGAAAGAAAAAATGGAAAGAAAGAGAAGGGGAAGAAAAAAAGGAGGAACTAGTAGAGAAACTGGAAGAAGAACAAGAAATGGAAGAAGAAAATGAAGAACAACATCCCCAGGAAAGATTAGTCAGTAAGCCCCTCATGGACACTCTCTGGGCAACATTTAAGTTAAACAAATGCCCCACAATGGGAGATAGCCGATCACTTGCATTTGAATTTAATATGACAGTAAAACAGGTATGACAACATATTTCTTCATTGACAGAGTCACCTGTGGAGTATTTTTACCCAGACAGGCCAATACCTTATTCCTTGATTCATCACCTCCCCACCTTATTTTTTTGCAGATAAAGCAGTGGTTTCATAAAAGGAGGAAGAAATACAATAAAGTGATGTACAAGAGGAAACATAAGAAGAGACCTAAGAGGTAAGAATGTGTTATATGTAGACTACTTGGTTGTAAGGAAGTAAAAAAAAAGGAATTTATTGACTTTTAGAGACAGATTGTGTTTCCATAGTTATTGGATTTCCCGTAAACTTTTCATGTTCCACCGTTTCCCACTTGGTTCCGACTACAGGGTTGAATATTGGATGTCGTGAGAGGTCAGATTGCCGCCAGATATGGCCCAAGGACATGATCATAGTAAACTAGAACTTCCAGATTATAAATAATGGAAGATAAAAGGGACACCATTAGAAACGGTCCAGAACAAGGGCTAAGGGATCCATTGGGCCGCAATGAAACTTGGAGATACATGGGTGGCTTTGCAAACAATGTTTCCTTTGCTGGTGCATTATTACGAGGATTCAAATAGGGATTTGCTGCATTTGTGGTAGCTGTAGGGGCTGAATATGACCTGGAGTCCCAGAATAAAGATAAGAAGCATTACTGAAGATAATACCTGGAAGCATCTTAAAGGCTTCTTATCCCTGTTATAAAAATAAGATTTCTTCAATGTAGCCTACTCATTTGTGTGTTTTCCACTAAAGAATACTAATAAGATTTAATAAAGTAAGAATACATGTAAAAAAAAAAAAAAAAAGGCGGAGGAGGGGAGAGTGCCTGGGTGGCTTAGTTGGTTAAGCATCTAATTCTTGGTTTCAGCTCAGGTCATGATCTCAGGTTTCCTGAGATCCTGCCCTGAGTTGGGCTCCATGCTAACAACACGGAGCCTGCTTGGGATTTCTCTCCCCTCCTCCTCCCTCCTCCCCCCATCTCTGCCCCTCCCCTGCTCGTGCTCTCTAGTTCTCTCTCTCAACATAAATAAACTTAAAAAAAAAAATTTTTTTTTCACGTTCCAGCCAGTGACACAGAGAATCATTGATTGTCCTTGTCCTATTTGTTATTCTGCTCAACACACAAAAATGTATATGCATACGCTGCATTTGCAATGGAGTCATATTATCAAATATACAACTATGGCCATTAAACGTTTATTGATCACACTATAGAATTAATAATTTTGTCTTTTTTTGTTCCTTAGATGCTGAATATTTAGGACGCTTGCCTTTCCTGTGTTACCTATTGGCAGAACGTCATGAGAGGAAAAACTTAAGAACAACATCAACATTTTTCAAAGTATTAGACTAGCTTGTATATAGAATTTTTATGTATTATTTATGTAGATGTATGTAGACAATTTTTAATGTATTACCTCACTTGATCATCACCCTACACCATAAATGAGCAATCTGAATGGCTGGGAAATAATGTGATTTTATCGAGGCGCCTGGGTGGCTCAGTCGGTTGAATGTCTGACTTCCGACTCGGATCATCATGTCGCGGTCCGTGAGTTCAAGCCCTGCGTCGGGCTCTGTGCTGACAGGTCAGAGCCTGGATCCTGCTTCAGATTCTGTGCCTCCCTCTCTGCCCCTCCCCCACTCACAGTCTGTCTCTCTCTCTCTCAAAAATAAACATTAAAAAAAAAAATTAATGTGATTTTATCAACAAGTACCAGTTTCTCTCTTTTTCTTCAGCCCACCTCTGAAGTTGCTATGGGCCACTGCTCCGCCCAGTGTTACTGATATTGTAAGAACAAGTCGTGTTTAAAGTCCCCTTTCTGCAGAGGCGCCCGATGCTAAAATCCGAATCTTTGACCGGAAGTGGAAGAAGACAAAAGTGGATGAGTTCCCACTGTAAGGCCGCATGGGGTCAGATGAATACGAGAAGCTCTCCTCTGCAGCCCTGGAGGCTGCCCTTATTTGTGCCAACAGGTACATGGTGAAAAGCCAACACATCCACGTTTGGCTCCGCTCTTCTCCATCATCCCCGTCAACACGATGTTTCCTGCGTTGGGGCTGACAAACTCCAGACTGGTATGTTGGGTGCTTTTGGGCAGCCCCAGGGCACGGTGACCAGGGTCCACACTGGCCAAGTCATCGTGTCCATCTGTACCAAGTTGCAGAACAAGAAGCATGTGATTGAGGTCCTAGGAAGGGCCAAGTTCAAGTCTCTAGGGATGCGGGGTCACACGCATCCCTAATCGTGGCTCCCTGAACAAATGGTGAGCTCGGCACTCGTGAGAACCCCAACAGCACCACCCCCTCCTTATTCATGCACATCAATAAATCCTACTTCCGGTAAGGAAAAAAAAGAGACGGGGGGGTGGGGGTGGGGGGTGCCTGGGTGGCTCAGTCAGTTAAGTGTCTGACTCTTGATTTTGGCTCAGGTCCTGATCTCACAGGTTCATGAGTTCAAGCCCTGCATCGGGCTCTGTGCTTGACAGTATAGAGCCTGCCTGGGATTCTCTCTCCCTCTCTCTCTGCCCTTCCCCCACACTCTCTCTCTCTCTCCCTCTCAAAATAAATAAACTTAAAAAAAAAACATTTTTTTAAAGAAAAAAGTACCAGTCCCTAAACATCTAACCCTCAATTTGTGCCTGCCTCTCTCAGCTACACATGCTGCATTTTTGGTTATAACCTGGGAAATATTCAAGGCTGTATCAACTTGGGTTTTATAAGTGGTGTTTATATACCCCTAATGCTGTCTATTGAAATACCAATGTGAGAGTATTTCGAATTTCTTATACCTTCTTTTCCACCTCCATAACTTTACCTGTTTACTTCTTTGAAAAACAATTTTTTAAAGAATTTTATTACTTTTTTTTATGTTTATTTATTTTTGAGAGAGAGAGTGCGAGCAGGGTTGGCACAGAGAGAGACACAGAATCTGAAGGAGGCTCCAGGCTCTGAGCTGTCAGCACAGAGCCTGATGGGGGGCTTGAACTCACAAACCCATGAGATCGTGACCTGAGCCGAAGTTGAACGCTTAACCAACTGAGCCACCTAGGTGACCCTTTAAGGATTTGATTTTTATTTTTAAGTAATGTCTACACCCACCGTGAGCCTCGGGCCTACAACCCTAAGGTCAAGAGTCACATGCTCCACTGACGGACCCAGCCAGGTGCCCCCACCTCTTTGAAATTTTTAAATGTGTCTTAAGGGGGGATGCCTTGGTATGTCAGTTGGTTAAAAGCATCCAGTTCTTGGTTTGGGCCCGGGGTCGTGATCTCCAAGGTCATGAGTTCGAGACCTCCATCAGGCTCTGCACTGACAGCTCAAAGCCTACTTGGAATTCTCTCTCTCCCTCTGTCTTTCTCTCTCAAAATAAATAAATAAACTAAAAAAAAATGTATTTAGCAAGATACCTTTGTTCTTCAGTGGAAATTGTTTTCCAAAGTTGTCATATTTTGATACACGTTAAATACATGGACTATCTTGTAGAACATTTTGTATGACACCATTCTCACATATAAATGGAGTCTGGAAGGATAGGTAAGAAAATGTGAACAATTGTTAATTCGGCGGAGTAGAACTGATGAGGGGAGTCTATAGGAGTTTCTAAGTATTCTATTTTTACCCTACTATGGATTTCAAGTTTTTACATATAATATACGTTCATAGATTTTATTTAACAGAAAACAATGAAGAAATTACTAGCCTCTGTGGAAATGTTCAGTGAAGGAAAGGAAAACCCACTGTAGAATCTAATGGGTTTGGTGTAACCTGCAATCTATCAGTATATCTCTAGCCAGCCCCTGTTGGCTTTCTCTACAAACCGGATCATCCTCCTGGAAGGGCGATCTTTGTCTGGTGTGCGTGACTGAATGAGAAGAGTAAGGTTATTTAGGTTTTTTTGCCAGAGAAAACAGACACATGAGCCATCGATAAGGAAGGACGTGAAGGCTAGAAGATCACACCGGTGGCCAAGAGACAGTAAGTTGAAGGTTGAGTGGTGGTGTGGAAAATGATCAATAGAGAAACTGTAGATCTTTATTACCATTGCTCTGGTCTCTCCCCAGATCTCACCAAAGATTTTGACATTGGTGTGATTTTCACAGTTCATAACACCCAAGTCTTAGAGTTTTTGAATTTCTTTCCTTTTTTTTTTTTTACGTTTATTTATTTTAAGAGAGAGAGAGAGAGAGAGAGAGAACAGGGGAGGGGCAGAGAGAGAGGAAGAGAGAGAGAAAACCCCAAGCAGGTTCCCCACTCTCTGTGCAGAGGCCAGATGCGGGGCTCGAACTCGTGAACTGCGGGATGATGACCTGAGCCAAAGCCAAGAGTCAAACGCTTAACTGAGCCACCCGGGTGCCCCATAGTTTTTGAACTTTCTGAAACTCACTGACCTTCACCCACTTATGGCCAAGATCTGACCTTGTTAGATGTATTTCACACCGGAAAACTCAAACTGCAAACCACTTTCTCTAGCCTTTCGTTGTTGTTCCTCCAGCCGTTTCGTAGTGCCCTGCCACAGCTTCCAGGCGACCTCACAGGGAACTTGTGATTTGATGCCTCAATTTTCTGCTTTAGTAGCACTTGGCTGGTCTCAGTTCTTTCAAGTCTGGATTATATGGTTAATTACCTGGGTCGCCATCTTACCTCGGTTGTCTTGCCCTGTTGTCCTTCCCCGTGCTTGGCAAAATCTCAAAACGAGGGGCGCCTGGGTGGCTCAGTCGGTTAAGTATCCAATTTCAGCTCAGGTCACGATCTCGTGGTTTGTGAGTTCGCGCTCCACATTGGACTCTGCGCTGACAGTGGGACATGGGATCCCTGCTAGGGATTCTCTCTCTCCCTCTCTCTGCCCTTCCCCCATTCGTGCTCTTTTTTCTCTCTCTCTCAAAATAAATAAACTTTAAAGAAAAAAAATCTCAAAACGAGTCTCAAAATGTCTCGTACTGGGGTGGTTGAATACAGCTGGCAGAAATTAGTTTTAAAAAATTCACAGAAGATGGGAATGAAAACTGGTGCAGCCCCTCTGGAAAACAGTATGGAGGTTCCTCAAAAAACTAAAAATAGAACTGCCCTATGACCCAGCAATTGTGTTACTAGGCATTTATCCAAGGGATACAGGTGTGCCATTTCGAAGGGACACATGCACCCCCATGTTTACAGCAGCACTATCAACAATAGCCAAAGTATGGAAAGAGCACAAATGGCCATCGATGGATGAATGGATAAAGAAGATGTGAGATATATATATATATATATAATGGAGTATTACTCGACAATCAGAAAGAATGAAATCTTGCCATTTGCAACTACATGGATGGAACTGGAGGGTATTATGCTAAGTGAAATTAGTCAGACAAAAATCCTATGACTTCACTCATATGAGGACTTTAAGAGACAAAACAGATGAACATAAGGGAAGGGAAACAAAGATAATATAAAAACAGGGAGGGGGACAAAACAGAACAGACTCTTAAATATGGAGAACAAACGGAGGGTTACTGGAGGGGTTGTGGGAGGGGGGATGGGCTCAACGGGTAAGGGGCACTAAGGAATCTACTCCTGAAATCATGGTTGCACTATATGCTAACTAACTTAGATGTAAATTAAAAGAAAATAATTTTTTTTTCAGTATATGAAGTTTATTGTCAAATTGGTTTCCATACAACACCCAGTGCTCATCCCAAAAGGTGCCCTCCTCAATGCCCATCACACACCCTCCGCTCTGGGCACCAGCCCTAACTGGGAACAGTGCTCAGAAAACAGCTCCCGTTTCTACTACTGCGGCGCTGATCAGCAACCTCTTTATTTCCACAAAGACACCGAAGGCCATGGGCCCTGCCGTTCAGCGGTGGCTCTGGGTGCTCCCCTTCAAGCTGGGGAGGGCTATGCCCTGGCCCCCACCCCTCTTGCAGGGTGGGCTACAGCCCCGCCCCTCGTCCTGCCCCCCCTACCCTGACCTCCCCAGGCCCTGATCTCGTGGCGCCAGAGTTGCTGTTGGCTGGACCCCGGAATCCTGAGTGCCTGAGTGAGAACTCCTCCCAGGCTAGGAAAACTGTCATCGAGGAGCCACGCTCCCATGTCCCAGGCCAGGGTGTCTGCCCTGTCCTTGTCCTTTTTGCCCATTGTGCCTGAGGCTGTGCTGCCACGCCTCCCGCTTTGCGGTCAGTGCTGGGACCCTGGGCTAGCGATGCCCTCAGAAGCCTAGCTTCACCCGTCCGCTGAATATAACACCCCTCCCAGCCCTTCCCCTGCCTCTGGCTCCTTTAAGATGGCTGAGCGCTCCTCCATTCCCTGGCCTGTCTTCTACCCAGGGACAGGGCCTGGGCCTGCTGCCTACCCTTCCGTGCTAAGGAACTCTGCCTAAGGGCTCTGCTTGGCAGCTGTCTGCACCCTCCGACCTGGTCCAGGCCTGCCCTGGGTTGTCAACCCAGGCTGGCCTCAGACCTAGGCAGGTGAGTGTGTGTGTGTGTGTGTGTGTGTGAGAGAGAGAGAGAGAGAGAGAGACACAGACAGACAGACAGACAGAGAGACAGAAGCACAGGGTGTGGGAGGTGTGCTCAGCACAAAGAAGGTGGTGGGGTGGCAGTGGGGTGGGGAGGGGACAGGGAGTGGGCTAGCTCAGGGACTGAAGACTGGGAAACACACAACCAGGTCCCCTGCAGGTAGGCCCTCAGTGTAAGGGATTGGGTGGGAGCGGGAACCTTTGCTGCTCCCTGCCCTGGGGCCTTTTCTGGGGGTAGATAATTGGGGCCTGCTCGTTAGTCCCCCCATAGAAATAATTTATTGAGGTGAGATTCACCTAAAATAAGCCATTTAAAAGTAAATAGGGGTGTCTGACCAGCTCAGTCGGTAGAGAACGTGGCTCTTGATATCGAGCCCCTTATTGTGTGTAGAGATTACTTACAAATAAAGTTAAAAAGGGGCGCCTGGGTGGCTCAGTCGGTTGAGTGTCCGACTTCAGCCCAGGTCATGATCTCACAGTTCGTGAGTTCGAGCCCCGCATCAGGCTCTGTGCTGACAGCTCGGAGCCTGGAGCCTGCTTCGGATTCTGTCTCTGTCTCTCTGCCCCTCCCCTACTCGTTCTCTGTCTCTGTCTCTCTCGGAAATAAACATTTTAAAAAATTAAGAATAAGTAAATAAGTAAGATTTTAAGCATAAATAAAAGTTTGGCGCCTGGGTGTCTCGGTCGGTTGAGCGTCTCACTCTTGATTTCACCTCAGGTCATGATCCCGGGGTCACAGGATTGAGCCCCTCAACAGGCTCCACGTTGAACGTGGAGCCTGCTTGGGACTCTCAATCTCTCTCTAAGATAAAAATGAATGATTGAATGAATGAATGAATGAATGAAAATAAAAGTGAATAGTTCACCTCTACTTAGTTCCGGAATATTTCCACTACCCCTAAATGATACCAGGTTCTCATCAGGCAACATTCTCCCATCCTAGCCCCTGCAACCCAGTCTTTCTGTCTGCTTGGATTTACTGATTCTGGACATTTTACATAAATGTGTGACTCTTCGTGTCTGGCTTCTTTTACTCAGCATAAAAGAAAAAGCTAGATCAAGGTTATAAATGTATGATGGCTCTATCCGTTGTTGTTGTTGTTGTTGTTTTTTAATCTGATCTTCCCTCCTTTTATTAACTCACCCCCTTCAACTCAGATTTCACCAGTCAAAACACTCATTCTTTCTTCTCAGGCTAAGAACATGTTCAAGTCTCTCTGATCCTGAAAGCAATGGTTACCACATCCTAGGTTAAAGTTGAGTGCGGGGCGCCTGGGTAGCTCAGTCGGTTAAGCATCAGACTCTTGAACTGAGCTCAGATCATTCATGATCTTGAGGTTTGTGAGATTGAGCCCCGCATCGGGCTTCTCCCTGACAGTGCGGAGCCTGCCTGGGATTCTCTCCCGCTCTCTTTCTCTTAAAATAAATAAATAAAGTTGAAAAAAATTAAAAATGAAGTTGATTGCAAAAATCAAATGGGATACTGTTCACGAAAGTACCTTGCACCCTGCCGTGCACTCTATTGAAGAAGTCATTATAATTTAGCCGCACTAAATGAGAGCTCCAAATATATTCCAGGTATGAATTAGGGCCTTCGAAAGAAATACTTGAAGGTCATGGGGACAAAAAAAAAAGCAAAACCTCCCTTGCCTTCCACCCTGTTGGTTGTGATCTCATGAACTTCCCCAGTGAAATCTGAAATTGGCCCCCACTCACACATTGAGGGCAATGAAAGACGGAAGAAAGAGGTCCACCACTCCAGATCACTAGGTGTCAGACTTAATAAGCAAGGGAACTTATTTATGAGCCTTGCTTCGGGCAGCCACAAGATGAACAGATCTCTGAAACTGCCTGTCAGAGTCTTAAAAGTTTCTATAGAGCCCTTAAGTGGGTTCAGTCACGTATACCTCCAGATGGTCTCAACAAAACTTCGTTCCCTTAAGGCTCTGTCCCTGCAAATGTCTCCCACTGTGGGAACAGTAAACAGAACATACATTCCAAGGACGTGGGTGGGGATCAGGAGCCTCCAATTGCCCAGGGCCGGGTCACAGGTCAACCAGAGATCACATCCTCCTGCACGATTTCCTGCGACACTCCACCCCTTCTGGGACAGTCTCTTATAATCTTACAAGCCTCCCTCTAGTGAAGTGTGCCCGGAGCAGTCGACCAAGGCTTTCATTAGCATACGGATGGCTCATTTGGTGGCTATCTGACTGCATTGGAGGCAGATACCATAGCAGCAATATAGGCACCGGCAAGAAAAAAACACAGATTAAGATAATAATTCCCAAAATGAGTAACAATGTCTTTTTTCTACCAAAAGCCCGTGATTTATTAATCCCCTAGGCTGGGGGTTAAATCGTCCAGGGTGTTCACTTGTATTCTCATGTGATTTAATACAGATGATACAATAGCAGATTCATCAGGTAAGAGCACAAAACATCGTCTTTGGATGATGGCACAGGTGCTCCCTTGCAAGCCAGTAATGATGTCCAAGGTCATCCTAGTTGGGGGGACGGCTTTTCTCTCCAGAGACATTTCAGTATTCAGTAAATACAAGCTTCGCCAGCTATCACTTAAGGCTTGTTGGGTAAATAGAGCAAAGGCTTCTATGGGCGCTACGTTTTTCTCCAGGCCAACACAGAGGGACAAAGATACTTGCGCCAGAAAACAGAACATGCCCACCTGGCCTTGGGGAGAATTGATAGCGTTAGGAACTTGACCTCCTTGTTCATGCTGTGCATGTTGCCCGGGGGGAGTGGGGGGCGGAGGAGGGGGACAGCACCATTAAGTGTGAGAGATGGATTAAGGGTGAACTATGCCAGACAAGGACCACTACCTTCTCCCCTCTCAACGGTGCATGTTACATTCCAGGTAGAGTGCATTTCAACTGGTGCATCTTGAAGCAAGGCAACAGGATGCCAGTGAGACTGAGTAGTTCCCCCTTACTTGGGGGTGGAAAGTAACTCACCCACCCTGATGGGACATCCCATTGCAAATTCTAGTAGAGAACTCCTTTTTCAGGCACGGTGGGGGCTTGGTGTTCTCAGAAACATAGCATACAGATCCAGAGTAAGAACTGGGGTCATGGCTGTCTTCCACAATTTTAAGTTTATTTATTTCTTTTGAGAGAGCCAGAGAGTGCAAGTTGCAGGGGGTGGGGGAGGGTGCAAGAGAGAGGGAGAGACAGAATCCCAAGCAGACCCTGCGCTGTCATTGCAGAGCCCGACACGGGGCTCGATCCCACAAACCAGGAGATCATGACCTGAGCCGAAATCAAGAGTCAGATGCTTAAACGGCTGAGTCATCCAGCGCCCCTCCCATGATTTTTATACATTTACAACACTGAGCGTCTCAGCAGGCGTCCCCAGTTGGCATATGGAACAATAGTCCCTACTGGGTGATCATTCAAAAGTATTAGAGCCCGGGGCAGTACCTGCGTTCACCCAGCCAAAGTGGTTTTACTTGTTAATAATTTCATCTGCTGCTTTAATATTCCATTTTTCCTCTCTACCAGTCCTGCTGTTTGCAGATTATAGGGGGGATGAAAGCTCCATTCAATGCCACGTTCTTTTGCCCAGTCTTGGATATCACGACCTTTGAAATGCCACCTCCCAAACACTGTCGATTCAGTGGGAGTACTGGGTACTCAGCTTCTCTAATTTCCTCATGGTGGCACCCTGGTTTGCACAGGGACAGGGAAAAGCTTGGGTTCAACCAGCTGCCATGTCCACACAAAGGCATATTTAGAACCCTCATTCGGAAGGAGGTGGCCAATATAATCTACTCGCCACTCACTCACTGGTTGGGAACCGTGGTAGGTGGGCCCAAACTCCTTTGGCAATTGCCTTGGGCATTGTTTGGAATACACAGAGCATGCTGTTACCGGATTAACCAAATCACTGTAGTTCCAGAACAATCCAGCATCTCAGGCTCCGCGCCACCCTACTCCAGCACTGCAGTCCCACTCTTTCTCTGCACCCAATTTCGTATCTACTGAAGGGTCAGTTCCTGGGGCTTAGACCAGAGCTAGGACATGAGCTTCCTGATTGTCAGTCCCTTACAGCTAGGAAGACAGTGAAGACTGCTTCAGGCTCTTGTAGGGGAACCCAAATGTCTTTCCACTTACTATTTTTTTTAATGTTTATTTTTGAGAGAGGGAGAGAGAGAGAGAGAGACAGAGAGAGACAGTGCAAGTGGGGGAGGGGCAGAGAAAGAGGGAGACACAGAATCCGAAGCAGGCTCTAGGCCCCAAACTGTCAGCCCAGAGCCCAATGTGGGGCTCGATCTCACGAACCGCAAGATCATGACCTGAGCTAAAGTTGGATGCTCAAGCAACTGAGCCCCCCAGAAACCCCCACACGTACTTTTTTTTCATTATAAATTTTTTTTTTTTTTTTTTTAAGTAATCTCTACACCCAACGTGGGGCTCCAACTCACAACCCCAAGGTTAAGAGTCTGGTGCTCCACCAGCTGAATCAGCCGGGTGCTTCTCTATCCATATATTCTGACTTTACAAGGGCTTATTCCTGAATATCCACCTCTCGGCTTCTCATTGTCCAAGCCATAGGGTAAATCCCTTTAGAACAGTCCAACTGTCAGCACAAAGCGTTAACGGCCAGGGTTTTTGAGTGATCATCAGCCCAACTGTTCAAAGTTCAACTCACTGGACTTCAGTTCATTCTTATTCCATCCAGATGGTGTCGCTGTTGGGCTGAATAGCAACTTCAGTCCCCAAAGGCAGGTTGCCCCACTAGATCCCTCTGTAAACAAACGCAGGGCAGGAATTCTTCCCCTCCCCGCCTCTCTTGTCTACAGGCCACAGGGCCACCCCAAGAATAGGGGTGGGGGCATCTGGAGGATTTACATATTTTATGAAGCCTACCTACTTGCACTGTAATTTCTAGACAGAGTTGACTGGGGACAAGGTGTTCTGCTGCAAACAGGCATGCTTCTTAATCAAAGTGTGCGTTGAAGCCACGGCAAATTTCAGGGGCACCTGGGTGGCCCAGTTGGTTAAGCCAACTTCAGGTCAGGTCATGATCCCGCAGTCCATGAGTTTGAGCCCCGCATCGGGCTCTGTGCTGACGGCTCAGAGCCTGGAGCCTGCTTCAGATTCCGTGTCTCCCTCTCTCTCTGCCCCTCCCCTGCTCACGCTCTGTCTCTCTCAAAAATAAATAAACATCCAAAAAAAAAATTTTTTTTTAAAAGCCATGGCAAATATCATACTTAATGGGAAAACATTAAAAGCTTTCGCTTTGACATTGAGAATAATTCATAGCTGCTCAGAATTCCCACTTCTGTTTAATATTGTATTGGAAATCCTAGCAAGTAGAAGAATGACTACACGCAAAATTACAAGCTATAAGAATTTGAAAAAGTGAGAAATATATGATTACTTGCATGATAATTAGGTACATAAAATTTTTTAATCTACAGATGAATTATTAGAATTTAAAAATGAGCAAGGGTGCTAGATCAAAAATCGATACATAAAATCTATCATGGTTTTTATTTTATTTTGGGGGCGGGGGAAGATCATGCATGCAAGTGGGGGAAAGGCAGAGAGAGGGAAAGACAGAATCCGAAGCAGGCTCCTCGCTGTCAGCTCACAGCCCGATGCGGGCCTGGAACTCATGAACCATGAGATCACGACCTGAGCCAAAATCAAGAGTTGGACCATCACCAACTGAGCCACCCAGGTACCCCCAAATTCTATCATATTTCAACTTACAAGAGAAGAAAATAAAATTTAACAAAAGCATGTGATGTACAAGAGCATCAAAAAATATCAAGGACCTAGTAATAGATGTAACAAAAGTTACGTAATGTGTCTACAGAGAAAACTATATTTTAATTAAAAAATTTAAGGGCGGGGCACCTGGGTGGCTCAGTTGGTTAATGTACAACTTCAGCTCAGGTCATGATCTCACAGGTTGTGAGTTCAAGCCCCGCATCGGGCTCTGTGCTGACAGCTCAGAACCTGGAGTTTGCTTTGGATTCTGTCTCCCCCTTCTCTGCCCCTCCCCCGCTCGTGCTCTGTCTCTGTCTCTCTCTCTCTCTCTCAATAATAAATAAAAAATGTTAAAAACTTTAAAAAATAATAATAATAAATAAATAAATAAATAAAATAAAAAATTTAAGGGCTCCTGGGTGGCTCAGTCGGTTAAGCATCCGACTCTCAGTTTCGGCTCGGGTCATGATCTCACGGCTTTGTGGGTTCGAGCCCCGCATAGGGCTCTGTGTTGGCAATGTGGATGGAGCCTGCTTGGAATTCTCTCTCTCTCCCTCTCTCTCTGCCCCTTCCCTACTCATGCTGTCTGAGTCTCTCTCTCAAAATAAATAAATAAATAAAAACTTTTAAAAAAATTTTAAGAAGATGAGAGATAAATTCTTGTCGTATTGCAAATTCAATATTTTAAATGTGTAAATAGCCTCCAGTTATTTTCTTTTTTTAAGTTTATTTATTTATTTTGAGAGAGACAGAGTGAGAGCAGGGGCAGGGCAGAGAGAGAATCCCAAGCAGGCTCCCCCCTGTCAGTGCAGAGCCTGATGCGGGGCTCAAACTCACGGACCACGAGATCATAACCTGAGCCAAGATCAAGAGTCAGATGCTCAACCCACTGAGCCACCCAGGCGCTGCTATATCCTCCAAATTTCTATGCCTTCACTGTGATTCCAAACAGATTCTTAAAATATGTTTTTAAAACTTTGACTGACTCCCTGTTTATGTGATGGGCTTTGACTCAATAACATGAGCCAAAAATAGTATGAGCCTAGACACTTGTTTAAAACGCAAATAAAATATGTGAACTTATTCTATTAGATATCGGTATTTATTATAGTTATACCAGTTAAGACGGTATAGCCCTGCCCACATGTAGGCAAGTAGACAAGTGAAATTGAGTAAACTACATCTATACGGAGACTCGATAAAGGCAGCACTGAAGAAAAATGGGAAACTAATCTCATTAGCTGATACTAGGACTTTTGTCTCTCCCTCCAATCATCCATGTGAAAAATAATAAATAAAATTAGACTTCTACCTCACACCATACACAACATCATTTGCAGGTAATTCATAGATCTAAATGGGAAAAGCACAACTATACAACTTTTCAAAGGCAATAGAGTTGAATGAAGTTGGATCCTTACCTAACGCCATATATAGACCTAAAACCATAATCTCCTAGAAGAAAACATACGGCAAAGGTTTCACGACACTGGAATTGGCCATGATTTCTTGGCTATGACACCAAGTCACAGACAACAACAATAAAATTTAAATAAATTGTGGGCTTTAATTTAAAACCCTAAAATTGTAGGGGCGCCTGGGTGGCTCAGTCGGTTAAGCGTCCGACTTCAGCTCAGGTCACGATCTCGCGGTCCGCGAGTTCGAGCCCCACGTCGGGCTCTGGGCTGATGGCTCAGAGCCTGGATGCCTGCTTCTGATTCTGTGTCTCCCTCTCTCTCTGACCCTCCCCCATTCATGCTCTGTCTCTCTCTGTCTCAAAAATAAATAAAAACGTTAAAAAAAAATTTTTTTTTAATAAAAAAAAATAAAATAAAATTCTAAAATTGTAAAAAATGTATGTGCACCAGAAGGCAATATGAACAGAGTAAAAAGGCTGCCCACAGATTGGGAGAAAATATCCGTAAATCACAACTGATGATACAGGATTAATATCCAGAATATATAGGGAACTCTTAAAACTCAATAACAAAAAAACAAACAACTCAGGGCACGTGGGTGACTCGGTGGGTTGAACACCTGACTTCAAGTTTAAGCCCTGCATCTGGCTGGCGGCTGTCAGTGCAGAGCCTGATCAGATCTCTGTCCCCCTCTCTGCCCCTCCCCCACTCGGGTGCGAGCGCGTGCGCGCGCGCGCGCGCGCGCGCGCACACACACACACTCTCACAAATAATAAATAAATACAAAAAAACAAAAACAAAAACAAAATCCGAACAATTCAAAAACAGACAAAGTAGGGGTGCCTGGTTGGCTCAATCAGAAAAGCGTGAGACTCTTGATCTCAGGGTTGTGAGTTGGAGCCCCCTGTTAGGTGTAGGGATTACTTAAAAATAAAATCTTTTTTTTCTTTTTTTTCAACGTTTTTTTTTTGTTTTTTTTTTTTGGTACAGAGAGAGACAGAGCATGAACGGGGGAGGGGCAGAGACAGAGGGAGACACAGAATCGGAAACAGGCTCCAGGCTCTGAGCCATCAGCCCAGAGCCTGACGCGGGGCTGGAACTCACGGACCGCGAGATCGTGACCTGGCTGAAGTCGGACGCTTAACCGACTGCGCCACCCAGGCGCCCCTAAAAATAAAATCTTTAAAAAAAAAAAATTGACATGGGAATGCAAGCTGGTGCAGCCACTCTGGAAAACAGTATGGACGTTCCTTAAAAAACTAAAAATAGAACTACCCTATGACCCAGCAATTGCACTACTGGGCATTTATCCAAGGGATACAGGGGTGCTGTTTTGAAGGGACACATGCACCCCAATGTTTATAGCAGCACTATCAACAATAGCCAACGTGTGGAAAGAGCCCAAATGTCCATTGAAGGATGAATGGATAAAGAAGATGTGGTAAATATATACAATGGAGTATTACTTGGCAATCAAAAAGAATGAAATCTTGCCACTTGCAACTACGTGGATGGAACTGGAGGGTATTATGCTAAGCGAAATTAGTCAGTCAGAGAAAGACACATATCATATGACTTCACTCATATGAGGACTTTAAGAGACAAAACAGATGAACATAAAGGAAGGGAAACAAAAATAATATAAAAACAGGGAGGGGGACAAAACAGAAGAGACTCTTAAATATGGAGAACCAGCAGAGGGTTACTGGAGGGGTTATGGGAGGTGGGATGGGCTAAATGGGTCAGGGGCATTAAGGAATCTACTCCTGAAATCATTGATATGCTAACTTGAATATAAATTTTAAACAATAATAAAATTAATTTAAAAAATAAATAAATTCACACACACACACACACACACACACACACGACAAAGGATTAACACCGTGTTTCACTTATACTTCAACTGAAAACATTTATTTAAATAAAAAAACGGGGTTGTTGGGGCACCTGGGTGGCACAGACAGCTAGGTGTCCAACTCCGGCTCAGGTCATGACCTCACAGTTCATGGGTTCGAGGCCCATGTCAGGCTCTGTGTTGACAGCTTGGAGTCTGGAGCCTGTTTCCGATTCTGTGTCTCCCTCTCTCTCTGCCCCTCCCCCGCTCATGCTCGCTCTCTCTCGCTCTATCGCTCTCTCTCTCTCTCTCTCTCTCTCTCTCAAAAATAAATAAACATGAAAAAAAATGGGATTGTAAGGGGGGGATGCTGGGGAGAAAAGGGGCAAAAGACTTGAATAGACATTTCTCCAAAAAAAATGATATACAAATGGCCAATAAGCAAAGATGCTCAATATCACTAATCATTGGGGAAATGTATCAAAATGACAGTGAGATATCACCTCATACCCATTAGAATAGCTATCTATCAAAAACAAAAAACAAAAAACAAGCGTTGGCAAGCATGTAGAGAAATTGTGCATTGTTGGTAGGAATGTAAAATGGCACTGCCTCTACGAAAAACAGTTCAACAGCTCCTCGAAATATTAAAAATAGAATTCCTGGGGCGCCTGGGTGGCTCAGTCGGTTAAGCGTCCGACTTCAGCTCAGGTCACAATCTCGCGGTCCGTGAGTTCGAGCCCCGCGTCGGGCTCTGGGCTGATGGCTCAGAACCTGGAGCCTGCTTCCGATTCTGCATCTCCCTCTCTCTCTGACCCTCCCCCGTTCATGCTCTGTCTCTCTCTGTCTCAAAAATAAATAAAACGTTAAAAAAAAAAAAAAAACAAAAACAAAACAGAATTCCTGGGGCGCCTGGGTGGTTCAGTCGGTTAAGTGTCCGACTTCGGCTCAGGTCACGATCTCACGGTTCGTGGGTTCGAGCCCCACGTCAGGCTCTGCGCTGACAGCTCAGAGCCTGGAGCCTGCTTCGGATTTTGTGTCTCCCTCTCTCTCTCTGCCTTTCCTCTGCTCATGCTCTGTCTCTGTCTCAAAAAATAAACATAATCATTAAAAAAAAATTTATTTTATTTTATTTTATTTTATTTTAAATTTTTTTCAACGTTTATTTATTTTTGGGACAGAGAGAGACAGAGCATGAACGGGGGAGAGGCAGAGAGAGAGGGAGACACAGAATTGGAAACAGGCTCCAGGCTCTGAGCCATCAGCCCAGAGCCCGACGCGGGGCTCGAACTCACGGACCGCGAGATCGTGACCTGGCTGAAGTCGGATGCTTAACCGACTGCGCCACCCAGGCGCCCAAAAAAAATTTTTTTTAAATAGAATTCTTATCTGATCTAGCAATTCGACTTCTGCACATATACTCCAAAAAACCGAAAGCAGGATCTCAAAGAGATATTTGTACTCATGGTCAT
Organism: Prionailurus viverrinus; assembly: GCF_022837055.1. Taxonomy (NCBI): domain Eukaryota; kingdom Metazoa; phylum Chordata; class Mammalia; order Carnivora; family Felidae; genus Prionailurus; species Prionailurus viverrinus. The sequence continues at coordinate 39,728,889 of NC_062567.1, read as the reverse complement.
AGCAATATTATTTAAAAGAGCTAAAACATGCAATCAACCCAAATGTCCATAGACACACGAATGGATACGCAAAATGTGATATGTACATACAATGGAACATTAGTCATCCTTAAAAAGGAAGGAAATTCTGATGACTTATGCTATAACATATGAATGAACCCTGAGGACATGACATTAAGTGGAATACCTAACCACAAGGGGTCCCTGGGGGGCTCAGTAGGTTAAGTCTCAGACTCTTTTTCTTTTTTAATGTTTTTTTAATGTTTATTTATTAATAAATAAGACAGAGAGAGACAGAGCACAAACAGGGGAGGGTCAGAGAGAGAGGGAGACACAGAATCCGAAGCAGGCTCCAGGCTCTGAGCCGTCAGCACAGAGGCCGACGCAGGACTTGAACTCACGGACCGTGAGATCATGACCTGAGCCGAAGTCGGACGCTTAACCGACTGAGCCACCCAGGCGCCCCAAGCCTCAGACTCTTGATCTCAGCCCAGGTCACGATCTCAAGATTCATGGGCTCTACACTGACAGTGCAGAGCCTGCTTGGGATTATTCATTCTCTCTCTCTGCCCCTTCCCGGCTCATTCTCTCTCTTCTTCTCTCCTCTCTGTCTCAAAATAAATATATAAACGAAAGAAAGAAAGAAAGAAAGAAAGAAAGAAAGAGGAAAGAAAGGAAGGAAGGAAGAAAGACAGAAAGACCCAATCACAAAAAGACAAATACTGTATGAGTACACTTATATGAGATACTTAGAGTAGTCAAATCATAGCCAGAAAGAACGGTGGTTTCCTGGGGTTGGACAGAGGGAGGGAAGCAGAGTTACTATCTAATGGGTATAATGTTTCAGTTTTACAAATTAAGAGTTATGGAATAGGACTGCACATTATAAGTATATTACCACTGAACTGTATGCTGAAAAATCATTAAATGGTAAGGTTTATGTTATGTGCATTTTACCACAATAAAAAAAAACTGGGGGGAGAAAAGCAATATAGAAAAATAAAACGACCTCAGGACAGAGGAAGATTTCTCAAAAACGACATAAAAAGCATTAAGAAAAAGATGGACAAATTAGACTGCATTAAGATCTTCTGTTCATTAAAAGATATAAGGAACTAATACTAAAATCAATAAGAATCAAATGGGCAAAAGAGCTAAGCAGACATCTCACAAGAGAAATGCAAATGCCCAGCTTTATTGACACCGACAGGAAATGCCAGTTACAAACACTACGAAATATAATTATATATTCACTCTTAAGAACAGCTAAAATTTTAGGGGCACCTGGGTGGCTCAGTCAGTGGGGCATCTGATTTCTCCTCAGGTCGTGAACTCACAGTTCATGAGTTCAAGCCCCGTGAGGGGCTCTGTGCTGTCTGGACAGAGCCTGCTTCAGATCCTCTGTCCCTCGCTCTGTCTCTGCCCTTCCCCTGATCGTGCTCTCTAACGCTCTCTCTCTCTCAAAAATAAGGAAACATTTAAAAATAAAATAGATAATAAAAATACCCATACTCTCTAAATCAGCAATTCCACTACCTAGTGTATGTCCTTAGAAATACTCACATACACCAGGAAAAATATACAAGAATAATACAACATTGTGAGCGATAGCCCTAAACTGGAAACAATCCTTATCAACTTAGCACCCGTATACATCTCTTTAAACCGTATTTAATCTCCAACTAAGGCAAAGAGCAAAGTCTTACTCCTGCCTACATAAGACAACTATCCGGGGTATAACCAAAAACATGTTCTCTCCCAATAAGATAATGCAAAGTCTTTGGGTGATGTTCACTCTTCTCCCTGATATCCTGTAACTTAAATACTATAATGTAAAGTTAACTATGAATACATCTTGTGTTAGATATCATGGGGGTAAGAGAACAAAGTAAATAAAAATATTTGCTACACACACACACACATATTTGTAACTGTTAAGGACTCAATTATGTCTTCTAATGTTTATTTATTTTTGACAGAGAGAGAGAGAGAGAGAAACAGAGCATGAGTGGAGGCGGGGCAGAGAGAGGGAGACACAGAATCCGAAGCAGGTTCCAGGCTCTAAGCCGTCAGCACAGAGCCCGACGCAGGGCTCGCACTCACAGACCGCGAGATCATGACCTGAGCCGAAGTCGGTCGCTCAACCGACTGAGCCACCCAGGCGCCCCTCAACTATGTCTTCTTCACATTAATATGTTGAAGCCCTAACTCCAAATGTGACTCTATTTGCAGAAAAGGACTTTTCAGGAAGTAATTAAGATTAAATGAGGTCATAAGGGTAGGGCCTTAATCCAACAGGACTGATGTCCTTGTGAGAAGAGGAAGAAACACCAGGAGTACAAACACACAGGGAAGGCTGTGTGAGGCCTCACCAGGAAGGCTGCCACCGGCAATCCCTGAAGAGAGTTCTCATCAGGCTCAGCTGCAGGGGCCAAAAGCAGCCTGCCCCCAAAATGTGCCACTTTGGCATATTGATTATTTTGAACAAAATTTACTTGTAAGAGACAGTCTAATCAATAAAGACACTCAGATCCTCCTCTGTCCTCCTAAAAGCAGAAAAATCTCCCACGTGAAAGATAGCGTCCCTGTACCAGGAAGGAAGGAGACATCCTCCCCTAGAGATAGGAAATTCAGAGCCCAGAAGACTGTAAACAACCCTTATTGCTTTCAGCTAATTTACTACCCCAGCCCCAATTCTTCTTTATTTCTTTATTTTTCATATTTATTTATTTTTGAGAGAGAGGGAGAGCAGGGGAGGAGCAGAGAGAGAGAGGGACACAGAATTCAAAGCAGGCTCCTTGAGGTCACGGAGTGGGGCTCGAACCCACGAACCGTGAGATCATGACCTGAGCTGAAGTCCGAAGCTCAAACAACTGAGCCCCCCAGGCGCCCATACCCCAGCCCAAATTCTGTTTAGAATGTCTTCCTTAATGGATGCTCCCAAAGTTAAGTTTTCTTTCTCCTCTCAATTCCTCACAGATTGTCTCTGTCTGAACAGTATGAGAACTGCCTGTCCTGGTTATTTCTTTATGTCTCAATGCTATTATTGGGCCTCCATGCGCATGTAATAAAACTCTGGGTGTTTCCCCTATTAATCTGTCCTTTGTAAATTTAATTCTTAGCCCAGCTAGATGAAATGTGGACTAAAAATAATGTCTTCCTCCCCTTCACAACCACACAAGCACCTTAACCCGGGACTTCCAGCCTCCAGAAGTGCAAGAAAATGAATTTCTGTGGTTTAAGCCACCAAGTCTGTGATATTCTGTTATAGGAGCCGGGAGTAGATTTATACAATAACAAAAAAGGGAAGAAACACTTACAACAATCACAGGCTTTGTTTCTGAAATTGATCACATGGTCACAGGTGACGTTTATATCTACTTTCTTTCATTTTCCATTCCATATTCCCTTTGAACCCAACGAGTAGTAAATAAGCAATAGAGATCTAATGTAAGTATAGTGACTATAGACAACAATATTGCATTATACTCGTCAAACTTGTCAAAAGACTACAACGTATTCTTTGTGTCCTCAACCAGCACTTCAGCTGGTAATTTTTTTCCTGGTAGTGACTTAAACTTTCGTTCCTCAGGGGTCTAAGCCACTAGTGTCCTGCCTAGATTGGGTTATTATAATTTTCTATTGACCTTAACGGTAGGGCATGATCTCTAGACCAGCAGGGCATAGCTCCAGGGGGACTAGAAGCAAAAATTTTGCTAGTGGGTCACTAGAAACAGCAGTAGGTGATATCACTCCTGTTTCTACGCCTTGGATTCCTAGACATGTAAATTCTGGCTATGGGAAAACAACACCATGTACTGGATGATTTGGAGCACACACAGCCTAATGGAGGACACTGCCCCAGCCCCGAAAGGTATCACTACCTGGTTGGCACTGTAACTGAGTCTTCCAAAGTCTGTTCCACTATTTTATCAACCCAGCTCCTTTAGGATGATGGGAAACATTGCGAGACCAGTAAATTCCATAAACAGGAGCTCACTTTGCAACCAAGTGAGCTCCTCAATCAGAAGCAATGCTGTGTGGATAATGCGTTCTGGAGGTCCACAGATGGTAGTTTTGGCAGAAGCACTGCACTCAGGGAAGGCAAATTCATACACAGAGTAAGTGTCCATTTCAAGAAGAACAAAGTGTTCCCTCTTCCAAGGTGGAAGCCATCCAGTGTAATCAACCGGCCGCTAGGTAGATGGCTGATCGCCCACCCCAGGGAATGGCGCCATGTTGGGGATGCAGTATTGGTCTTTGCTACAAGCAGACGGGGCACTCAGCAGTGGAGGTAGCCAGGTCAGTCTCAGGGAGTGAAAGCCCACACTGCTGTGTCTGTACACAACCTCCGTCCCTGTCATCATTTTAGTCCCCACCACACCCTACCTACTGTCTCCTGGACTCCCTGCTGTACTCCAATGGGAGTGAGATCTGCCAAAGATCTTTCCTATTGAAATGTTTATTTTACCTTTATATGAATATTAAGTGGGGGGTGGGGGGCAGCTCTTGGGTGGTTCAGTAGGTTAAGCTTCAGACTCTAGATTTCAGCTCAGGTCATGATCTCACAGTTCCTGAGATTCCTGAGATCAAGCCACGTCAGGCTCTGAGCTGACAGTGTGGAGCTTGCTTGGGATTTTCCCTCCTTCCTTTCCTCTCTCCCTCCCTCTCTCTCTCTTGAAATAAATAAATAAACTTTAAAAGCAAAAAAAAGAAAAAAAAAAGAAAACAAACAAACAAAAGAAATTCCAATGAAGTGTTACTAAAACACTAACCAGGAGCTCCTGGGTAGCTCAGTCGGTTCAGCGTCCGACTTTGGCTCAGGTCACGATCCCATGATCCCATGATTGGTGAGTTCGAGTCCCATCCGGCTCTGTGCTGACCCCTCAGGGCCTAGAGCCAGCTTCTGATTCTGTCTTCCTCTCTTTCTGCCCCTCCCCCACTCATGCTCTGTCTCCCTCTCTCTCAAAAATAAGCGTAAGTAAAAATCAATATAACAAAACACTAACCAAATCATTTAACCATAAGCCTGGTACATGCATTTCAAGGTTCCACTGCTAGGAATTTTGTTAAAAATCAGTTTAATCATGAATAACGCTTATATAAAAGGGCCCAGGAACACATGTCATTAGATGTGATCCTTGCCCCTAACCCTCCGATTCATGTCACACTAAAGCTGATAATTCTGCCAGGCTCCGAACCCCCAGTGACCCCATCCCGATCCCTGGAAGCAAAAAAGATGCCTTGTCACACAACTTTCTGTAAATTGCAATAAAACAAAGCCTAAGGTTTCTTACCTTTCTATAAGAAATGCTCAGTTATTTGATAAATACTAAAACACTTCTAGGAATTCATTTTATGAGTTTGTTTATCAAACACATTTTGCAAGAACTGACCACACAAAAATTCCTGTGGACTTTGGTCCATAAAATTCACTTAAAATGTTGGAAATTTAAAACCTGCAAGAAAACAAGGAAGTAGAAAATCCTTAATCTTAACGTGTTGTAATTACTAAAGGGATATACACACACACACACTAAAGTTCTGCTCACAGAAGGCACAAACTATAAAAGGGATATGCTTTTTTGAGGAAAAACAAAGAATTAGCTGATATCCTTCTTTGTTTTGTGGGTACCATAGCTAAGATGAAGTTAGACCCAAATTCATGATCTACTCCTGTGACCAAAAAAACCAAAAATAAAAAGTGCAATTGGTCGGGGCGCCTGGGTGGCTCAGTTGGTTAAGCGTCTGACCTTGGCTCAGGTCATGATCTCGTGGCTTCTGAGTTGGAGCCCTGAACCAGGCTCTGTGCTGACAGCTCAGAGCCTGGAGCCTGCTTCGGATTCTGTGTCTCCCTGTCTCTGTCCTTCCCTAGACAGCACTCTGTCTCTGTATCTCTCTCAAAAATAAACAAACATTTAAAAAAAATTTTTTAATTTAATTTGTCTTACTACATACTTTCTAGCCATTAAGAGGTAATTATGAAAGATTGAAACTGCCTTCAAAGGGGGTTGTAATAGCAGCTATCAAAGCAATATTCAAGCATGATTTCAAGGATGGTTTCAGGTTTAGAGTCAGCCTTCTTTGTCAAAAATCTTCACAATTTCCGGGGCGCCTGGGTGGCTCAGTCAGTTGAGCATCTACTTCCGCTCAGGTCATGATCTCATGGTTCATGGGTTTGAGCCCACACTGGGTTCTGTGCTGACAGCTCAGAGCCTGGAGCCTGCTTCAGATTCTGTGTCTCCCTCTCTCTCTGCCCATCCCCCCCCCCCCCCACGCTCTGTCTCTCTCTCTCTCTTTCTCTAGAAAATAAACGTGAAAAAAAATTATAAAAAAAAATCTTCACAATTCCAACGAAAACTTCATCAACAGACTTAGGGCATCTATTCTCTTTTTTTGTTGTTGTTTTTAAATTTTTATTGATTTATCTTGGGAGACAGAGAGCACGTGTGAGTGGGGGAGGGACAGAGAGAGAGGTAAGAGGGAGGATCCCAAGCAGGCTTTGCACTGTCAGCGCAGAGCCCCAACGTGGGGCTTGAACTCATGAATGGAGGAATCATGACCTAAGTCAAAATCAAGAGTCAGATGCTCAACCGACTGAGTCATCCAGGCCAGAGGCATCTATTTTTTTCAACTTTCCCCATCTCTTCGTATCAGTCAATGATTGGCTTTGTTGACTGAAGATAGGTCTGAATTCTCTGTCCCAAGCTCTCTTTGTTGTCATCGCTTCTACCACTACCCTTTCCCCTCTCAAGACATTGTTCAATACAGATCTCACTATTACAGTCAAAAGACAGAACGAAAGTTCCATCTGCCTGCCTATCCACGGGCTTGTTCCAACCTTAAAGGTTGTCTTGATTCCTTGGAAACCCATCAATCAAGAATCCATTCTTTTGAGCATTGGCAGCCATTGTCTGATCCATTTTCTTCTTTGACAAACTGATGGTTATCTCAACTGGCACGATCTTTCCATCTTTTTTTTTTTTTTTTAAGGTTTATTTACCTTTGAGAGACACACAAGCGGGGGAGAGACAGAGAGGGAGGCACAGAATCTGAAGCTGGCTCCAGGCTCTGAGACATCAGCACAGAGCCCGAAGAGAAACATGAACCCACGAACCGCGAGATCATGACCTGAGCTGACGTCGGACCTTAACCGACTTCACCCGGGTGCCCCACGGTATTTTCATCTTCAGTGCACTTTTCAGTGAGTCCACCATCCCGTGAATCTGGGCTCTTACTTTCATCACGAAGAAGTTCTCCTGCAAACAGGTATGTGTAGCTCATTTTCTCTACGACGCACACTGGGTCCCCTTGCCAGTGCTGGGACTGCCCAAGACAAACATGACGAGTGGTTTCCCCACGAAGTGAGGACAGAGGAAAGGCGGCTGGAGGGTCAGCAGTGGGAAGCTAAGGCCCAGGACTTGCCTCAGAGGCTCTCCACACACCACATCTTGGCCCGACCCTGAGCCAGCTGACGCCAGGTATGATGACATTCTTAACTCATTTCCCTCCAACACAGAAGTCCCTCCTTTGTACTCCTTCTGCCTACCCCATATTCATACCCCGGTTTCATAATATCTTCACGCACGCATTCGTTCGCATGGCTATTTTTCCACACTACGCTATAAAGTACTTTGGTACAGGAAGCACGCTCACTCATTTCTTTTTCCTAGCACTTAACATTTCAGAGATGCTAATAGGTATTCGTTGGGTGAACGAATTCATGGTTTCCCTAAAACATAGCTTGCATAGACAAAATAATAAGAGCTAACACTTATAGAGCACTTCCAAAATACCGTGTCCAAATCTGATCAGTTTGTATTATCTCACTCTTTGTTATTCATAGGAAGGAAACTGAGGCACAGAAATGTGAACCTTGTCACATAGCTGGTGGGTAGAATAGGGATTCAAATTCAGGCTGGTGGGGGCGCCAGGCTGGCTCAGTCAGTTGAGTTGGGTGTGGAGCCTACTTCAGAAAAAAAATTCAGGGGCGCCTGCACCGAATTTCAGTCAGTTAAACCTCCGACTTAGGCTCAGGTCATGTTCTCATGGTTTGTGGGTTTGAGCCCGTTTTCAGGCTCTGGGCTCTGTGCTGACAGCTCAGAGCCTGGAGTTTGCTTAGGATTCTGTGTCTCCCTCTCTCTCTCTGCCCCTCCCCTGCTCTCTCTCTCTCTCTCAAAAATAAACATTTTTAAATTTTTTTTTAAAAATTCAGGCCGTCTTACCTTATATCTAAAACACAAAAGAAGTTGACAAAGGTCTGAGAGACATTGGATTTTGAGATTCCGAGCCTTTAACAAAAATGCAAGCTGGCCTCCTGGGGTGCTAGAAAGCTTCTGTCTTCATTTGGGTGGTTGTAACTTGATCTGCATACCTAAGTAAAAAAAAAATTCACCAAGCTGTACAACTTGAGATTTGTTCATTCTATGCAAGTAATTTCTCAGTATTAATTTAAAAAAAAAAAAGAAAGAAAAGAAAAAGTTTTGTTTCATCTTGCCCTAACCCTTTCTAGTGCATTCAACAAACGCTTCCTTAAATGCTTCCTTAAAATTTGAATTCCTTTTTCAACATCAAACTAGTTGCCTTATCCTTGAACTCGTTTTTCACAATTAAACTTACTTACTCCTGGAAGGCAGGATGCTCTTGTTACCTCTTCCTCTAGTCCTTTTATAATATTAGAATACTCTGGTATCCAGAGATATTCTATGTAAAATATTTAGATGTGGTATTTTGAGAGTCAACAGCTTTATCTAATCCCACTACCAGCAAATTAGAGCAACTAGTAAGGTGTTAGATTTTTCCCTTTATTCTCCCCCCAGCCCCTCCCACCACCTACTTTTTCCAAGTTCTTCTTCTTCCTCATTCTCTCACACCTACTGAGAAATCAGAGAAGCCCACTTCTCTTCCGGGCTTGTTCCAGAGCAATTTTATACTTGGAAAATTTTTGCTGGACATCCTTAGGTATGTCTCCTCTCCCTGGGGGCTAGCCCCGCTAGGGACGAGAAAGGATTCCTTTTTTACATTGGGTCAAGATCCCCTGAGGGTAGGGTGGGAAACAGGGAGTAGCCTCGATATCCGTAGTGTGGCTCAGGGTCAAGGCTCTTTGCCAATTCAGTTTACCCTTGAGAGGTCTCCACAGGGACACCTTAGAATTCGCTACACCTAGGAATTCAGTTCTTAAATATTAAAAGCCTTTAGTTAGAGCGAACTCTGACAAATGCAAAACAGAGCCACAGGGAAGAAGATGGTTGGGTTGGGGGGGGATTTTTTTTTTTTTTGAGAGTTCTTGTAATTCTCCAGTTTTCTGAATATCAGTGTTTTAACCACATGAGCTGATTCATTAATTCAATACAGATGTATTGAAGGGATCCTGGGTGGCTCAGTTGGCTGAGCCTCCGACTTTGGCTCAGGTCATGATCTCAGTTCGTGAGTTCGAGCCCTGCATTGCCCTGCGTTGGGCTTGCCGCTGTGAAGTAGACCCGTTGTCGGATCTGTCCCCCTCTTTCTCTGTCCTTCCCCAGCTTTCTCTCCCTCTCTCTTTCTGTCTCTCAAAACTAAACATTAAAAAAAAAGACTTAAAACCATATGTATTGAGATTTTTTTTGCTACTGCTACGCACTGTATTCTAGAGCGTTCTAGTTCTCAAACTACTGGATGCACAAGAATTACAGATTCCTGAAAAACAGATTCTTGGGGGACCTGGGTGGCTCAGTAAGTTAAGCGTCCGACTCTTGATTTCGGCTCAAGTCTTGACCCCACAGTTCCGTGAGATGGAGCCCATGTCTGGCTCAGTGCCGACAGCGCCCAGAGCCTGCTTGGGATTCTCTCTCTCTCTCTCTCTCTTTCTTTCTGTCCCTCCCCCGACTAGTGTGCACACACTCTCTCTCAAAATAAACACACACTAAAAATAAAATAAGATAAAATAAAAGCCAGATTCTTGGGTCCCATTCCCTGAGATGCTGACTCAGTAGGTCTGGGATAACACCGAGCCCATGATTTTGACTTTTTCTTTTAATTTTTTTTTAATGTTTATTTATTTTTGACAGAGGGAGAGACAGAGCATTAGCGGGGGAGGGGCAGAGGGAGAGGGAGACACAGAATCCGAGTCTGAAGCAGGTTCCAGGCTCTGAGCTGTCAGCACAGAGCCTGACGTGAGGCTTGAACTCACGAACCGTGAGATCGTGACCTGAGCGAAGTCGGACGCTCAACCCACTGAGCCCCCCGGATGCCCCAATGATTTTGACTTCTTTTTTTTTTTTTATTTTTTTTTAAGTTTATTTATTTATTTATTTATTTTTATTTTATTTTATTTTTTTTTAACATTTATTTATTTTTGAGACAGAGAGAGACAGAGCATGAGCAGGGGAGGGTCAGAGAGAGAGGGAGACACAGAATCCGAAATGGGCTCCAGGCTCTGAGCTGTCAGCCCAGAGCCTGATGCGGGGCTTTTTTTTTTTTTTTTTTTTTTTTTTTTTAATTTTTTTTTTCAACGTTTTATTTATTTTTGGGACAGAGAGAGACAGAGCATGAACGGTGGAGGGGCAGAGAGAGAGGGAGACACAGCATCGGAAACAGGCTCCAGGCTCTGAGCCATCAGCCCAGAGCCCGACGCGGGGCTCGAACTCACAGACCGCGAGATCGTGACCTGAGCTGAAGTCGGACGCCCAACCGACTGAGCCACCCAGGCGCCCCAAGTTTATTTATTTTTGAGACCGAGAGAGAGAGACAGAGCATGAATGGGGGAGGGGCAGAGAGAGGGGGAGACACAGAATCCGGAGCAGGCTCGGGGCTCAGAGCCATCAGCCCAGAGCCCGACGCGGGGCTCAAACCCACGGACCGCGAGATCGTGACCTGAGCCGAAGTCGGACGCTCAACAGACTGAGCCACCCAGGCGCCCCTGATTTTGACTTCTAACAAGCGCTTAGGTGATGCTGATGTTGCCAGAAAGGACTATACTTGGAGTAGCATTGCATTAGGTTCTAGAAATAAACCAGGCCCTTAAGGAGTTATTATTCCCGCCAGTTATTATTATTCCAAACATAAAAACTAACAACTAAAATGCAGTGACCACTGCTGTAGGAAGATTGAGGTACAGAAGAGGGACATCTAATTCACCCAGAGAAGGGGACTGTGGAAGGTGATGCCCGATCTGTGTCTTAAAAGATAACCAAGGAAGAGGTGCCTGGGTGGCTCCGTCAGTTAAGCCTCTGACTTTGGTTCAGGCCGTCATCTCATGGTTCATGAGTTCGAGCCCCATGTCCGTCTCTGTGCTGACAGCCCCGAGCCTGGAGCCTGCTTTGGCTTCTGTGTCTGCCCCTCTCCTGCTCACTCTCTTTCTCTCAAAAATAAATAAACATTAAAAACTTTTTTTAATTAAAAAAAAAAAAAGATAAGGCAGGGAAAAAAAAAAGCTTAAGAAAAAAACCCTAAAAACACGAACCAAACAAAGAGCCGGAGGGAAACATTCAGGGTGGAGGGGATTGCTTGGGTAGAACAATTTGCCAAGGCTTGAAACTGGCTTGAGAGGCAGGCAGAGTGATGACTGCGTGCTTCCTTAGCCCACACTTAAGCAGAGGGACAGTAAGGCTGAATGGAAAGTAAATCACCCTGGCACAGAGTTGGTTCGGCGTGTGGAAGGTTCACTGGAGGCGTACAGAGATGGGGGCAAGAGACGGTGCTTGGACAGGGGTCGAGTGAGGCCATTAAGATGGCAGCCTGAATAAGTGACCTGACATAGTTATTGACTGACTGAATAGAAGTTTGGGTGGTGGAAAAAGGAGTCAGTGATATGTCACCTATTTTGTAGGGTGAATTTTCTTTTAAGATTGGGGGTGGGGGGCAGCCCTGCGTGCCTGTGTCGGTTGAAGGGCCGATTCTTTTTTTTTTTTTTTTTCCAACGTTTATTTATTTTTGGGACAGAGACAGACAGAGCATGAACGGGGGAGGGGCAGAGAGAGAGGGAGACACAGAATCGGAAACAGGCTCCAGGCTCTGAGCCATCAGCCCAGAGCCTGACGCGGGGCTCGAACTCACGGACCTCGAGATCGTGACCTGGCTGAAGTCGGATGCTTAACCGACTGCACCACCCAGGCGCCCCGAAGGGCCGATTCTTGATCCTGCGGTTTGGTTTGTGAGATCCTGCATTGGGCTCTGTGCTGACCGTGCGGAGCCTGCTTGGGGTTCTCTCTGCCCCTCCCCTGGTGAAGCTCATGCTCTCTCTAAAAAATAAATAAACTTTTTTTTTTTTTAAAGGATGTTAATTTTTAAGTAATCTCTCCACCCTACATGGGGCTCAAACTTACAACCCTGAGATCAAGAGTCACGTGCTCTAGCGGCTGAGCCAGCCAGGTGCCCCTACTGGGTGAATTTTTACGGAACTTTGAAACTTGTGCTCACGGTAAAGTCACTGGATGAAATAAAGTGGCCATGAATTACTTGAAGTGGATGACAGATATATTATCAAGGTTTATCATATTATCCACCTTGTAAGTGTGAAGTTTTTCGGGGCGCCTGGGTGGCTCAGTCACTTAAGTGTCTGACTTCGGCTCAGGTCATGATTTCGCGGTCTGTGAGTTCGAGCCCCACAGCGGGCTCTGTACTGACAACTCAGAGCCTGGAGCCTGCATCAGATTCTATGTCTCCCTCTCTCTCTGCCCCTCCCCTGCGCGCTCTCTCTCTCTCTCTTAAATAAAAAACGTTTTTTTAAAAAGTGTGAAGTTTTTTTTTTTTGTTTTTCAACATTTATTTATTTTTGGGACAGAGAGAGACAGAGCATGAACGGGGGAGGGGCAGAGAGAGAGGGAGACACAGAATCGGAAACAGGCTCCAGGCTCTGAGCCATCAGCCCAGAGCCTGACGCGGGGCTCGAACTCACGGACCGCGAGATCGTGACCTGGCTGAGGTCGGACGCCTAACCGACTGCGCCACCCAGGCGCCCCAAAAAAGTGTGAAGTTTTTCATAGTAAGTTTCTTTTAGGGGAAAAAAGTGTGGTTTTGCTCTCCTAGCTATCTCTAAACCAGCAGCTTTGGTGGTGTGGTTCATCCTGATAACACAGGTAAATTGAGGATGATCTATCTCCCAGAGGAGCCAGAAAGACGGATTGTTTGTTGCAAATCAAGGTTGACTCTTTTAGAAGAGCTTCAGGCTCACTGAATACAGTTTAGGAGACTTGAGGCAAAGAGCATTGTTGCTTTTTAAAGATTATTAATTGAAATGCAGCTTAATATTTAAATATAAGGAAATGCCTCCTGCCCTCTATTTGCTTACAAAGCCCTAGGTCTCCTTTAAACCCATTCCTTCATCAACAAATAATGACTGAATATCTATTATTTTCCTGGTACTTTTCTAGATAGTACTTCTCAAAACAAAGGCATACTAAAGGATCACCTGGAGAACTTTTTAAACAGATTCCCAGTCCCCTCCACCACAGACTCCTATTCTGGAGTTCTGTGCTAAGCCCACCCATTTGTGTCCCTAACAAGCTCACAAGTGACGCTGATGAGGACAGCCGCACTCTTCTAGGGCTGGAATACTACACGGAACAAAACTGGCAAAAATTCAAATAACTGCCCTCACATAGCTTATATTTTATTTTTTAAGATTAAAAAAAACCTTTTTGTTTTTTACATTTTTTTAAAGTTTATTTATTTTGAGACAGAAAGAGAGAGAACCGGCAGGGGAGGGGCAGAGAGAGAGGGGGACAGAGAGAGGAGGAGAGGATCTGAAGCAGCTCCAATGCTGACCGCACAGAGCCCGGTGTGGGGCTCGAACCCACAAACCTTGAGATCATAACCTGAGCCAAAGTCAGACGCTTAGCTGACTGAGCCACCCAGGCGCCGTATTTTTAAGATTTTTAAAAAGTTTTTATTTATATTCAAGTAATCTCTACACCCAACATGGGGCTCAAACTCACAACGCCAAGATCCAGAGTCACATGCTCCTCCCGACTGAGCCAGCCAAGGGCCCCATCACGTAGTTATATTTTAACAATGTTTTAGAAGTTTATTTATTTATTTTTTTTTTATTTTACTCATCTCTACACACAACGTGGGGCTTGAACCCATCACCCTGAGATCAAGAGTCACACGCTCTTCTGACTGAGCCAGCCAAGTACCCCTTAGCTTATATTTTAGTTGTAGGGAAATAGAAGATGATAGACAGATGAGAGATGATATAGACAGATGAGGATAGAGCAAATATATATTGTGTCAGATGGTGACAGGAGGTCTGAAGAAAAAGCAAATGGAGGGGCGCCTGGTTGGCTCAGTCGGTTGAGCGGTTGAGCGTCTGACTTCAGCTCAGGTCATGATCTCCGAGGTCTGTGAGTTTGAGCCCGGCGTCAGGCTCTGTGCTGACAGCCCGGAGCCTGGAGCCTACTTCGAATTCTGTGTCTCCTTCTCTCTCTGCCCCTCCCCCACTCATGCTCTGTCTCCATCTCTGTCTCTCTCTCTCTGTCAAAAATAAATAAACATTAGGGGCGCCTGGGTGGCTCAGTCGGTTGGGCGGCCGACTTCAGCTCAGGTCACGATCTCACGGTCCATGAGTTCGAGCCCCGCGTGGGGCTCTGGGCTGATGGCTCAGAGCCTGGAGCCTGCTTCCGATTCTGTGTCTCCCTCTCTCTCTGCCTCCTCCCCCGTTCATGCTCTATCTCTCTCTGTCTCAAAAATAAACAAACGTTAAAAAAAAATAAACATTAAAAAATAATAATAGTGAAAAAAAAAAAAAGAAACACCAAGTGGAAAGTGATAGGGAGTGTGGGACATTTTTGAGAAGGTAATGTTAAGGATGTAAAGGAGTGGAGAGATCAAGCTGCTTAGATTTCTAGGGGAAGAACCGATCGGGAGAGAGAAGAATGATAGCAAAAGCCCTGATTCTGGAGATTTCCTGGCTTGTTCCGGGATCAGTTAGGAGGCCAGCTAGGAGGGTGGAGAACACAAGGTGACAGGACAGAGTCTTACAAGGCCAGAGGAGGTTCACGTTAATCCAGGACTTCAATCTGTGACTGTAAATGTGATAACACCGAACGGGGATTTTAAGCAAAGGAATAGCTTGATATGACTTGTCTTAACAAAAATTCATTCTGGACAATATGTTGAGACTAGACAATAGGAAGGCTAGGGTGCAAACACAGAGACCAGTTGGGAAGCTATTGGAATCATCCAAGGGACAGATGGTGGTTTGGATAGACTGGTAACCTGGGAGATACTTTAGAAAAGGTCAAATGCAGCTTGGACACACGTAATTTCAAGCCCCTGGCTCTCTTGTGACACAGGCAATAACCAATAAATACATGTTCTTTAAAAGAACATAACCATGGGGCACCTTGGGTAGCTGAGACTGTTAAGGATCAGACTCTTGATTCCGACTCGGGTCATGATCTCAGGGTTTGTGAGTTCAAGCCCCATCACGGGCTATAAAGTAAATAAAAATAACAAATACATAAAAATAAAATAAATAACCATTTCTTGCTGCTCTGCTGGCTCTCTAAGCCCTGGCCCATGTGATGATCAAAATTCACTCCCACAGGGGCGCCTGAGCGGCTCAGTTGGTTAAGCGTCTGACTCGGGCTCAGGTCACGATCTCATGGTTGTGGTTTGTGAGTTTGAGCCCCGACATGGGGCTCGCTGCTGTCAGCACAGAACCCCCTTCGCCTGCTTCTGATCCTCTGCCTCCCTCTCTCTCTGCCCCTCCCCCACGCCCTCCTGCTCTCTCTCTCTCTCTCTCTCCCCCTCTGTCCCTCAAAAATAAACAAACATTAAAAAGAAAAATACTCCAACCATTGAAGAAAGAAACATTGGAAGACACAAAAATTAAAAGAAAGAAGGCATTGGGTTCTACATGTATTTTGAAGGCACCATCAACAAAGATGGCCTTAAGGTTTTCGCCTGAACAACTGAAAAGATGGAATTGTAATACACTGAGACGGAGACCGTAGGAGGAGCCTGTCTAAAGAGGAATATTGGGAGTTTCGTTTTTGAAATATTAATTTTTTTTTTTTTCAATTTTTTTTCAACGTTTATTTATTTTTGGGACAGAGAGAGACAGAGCATGAATGGGGGAGGGGCAGAGAGAGAGGGAGACACAGAATCGGAAACAGGCTCCAGGCTCTGAGCCATCAGCCCAGAGCCCGACGCGGGGCTCGAACTCCCGGACCGCGAGATCGTGACCTGGCTGAAGTCGGAGGCTTAACCGACTGCGCCACCCAGGCGCCCCTTGAAATATTAATTTTGTGACGCCTTATAGAAATCCCAGTGGGGATGTTAGGTAGGCAGTTGAATAGATGAGATTGAGTTTGGGGACTAGGTCTAGGATAAAGATGTACATTTGAAGGTCAAAGGCATATAGATGGTGTTGAAAGTAATAAGACAGGATAAGATCACCACTATAGTGAGTCCAGATAGAAAAGAGGTTTGAGAACTAAGCTTTGGTACCCTCTAACCTTTAGATGAAAGCAGATGAGAAGAATCAGAAAGGAGACAGAGAGAGAACCATCAGGCCATTAGGTAGAACACCAACAGAGCATAAACTAAAGAAAGATTTAAGTCAAAACTTACAGTTTCGGGGCGCCTGGGTGGCGCAGTCGGTTAAGCGTCCGACTTCAACCAGGTCACGATCTCGCGGTCCGTGAGTTCGAGCCCCGCGTCGGGCTCTGGGCTGATGGCTCGGAGCCTGGAGCCTGTTTCCGATTCTGTGTCTGCCTCTCTCTCTGCCCCTCCCCCGTTCATGCTCTGTCTCTCTCTGTCCCAAAAATAAATAAACGTTGAAAAAAAAAAAAATTTAAAAAAAAAAAAAAAAAAACTTACAGTTTCTTGGGGCGGCTGGGTGGCTCAGTCAGTTAGGAGTCCAACTTCGGCTCAGGTCATGATCTCTCAGCGCGTGAGTTTGAGCCCCCACCGGGTTCTTTTCTTTTTTTTTTTTCAACGTTTATTTATTTTTGGGACAGAGAGAGACAGAGCATGAACGGGGGATGGGCAGAGAGAGAGGGAGACACAGAATCGGAAAGAGGCTCCAGGCTCTGAGCCATCAGCCCAGAGCCTGACGCGGTGAGCCATCAGCCCAGAGCCCGACGCGGGGCTCAAACTCACGGACCGCGAGATCGTGACCTGGCTGAAGTCGGACGCTTAACCGACTGCGCCACCCAGGCGCCCCTCCACCGGGTTCATTTCTGTCAGCCTGTCAGCACGAAGATCCTCGGTCCCCCTCTCTCTGCCCCTCCCCTGCTTGCATTCTCCCCAAAATAAATAAATATATTAAAAAAATTTTTTTTTACTACTTGTGGTCACTTCATTACCTGTCAGGTCTCTTGTCCCTATTTTCCAATGACCCATTATTTTCTCTAAAATAATAATTCTTCCTAATCATCCATTATTTTTCTAAAATAATAATGATTCTTTGCCAAAAGTGCTCATTTTCTAGAATTCCCTCCCCTATTCTCTCAACAATTTTCCATCTCGGTTCAACAAAAAATCCTCCAAGAAGGCTTTGTGGATTCCCCTCCCCAACCACACCTTCTCTTGTTTGGGCCCCCTTAGCATCCAGTACATACATCATTTTGGGATTTATTTTTCTTTTCAACACTCATCCCAGGACATTCTTTTTCTTTTTCTTTCTTTCTTTCTTTCTTTTTTTTTTTTTTTTTTTTTTTTGGTCTGTTTTGATCTACTCTACTAAACTATTACTTCCTCAAAATTAAGATGATGTTTAATTATTTCTTTCCTCTCTAGCACATGATAGGCACTCATGCATTATTAGTTGAATAAGAAGTAAATAAATACATACACACATATGTCTGTACGTATGTAGGCAAGAAACAGTTACTTATAGAATGGGTTTATTAGCCAGAGTGAAAGAACATAAAGAGAAAATAGGAGCAGAAACATATGTGAGAATTAAGTGAAAAGAAAACAGGTGAATGCCTATCAGTTTGGATACATCCAAGTCAACTCAAATGGACAATGGGTGCAGGGTAAAAACAATGATGCATCAATAATAAATCCGACGATCCCGTCCGTGAGAAATTAATTCCATGTTTGATGTATACATTAAACTGAGGAGCAGTGAAGTCAATATTCATCCTCCTGATGATTGTCACTTCCTCTTTTTCGTGACAGGTCAGCCAAAATCTGGTGCAAAGTTGGGACACCTGTGCTCTGAAAGGATTACGTCACCCAACGTGCGTTTCCTACCTTTAAAGTGAGGAATAAATCTTGTCTGAAAAATACTTTTCATTTTTAGCTCTTTTTTTTCAGCTCTTTCCCAGAGGGCGGTCCCAGGAAAACAAAACCTAAAATCACGTTTGCATTTGCAGCCCTGGACTCTAGCGCATTGTAACACACCCCTCCTCCACCCACGCAGCCCACCCCTACAATTCCTAGGTCTCCAACACCTACCTGAGCATGCTCAACCTTATTCAAATTGCTTTCCTGGGCAAAGAATGTAGTTAAGTTTGCCTTCTAGCTACCAGCCCCCTTCCCTTTGGTCTTTCTCTCCGGAGGCTCCGACCCTAGATACAATAAGACACAGATGGGGGAGGGGTGACTTCAGCCAGGCTTTCATGCAAAGATCCCAGTCAGCAAAGAACAAAGCTTCTGGTACCTGCAGTTTAGAGAGCTGTGGGCAAAGTAAGGCGTCTGGCGGCCTTGACTGTACTCATTTACCAACTGTGCGAATTGGGAGGCAGGAAGTCAAGTTTTCCGCGTCTTAATTTACTTTTCTCCCGGTTTAAAAAAAAATTTTTTTTTAACGTTTATTCATTTTTGAGACAGAGAGACAGAGCATGAACGGGGGAAGGTCAGAGAACGAGGGAGACACAGAATCCGAAACAGGCTCCAGGCTCTGAGCTGTCAGCACAGAGCCTGACGCGGGGCTCCAACTCACGGACCCGCGAGATCATGACCTGAGCCGAAGTGGGACGCCCACCCGACTGAGCCACCCAGGCGCCCCATCTCCCGGTTTTATTGAGATGTAATTGACATATGACATTGTATTAGTTTAAGGCGCACAGCATAATGAACGGATGTACGATATGTTGCAAAATGATTACCACAATAAGTTTAGTACACATCCAACATTACATTCCCTTGATTAAAAGGAATCATACTCTATGGGGCCACCTGGGTGGCTTAATCGGTTAAGCATCGGACTTCGGCTCAGGTCATGATCTCACAGTTCGTGAGTTTGAGCCACATTGGGCTCTGTGCTGACGGCGCAGAGCCTGGAGCCTGCTTCGCATTCTGTGTCTCCTTCTCTCTCTGCCCTTCCCCACTCATGCTGTGTCTCTCAAAGATAAATAAAAAAACATTTAAAAAAGTATAAAAAAATCATATTCTATTTGTAATGAGACAGAGACTGTCTGCCTGAGCACACTGTATTTCCACCCATCTTTTCCTTGATGTTCCTGTTTGTATTCTTTTCCCCTCCAGCAGGACGGTCTGAGAAGACAAAGAAAAGATTACATAGAATTTATCTCCATGCTTTGGTCCCAGAAGTACTCCTATGCTCACGAATTGGCATCCTCAAGTTATGAGCAAAACTCTCTCTGCGTGGAAGCAAAGCCAGCAGCTCTAGGTGGAGACCCAAGTAGCAGAGAATGTGACAGGTGTAATCAGCTTGCAGCTCAGAAAAATATGTAATTGGAATTTGCTAAGGGTTTACTTTTAGGGGTGGGAGATTGGAAAAGAGGAAGAAATGTTAGGCTTCGCCAATATTAATGTTTTTAATGTCTATTTTTATTTTCGAGAGAGAGAGAGACAGTGCAAGTGGAGGAAGGGCGCAGAGAGAGGGAGACACAGAATCCGAAGCAGGCTCCAGGCTCCAAACTGTCAGCACAGAGCCTGATGCGGGGCTTGAATTCATGAACCTTGAGATCTTGACCTGAGCCAGTTGGAAGCTTAGCCAACTGAGCCACCCAGGTGCCTCAGGTTTCTTTAATATTGAATTCGGGAGTGGGGAGGAGAATTGAAAGCTGCAGACTGTTATCTTTGTCTATAAATATGTACTGCTAAAACCGAACCCTAAAAACTGCTCCTTTGGAAAATTGACTGAAAACAAAGAAAAAAAAATTGAAACCGGGGATGGAGTAGGATTGCAGGACATGACAGAATTGCCGGGCCAGGGAAGGAAAAGCTAATGTAAAAAAGAGCCAGAGAAGGAAAAAGAGGCCGACTTCGGCTCAGGTCGTGATCTCCCGGTTCAGGAGTTCGAGCCCCGCGTCAGGCTCTGTGCTGACAGCTCAGAGCCTGGAGCCTGCTTTGGATTCTGTGTCTCCCTCTGTCTCTGCCCCTTCCCTGCTCACGCTCTGTCTCTCTCTATATCACAAAGATAAATAAACATTAAAAAAAAAAAAAAAGGAAGAAGAGACGGGAGGTCCAACACAGATTCTAAAAGAAACTTGTCGCAAATGTATTGGCAAATCCATTCACAGGAATGTCATTTGCTTGGAGGATGTTCTTCTCTACCTTCCTCTTTTCAGTTGGGTTGGTTTACAGGTCAATAAATTTCATTATTTTAGATCTAGGAACGTCCCAGATGAAATAAGAAAGGACTGCTCTCAATCTATCATGTTGTTTGCTGCATTAAAATAATAAACACAACAAAAAGGTAATTTCAAACTTGGAGCTCATGAGCATAGGATAAAGACAGAATTCCTATTAATAGCCCCCATTTGTAGATCACTGAGTGTCAAATATTATGAGGATTTAGCACTTTATTTCCTCTAATTTTTATAGCAACACAGACAAGGTACAGATGAGGAAACCGAGTCAAGATTCTATCCAGCCACACATGTCTAAAAACTACTGAAAAATTTTCCATACTGGTGGCGAATGCATAATTACCTACGAGGCACCAAAGTCAGCTACAGATCAGCAGGCCACAGGTCCCCTCCTCTGGCTTTTGTTAAAGGAGACAACAGTCCTGGGGCAAAGACAAGCCTGTCTCTCGACAGCTAAAAAACAAGAAGAGGGAGTTGAAAACAAATACTATTTTTAACATCCACTGACGCCTTAGCAACATACAATGTGTGTCTTATTGTGACCTTAGGGGGACTCAAGAGGAAAATAGAGCTACGTGGTTGGAGCTTCTGCCATAACCAGCTCGATGTTGAGACCCTACGGGGCCTTAGATCAAGATATTAACTGCCCGAGTGGAAGATTCAATCGTCTGAGGTGCCTCAAGTGCATCTTTGATTTTAAAAGACGGAAACTTGGTGAACCCAGAAATATTTAATTGCCGGGTTTACTTTTGCTCCTAGGTCCTGTGGCCCCAGTTTTCCCGTTCCCCACCCAGTCTGGACTACCCGGCAGCTACCTTTTGCATGACAATGGCCTTGGTGAGACTGGCAGACAGGATTAACTGAGAATTCTCGAGGGTGTGTGTGGGCGTGGGGCTGCCGGGAGGGGCGGGTCTAAGGATGGGCGAGCTTTCCTTATAAATCTAGAGCCTCCAGAATCTTCACCTTTTGCTAAATTGGGTTGGTAGGTGCTTGGCCCTTTCGGTGGTGACGCCACTGCATCCTGTCTTTGATACTCTTACATCTGGAGATCTTCAGATTTCTCTTTTAAGTTCTTCCACCTAGACACATAAGCCTGCATCTCCCTCTTTTTTTTTCTCTCTTCCCTCAACTCGGCAACATGAATACGGATCCAGCTCAGCCCCAATGCCCGCCTTGCCCCGAAGCGCCCGATTCTAGGGACTCTTCTCCAGTGCCTGAGATTGATGGGCCTGAAGAAAATTATGCACCCTTGCAAATGTCATCCGCTGAGACCCCCCACACGGAGACCGGTAAGAGAAAATTAATCCTTGAAAGGCTGATTACCTTGAGGGAGAGTGAAATCTGAGGAGGGGAAGGGTCATTCGTTTTGCTCTTGAGCAATTACAGCCCATTAATGAAAGCAGGTGTCCTCTATCAAGCCTCTGGACACCTGTCCCAGTTGTTATTTGGTGGGTGCGTGCCCTTTCACCCAGGTCCCAGGTGTCAGGTAAGCGACAAGGGCCGCAGGACGCTGGCATTTCAATGGCTCACTGGATAATTGAGGCATTAGGTGCATAGGCCCTGTGGAAACACAAATGTGTTGTGAAAAATGAGTTGATATATACATCTTAACAGACTGGGTGCTGAGCACATAGTAACAGTAAATGTTACTATTAAGTCAGAAGTGCTAACATCACAGCTAGGGGTAGGGGATGCCGTGAGCATCACGGTTTTGATTTGTCGGGTTTTCAAGGAGTTCCAGAAATGGCGTGGCTAATTATGAATCGCACCTTGTTGAAAAGTTCTACCTTCCTACAACAGCGGCGGTGGCTCTCCTGCCTCTTTGGCTCCGTGGGCGTTAACTGGGGCAGCTCCGAATTTCTGAGAGCCTGCTATGCTCAAGTCCCCTATATCCTGAGGAAATGTCCACCCCATTTTATGGTAGAAGATCCCAGAAGGTTTAACCTGCTGACATTCAGGGGCGAGAGCCCAAATTTGAAACCCAGGTTGGCTTCTACATGGTAATCGCAGGGGTGGGGGATGATCAGTTTGCTGTGAAGTCCGCACCGGTTTTTTGTGAATCAATTCGGCAGTAATTGTTAAAAATGAAAACGTAAACGAATGTTTACCCGAGAAAAACCACTTTTAAGATTCATGGTAAAAATAATCGTTTAAACATTGTTTACATGATTACCCCTAAAACCAAGCTGTTGGAGAAGGACTAAGAAACTGCTTTATTGGATTGTTGGATTTTAATGTTCCCCGGTTTTCCTAAACTTCATGTCGATGCCCTTTTATAATTCCGAACATTGAAAATACAGCGCTGGATTGTGAGAAATGGCTCGGGAATGAGCAAGTGGGCGTGTCCTCCTTAGCAAGCCAAGTGCAAGTTTATAGAGACCGGTTTTTTTTTTTAGGAGATGCCCCCACTGAAGTCCTTGGTCTCGCCCACTTACAAGAAGCACAAGATTGTGAATTTTTGCCTCGTAAAGGCTGTCTCTTTATTCCATGACTAGGGTAGAAATTAAAGAGTTTAAACGGCTACTAAATCTAGGCAATATAATATTTTTTAGGTTTTTTTTGGAGGGGAGGAAGCACGCACGTGAGCGGGGGTGGGGGGGTGGGGGTGGGCAGACAGAGATGGAGACAAATGGTCCAAAGCGGACTCTGCTGACCGCAGAGAGCCCAATGCGGGCCTCTCGAACCCACCAACCCGGAGATCAGGACCGGAGCTGAAGTCAGACACTTAACCGACTTGAGCCACCCAGGCGCCCCTAAACTGTGGATTTCAAAGGGTCCCCAGAAACTGATCCTACAGTATTAAATATGATGTAGGGGATGATTAACTTTACAAAACGAAGTTGGGAAGGGACATGATAGGGGCGGTGGGGGGAGGGGACTCCAGTGATCATTCCCACTTTTCTGAACAGTCACAGCATGGACTCTTGAGCATCAATTTGCAGTAGAAAGCTTTTGTCAAGGAGGTTTGAGGAGCACCTGGCTGGCTCGGTCAGTGGAGCATGTGACTCTTGATCTCAAGGTTGTGAGTTCGAGCCCCATGTTGGCCATAGGGATTACTTAAAAATAAAATCTTGGGGCACCTGGGTGGCTGAGTTGGTTAAGTGTCCCATTTCGGCTCAGTTCCTGAATTGCCCCCCCCCCCCCGCCGTGTTGGGCTCCCGCAGAGCCCACTTGGGATCCTTGTCCTCTTTTTCTGCTCCAACCCCGCTCTCGCTCTCTTTCCCAAATGCGCATGCTCTGCTCTGTCAAAAATAAACATTAAAAAGTAAAGTCTTTAAAAAAAAAAAGTTGAGTCCCACTCTGCTTCCCAACTAGTGTTCGGGGGTCACACAAGAGGTAAATTTTTACCTACTACCTGATTCTGAGGTTGAGGGCTCTCAAAAAATGCTTCGACAACCATAGGTTGGCAAATGTAATTTGCTATTTGAAAGGTTTTAGAGAAAAGTGTTGTTTTATTCCCAACAGTCTCTCCTCTTCCTTCCTGCATGGATCTACTTGTTCAGGGCAGCCCCGATTCTTCCACCAGCCCCAGAGTAAAAGTGCTGCCCACTTCTGCAGAGGAGATCACCGCGAAGAAGGACGATCCAGCTCAGGGCAAGAAACAGAAGATCAGAACCGTCTTCTCTCAGACCCAGCTATATGTACTCAATGATAGATTTCAGAGACAGAAATACCTCAGTCTCCAGCAGATGCAAGAACTTTCCAACATTCTGAACCTTAGCTATAAGCAGGTAGAGTTTGCCTACTTGTTCTTGCAGTGCGAAATAAAAAACCCCATTTGCAGATGACCATTTCCTAACATCTGTGTGTGCATCTGTAGGCTTAGGTACCGCCTACAGATAATTTTCATATGAGAGCAGGATCTTTGCAATGTTTCGTGACCATTTTTTTTTTAATTTTTTTTTTAACGTTTATTTATTTTTGAGACAGAGAGAGACAGAGCATGAACGGGGGAGGGTCAGAGAGAGAGAGAGACACACACAGAATCTGAAACAGGCTCCAGGCTCTGAGCTGTCAGCACAGAGCCCGACGCGGGGCTCGAACTCACGGATCATGAGATCATGACCTGAGCCGAAGTCCGCCGCTCAACTGACTGAGCCACCCAGGCGCCCCCTGTGACCATTTTTTTTAACGTTGTAAGGTGTTAATAGGCCATGGTTTATTTAACCACTTTTCCCTGTTGCACAAGCCAAAATCATGAAAATGTTGCCGATTTTTCCTTAATCAAAGGAGATGCATGTATTCCCATCTTCCAGGTTAGGAGAGTCCCTAACCAACACTGCTCCTCATTAAAATAAAACTGGAATCTCTTGTTTGTGTGCATTTCATTACTAGCGAGGTTAATCATTTTCCATATTCTTGCATATTTTGCAGTCAGATATTGTATGGTTTTCTGTCACTGGTGCCATACTTAGTCTAAGTATATAAATACTTCTGGTCCTCCTTAATGTCATTTTCTACCTTATACTTTACAAATCACCTGGAAATTTAAGCTTCTTGGATGCTTAAATAGATTTGATACTTTCCAAATAGTTGTCCTTGTGGTATATTTCATATTTCTTGAGTTGAAATGACCACCATTATCACGTTAAATGGAAGTGTGCTTATGGGGGAGCCTTCTTTATTGCAAACAAAGTACCTTTAGCTGACTACTGGCATGGGTAAACTATGAAAAGGGAGATAGGTAGACATTTAATGTGAACGTTCTAGAATAGATAGGCAGTGGTTTTTCTCAAACTGGTTAGGTTTATTAAAAAGCAGCCAACTGACTTGAGGGGCTGTGACATTCATTCATAGAAAATGGTTTCAAGATTTCAGAAAGGACTCTAGAAGTTTCAGTTTTCTGAGCTTTAAATAGTTGTAGTTGTGGACGGGGCGGGGGGTGGGGGTGGGGAGGGGAATTGTTAACAATATTCTTTGATCCCTAGTACATCCACATTACTGGTGTTTTATGTCTTCCTGTTTTCCTGTCACCTTTTTCTTTGTAGGTTAAGACCTGGTTCCAGAACCAGAGAATGAAATGTAAGAGGTGGCAAAAAAACAACTGGCCAAAGAATAACAACACTGTGTCTCAGGTAACAGGAAACGTATTTTCCTCCTTTTTTTTTTTCAAGTAGGCTCCATGCCCAGTGTGGGGCTTGAACTCACGACCCTGAGATCAAGAGTAGCATGCTCTACTGACTGAGCCAGCCAGGCATGCCTCTGCTTTCTTTTCCATGGCTTTTTCGTTTTGGTCCTTGCTAACGCGTTAGAACCCCGGCTGCAGACCATCCTGATTTTCTTTCTAGCCTTTCAGTTGATCTACCGTTCTCTTTCAGAACAGCTCTGCAAATCCAGAATACCCAGGCTTCTATTCCTATCACCAGGGATACCTGATGAACACTTCCGGAAACCTTCCAATATGGGGCAACCAGACCTGGAACAGCCAGTCGTGGAGCAACCAGACCTGGAACAGCCAGTCGTGGAGCAACCAGACCTGGAACAGTCAGTCGTGGAGCAACCAGACCTGGAACAGTCAGACCTGGTGCCCCCAAGCCTGGAATGGCCAGGGCTGGAACAGTCAGCTACACGACTGTGGAGAGGAATCCCCGCAGCCCCAGATACAGTTACAGCAAAATTCTGTCAGCGATTTGCAGTCCATCTTAGAAACGACTGGGGAAAGCCACAGTGTAATACAGCAAACGGCTAAGTATTTTAGTGCCCAGCAAATAATGGATTTATTCCCAAACTACCCTGAACATACAGCCTGAAGTCGTGTGACCATGAGCGTATTAATCCGTCTCCATTTGGGCGATGGCTGTATTACTTCTAAGATTTGTCTGTTAGGGTCCTGTATCTCTGCCTTGATATTCTGTTTTTCATTATGTTTATTCTGTCCATCAAGGGGGAACGGCAGGAGTCTCCTCAAAGAGGATTCCGTAGCTTTGGCTGCTTTGAACAACATGCGGAAATATGTTTCTGGCTCTAGATAACTAGATACAACACTAATTTGTATATCTTTAGGCTCCAGAATTTAAACACAAGAATAGGAAGTAAAAATACAAAGATGTGATGAAGGATTATTTGTATTTTCTGATAGTGAGGCTTAACAACCTCAATTGTTAACGGTGGAGGGTTAAGTTATAATGTGCGTCGTTGATTTCCTCTGCCCCCTGTGCTGGTTTAACTACAACTCCTGACGTGTTCGTTATTCCAGTATTTGTAGAAGGCTGTTTTTATATTTTAATGTGTCGTGATGATAGGACCAGTCTGGCTGGTGGTTTATGATAGATTTAAGTACAAATAAATACCCACTTTATCTTTTAGTTGTCTCTACCCTGATTTCACCAGTAGCTCAGTGACTAAAAAACTTGGCTAAACACGGGTCTTTCTTTGTTAGAGTCTTTTGATGTGGGAAGGACCAATTAACTGAAATCTCTTTAAGATTCTGCTAAGAGGCTGCTCTTAGAAAGGGACAAAAGTAAAGTAAAGGGACAAAAAAAAAGAGTAAGGAAAAGGTAGCTAAGTATACAAAGCTAGGTGACTGGTTAATTAAATCTCAACGAACTTTTTTCCTCCTTGTGTGTGTAATAGTATTGAAACAATAAAATTTGTGGTTATTGGGAGTTAAAGAAGAGTGCCCCATCTGGAAGATCAGAAGCAGAAAAGTGATGAACAGAGCTCTTAGGTTTGTAAAGAGGCTTAAATAAAGGGCAGCCAGGGAATAGGTAATAATGGAAGGTAGAGAAGACTGGAGAAGGAGGGGAAAAGGTCAACCAATTGGAATCTCACCCTGTAACTCACACCAGGGATGTGTCCACTCTTTTCTACAATTGTACTGTGCCAGAAGGCACTGTGTGGAAATAAGCTTCTTTTAAGACATTTTAATGCCAGCTTTTATTTAAAAAGGGACTTGTTAAGTTTATAGACCAACTACAAAGCACAATATCGATGTTTTAGAACGTCCAACTCTTGGTTTTGGCTCAGGTCCAGACCTCTCCGGTTTCTGAGTTCGGGCCCCGCGTTGGGCTTCCTGCTGGCGGTGCGGAGCCTGCTTGGGATGCTCCTCTCTTTCTGCCCCTCCCCGTTCTCTCTCTCTTAAAATAATCTTTTAAAAAATAAAGTACAGGGGCGCCTGGGTGGCTCAGTCGGTTAAGCGTCCGACTTCAGCTCAGGTCATAATCTCACGGTCCGTGAGTTCGAGCCCCGCGTCGGGCTCTGTGCTGACAGCTCAGAGCCTGGAGCCTGTTTCAGAGTCTGTGTCTCCCTCTCTGTCCCAACCCACTCGCATTCTGTCTCTGTCTCTCTCAAAAATAAACATTAAAAAATTTTTAAAACATAAAGTATAGGGGCACCTGGGTGGTATAGTTGATTAGGTCGACTCTTGATTTCAGCTCAGGTCATGATTTCACGGTTCAGGAGTTCGAGCCTCGAACTGTGCTCTGCTTGGGATTCTGTCTCTCCTTTCTGCCCCTCCCCTGCTGGTGCGCGTGCTCTCTCTCTCTCAAAATAAAAAAGTAAATCTGCAAATGTATTAGTGTTAACATAAACTGGATCAGAGACATGTTTAAATTCTGAGGCTAGTTGGGAATACTTTTTTCCCCAGGTAAATTATGTTTTCCCCTTAGAAGAAGCAAAGCAGGCATCTATGAACTATACTAATATTTCTTTTTACTATCCTTCTCCATCCCAGTTCACCCCGAATTGATCTGAATCAGAGCCCTTTTTTTTTTTTTTTTTCAAAGTTTATTTATTTTTGGGACAGAGAGAGACAGAGCACGAACGGGGGAGGGGCAGAGAGAGAGGGAGACACAGAATCAGAAACAGGCTCCAGGCTCTGAGCCATCAGCCGAGAGCCCGCCGCGGGGCTCGAACTCCCGGACCGCGAGATGGTGACCTGGCTGAAGTCGGACGCTTAACCGACTGCGCCACCCAGGCGCCCCTTGAATCAGAGCACTTTTAATCACCACTGCCTTCTTGCTCCATGGCAACATCTACTTTCTGAAGCAGACACAGAATGGTCCACTAAGGCAGTTTTCCTGGTCATTTCCCTCATGGTTTCTCCAATTTTCCAATGTTGCTGTAGGACCATCCAAATTCTCTAGACATTTGACAAATGACATCAGGGGTAATTTCTGCCTATACCTAGGTACAACACAATATTCTTTTAAAAGTTGTCAGATAGTTAAATTTTGTGCCAAGCACTATGTTATGAACTGAGTAAATCATGAAAACAAAGCATTGATTGAACAACTAAAATAGTACATGAAATCTCTAAATCCCTATTTTCATTTTGTTATTGAAGCAGATCTGAGTATGACTTTTTTTTTTTTTCTTAATGTTTACTTTTGAGGAGCACAAGTTGGGGAAGTGGCAGAAAGCGAGGCAGATAGGATCTGAAGCAGGTTTTGTGCCCACAGCGGAGAGCCCAATGGGGTGCTTGAACTCACAAACTGAGATCCTGACCTGAGCCACCCAGATGCCCCCAGACCCCCCCACCCAGTATGACTTTTTACAAATGTGATTTCACTGTTCTGCCACCTGGCCTTTTCATTTAAGTGTATTGAGTGAAGGAAAAATTATTTTTTAAGAGATTAGAGCATTTTAAGATCTGTCACTAGGGAGCCTGGCTGGCTCAGTCAGTGGAGCGGATAACCCTTGACTCAGGTTCCTGAGTTCAAACCACGTTGGGTGTAGGGCTTACTTTAAAAAAAAAGGGAGGCACCTAGGTGGCTCCGTTAAGGATTGGACTTCGGCTCAGGTCATGATCTCCCAGTTGGTGAGTTTGAAACCGGCATTGGGCTCTCTGCTGTTGGAGCCTGCTTCGGATACTCCGTCCCCCTCTCTCTCTGCCCCTCCCCCCATTCTCTTTCTCAAAAATAGATAAATAAACTCTTAAAAAAAGGTAATATGTCACTAACATTTTTATGAAATCCTTTGCTCTAAAACTAAATGCAGGGCGCTTGGGTGGCTCGGTCGGTTAAGCGTCCGACTTCGGCTCAGGTCATGATTTCACGGTCCGTGAGTTCGAGCCTGGCGTCGGGCTCTGTGCTGACAGCTCAGAGCCTGGAGCCTGCTTCGGATTCTGTGTCTCCCTCTCTCTGACCCTCCCCTGTTCATGCTCTGTCTCTCTCTGTCTCAAAAATAAACATTAAAAAAAAAAAAAAACTAAATGCACATAACGAGTTGTCAACACATATGAGGAAGAACCTAGGACCTTGGGAAAATAGCTAGTATAAAGTGATAGTCTTTTTTTCTTTTTTTCTTTTTTTTTTTTTAAATTTTTTTATTTTTGGGACAGAGAGAGACAGAGCATGAACAGGGGGAGGGGCAGAGAGAGAGGGAGACACAGAATCCAAAACAGGCTCCAGGCTCTGAGCCATCAGCCCAGAGCCCGACACCGCGGGGCTCGAACTCACGGACCGCGAGATCGTGACCTGGCTGAAGTCGGACGCTTAACCGACTGTGCCACCCAGGCGCCCCTCTTTTTTTTTTTTTTTTTAATTTTTTAAAATTTGATTTTTGGGGAGAGACAGCACAAGTGGGGGAGGGGCGGAGACAGAAGGAGACAGAATCCAGAGCAGGCTCCAAACCCTGGAGCTGTCAGCACAGAGCTCAGGGCTCAGACTCCCAGACTGCAAGATCATGACCTGAGCCAAAGTCGGACACTCAACCAACTGAGCCACCCAGACCCCGCAAAGTCTTCAGAAACTCCAGTTAGCTCTCTACTATTGAACCTTGTCATGTAACAGATGTTTTTACACCCTTGATCGCTGCTTGTTTCTGCTTTGGACTAAGTTCAGCTATAAGACATTGGGAATAGGCAAGGGAATGGCTAAGAATTAAAGATTTAGAGTGGCAGAACACCTGTTACATTTAAAACATGGTTCTGGAAGTGAAAAGAAGGGGAAAAGAAGGATTGAAAGAAAAGAAGGAAAAAGGAATTTCTGGTGTTTAGCGTTTTCTTTTGGAGATTAGCCATTTTGGAAATGCCAGTCACCTCCTGTGTCTTCAAACAGGCACCTGTCAGGGTAAAGACAAAACACCTCAGGGAACCCCACTATCATCAGGGAACCAGAGTCTGGGCTTATTTTTTTTAAGAGATTGGGCCTCTCCCCACCCTCCCCCAGTACAGAAAGGTGTTTTTATCAAAGCACAGGACGCCTACAGGCAGAAAGAAGCTGCCTGGACCTTTTTGACTGCAAAACTAAAACGTGCTATGGAGAACAAATTTAAACAATAGAGAAATGAACAATAAATCAAATCTAGTAAGCACAGTTCAATTTCTACAGGTATTTTAGTATATGTCATATGGCCTTTTTTTTTTTTTTTTTTTTTTTAACATTTATTTTTGAGACAGAGAGAGCATGAACAGGGGAGGGCCAGAGAAAGAGGGAGACACAGAATCTGAAACAGGCTCCAGGCTCAGCTGTCAGCACAGAGCCCGACGCGGGGCTCGAACTCACGGACCGCGAGATCATGACCTGAGCCGAAGTCGGACACTTAACCGACTGAACCACCCAGGCGCCCCTGGATGATCTTTTTTATAAATGTTTTCATTTTTGAGAGAGTGTGCACATGCGCGCACGAGAGGGGGGAGGGGCAGAGAGAGGCTCCAAAGCCAGCGTTGCACGGACAGCAGAGAGCCGGATGCAGGACTAGAACTCATAATCTGTGAGATCGGGACCTGAGCCAAAGTCAGATGGTTAGCCAGCTGAGCCACCCAGGCACCTCCTGGGTGATTTTATGCGAATTTATATATATATTGTAACAGGATCATACCATACATTCTCTTCTGAGAGTTTTTTTTGTTTGTCTTTTGCTCCACTTAGCATTATATCTTCAACCTCTTTGCATGTCAGAATTTAGAGGTATATATCTATTTGGAAGAATCCTAAAAATCGATAATTACATTATTTAAAATTTATTTATTTAAGTAATCTCTACACGCAAGGTGGGGCTCCAAACTCAACGACCCAAAATCGAGTCACATGTTCTTCCAACTGAGCCAGCCAACCACTCCTATAGTTGCATTCTTAAAAAAGATTTCCTATTTTCCTGAAATGTATCAGCCAGGGTTGAGATGGTCTCCTTCTTGAATATTCTCTTTAACAACATTTCTGACGGGAAGAACATCAGGGTGAAATTCAGGTCATTGAACTACAGGGAAATATTAAGTTTGGGGGCTCGTTCTTACATCTCAGTGTGACTTTGTCATTCCCTTAAAAAAAAACAAAAGCTATTTGTACAATATTAAGAGAAGATTATTACATAAAGTGAACTGGCAACATCACTGTTAGCTTTGATATTATCTTTCCAGACATTTCCATGTGTACCCGTGATACACAATAGAATTATAACCTATTTTTCCTATCCTAATATGGAACACCAGCAAGCATTTTGTTCTGCAACTTGCTTTTTCTACTTAAAAGTATATCCTGGGGGGGCGGGGGGGGGGGTGGAGGGGAGCGGTAGCAGCTGGCTGGTTCAGTCAGGAGAGCCTATGACACTTGATTTCTAGGATTGTGAGTCCGAGTCAACGTTGGGCATAGAGCTTATTTTAAAATAAATGAAATTTGGGGCGCCTGGGTGGCTCAGTCGGTTAAGGGACCAACTTCGGCTCAGGTCATGATTTCGCAGTCCATGAGTTCGAGCCCCGCGTCGGGCTCTGTGCTGACAGCTTAGAGCCTGGAGCTTGTTTCGGATTCTGTGTCTCCCTCTCTCTGACCCTCCCCCGTTCATGCTCTGTCTCTCTGTCTCAAAAATAAATAAACGTTAAAAAAAATTAAAAAAATAAAATAAAATAAATGAAATTAAAATTAAATAAAAAGGATTGTGCTCATGAACATAGAAAAATAAATGTTTTTATTTATTATCTCTCTCTTTCTCCTTTTTTTTTTTTTTTTTTGTAATGTCTACACTGAATGTGGGGCTTGAACCTACCAACCCAGAGATCTAGACTGACTGATCTTCTGACTGAGCCAGCCACGCTTGGTTTAATTAAAAAAAAAAAGAGAGAGAGAGGACTACCTGGGTGGCTCAGGCTGTTGAGTGTCTGACTCTTGATTGGGGCTCAGGTCATGATCCCGGGGTCTGGGATCCAGCATTGGGGCTCCATGCTGAGCCAGGAGATTCTATCCCTCTCTCTCTGCCCCTCTCCCCTAGGGGCTTGCCCTCTCTTTCTAAAATAATAATAATGTTAAAAAAAAAAAAAAGAATATATCATACAGATCTTTCCACACCAGTAAATTTATTGTTTCTTCATACCAGTAAATTTAGAACTGACTCAATTGTTATATTACACATTACAGATGCACTGTAAGTTATTTAAAATTGCTTCTGTTTTGGTGATTTACCACTACAAATTATGTTGCTATTAACATATATATGCTATTATATATATTATAATCTATAATATATATTATGTTATTATATATATTATGTTGCTCTTAACATATATATACATGTATATGTACATATATATATACACACACAATATCTAAGAAGGCAAAAGATTGCTCTTTGAGAATAAAGTTAATAAAAGCAAAATTCACTATCTTCTTAAGTAAGCCATACAAAAGCTTGACAAAGTTGCCAAGAAGAATGAGGAGAGGTGCAAACTCAACTTTAAAACCTTTCACTTACCCTTTTGGTCACAGAATCGCCAGGAATATAAACTAGTATGATAGAGATAAGGCAGAAAGGAAATTAATTATAAGTGCACCTGCCAAGCCCCTCCGTCTTTTTACATCCCTTTCTTGTGAAAACCTTGCTCTCTCCGTCCTCCGAGAGGAGGTGGTTGTTACCTCCGGTGTCATATTTAAGTTACTTTCTCATATTTCAGTTTTTAAAATTCACTTTTTCTTCGTTTTCAGCTTCCATTTCCCTTTCGGTTTGGACCTGAAAGGAAGAAGCGCACGGGGTCGGTTTGCCTGGGTCGTCTGAATTTCACAGCCTAGAGTCAAAGCTTTTAGTGCGGTAGGATTAGGAGCCTCGCTTACTGAATTTCAAGCACCCGGTTCTCGGGGTAAAGGACAAGTTTAATTCTGTTCTGAATAATCCTACTATTCAGAAAACTGGGTGTCTACAGGGAAAAAAACAGGCCACGACTGCAAACCTAAAGGAAAGAGCAGATAACTGCCAGACAGGGGCAGGCAAGTGGGGGAGGAACTTTAGTAAATATTGCATGCCTCCTGGGGGCCGCGTGAGCTTTGCCTGAAGCGGGAGATAAAGAGAATTTGTTAAATAAAGAAGCCAATTGGGGCAGACAAAAGCTTCTGGCACAGGAAGTTAGTTCGAGTGAGGATGCTGAAATGTAGGCATTTGAATAGGTTCCTCTGCGTGAGGTTGAAGCGAAACCTGATTTAAAAGAAGCAGCAGCTGCTGGCAAGTTTTTCCTTGAAGGATTCCCGGGTTATGGGTGGTTGATGTAAAACTGTGGTCCTAGAGGAAAGCGTTTGTTGAGAACTTGAAAAGGTTAAGCTAAGAAATTACTTCGCCAATGGTAGCATTACCTCCAGGTATACTACCAAGCAAGCTATCAGAAAAGATCAGGTTAAGACGCTATTATCAGAGGCCCGTGGGCGGCTCAGCCGGCTGAACGTTGGAGTCTTGATTTCAGCGCAGGTCATGATCTCATGGTTCGCGAGTTCGAGCCCCGCCTGGGGCTCCGGGCTCACAGTGCGGGTTGTCTTTCTCTCTCTCTCTATGCTCCTCCCATACTTCGGCTCTCCCTGTCTCTCAAAATAAATGAACATTAAATATACATATACATTTATTTTTTTTTTTTAAGATTTTGTTTTTATTTATTTTATTTTTTTTAAACGTTTATTTATTTTTGAGACAGAGAGAGACAGAGCATGAATGGGGGAGGGTCAGAGAGAGGGAGACACAGAATCTGAAACAGGCTCCAGGCTCCCAGCTGTCAGCACAGAGCCCGACGCGGGGCTCGAACTCACGGACCGCGAGATCATGACCTGAGCCGAAGTCAGCCGCCTAACCGACTGAGCCACCCAGGCGCCCCTACATGTACATTTAAATACATCCATTAAACATACATATGTATTTAAATATATATATTCAAGATATAAAGGTGCTAGAATCCTATGAAATCAATCTAATCACACTCTCACGCCACAAAGTATGGGGAATGAGATGGGTCACGCTCACATACGTAGGGACAGGGCGCAAGGAGGATAGAAAGGGTAGCGATGTTCAAATATGTCTCTGGTGCCTGATGTGACTGCAAAGACTGAGGAGCAGAACCTGAGATCGAAGGGTCGGGGTCCTGCAGAAGGAATGTCCCTGGACACAGTCACACAGACATGCTCTATTGCAGACACCCTGGCAAGTATTCCTGGCCGCAAGAGCAGCTCTCCTTAGCTTGATGAACCGCTGTGGAATTTATTTTCACTACCTGAGCATTATACATGTGGGGCTGGAATGGGGTCAAGGATGGGTGGCCAATTTAAGTGAAGACTTAACAGATGCTGTCGGGCTGCCTGAGTGGCTCGGCTGGTTGAGGCACTCTATTTTGGCTCGCCTCAGGATATCTCGGTTTCAGGAGTTCGAGCCCCATTTGGGGTTCTATGCTGACAGTGCAGAGCCTGCTTGAGATTCTCCCTCTCTCTCTGCCCCTGCCCCGCTTGCTAAATAAGAGGTGCTAAATAATAAGGCTTCTCTGGCTCCTTCCATTCCTTTCGGTGCTCTGTGCACATATACTCTGCCCACCTAAATCTAATATGTCCTACTGGCTGCTAATTTCTCTGTAATTAATGTGCCGTATGTGTTACAAAAACTTCGGTTGTGTTCCATAGTGGAAGTGAACATTCTCAGACAATATAGTAAGTGCACATTAAACTGTATAAGGTTTTTGCAACCATAGATCGCCCCTGATTCTTAGCCTCCCCTCGATCCCAGATCTCATTTCTTTTTTTTTTTTTTTCCCCAGGTCTCATTTCTTAAGTCTAAATCCTTCCTCAGCCACTTAAATCCTAGGATCATACTTAACATTCCCCAAACTGTGTAGGCTTTAAAGGTTCCTCTGGTGCTGCCCTTTGACCCATTCAGCACAATTATGTTAATTTCCACTGGTTCTCTGATCAATTCTTATTCATATAAAAAGGGGTTCTTTTTATCTGTTGAGACTCTGCACTACAATCCCCATCAAGATGAGAGAAACATGATTATTATTCTTAACTCCATCAACGGCTTTTTACTTTGTCTTTCCTCATGCCCCTTGCATTTTCCAAAAGAATAGTGGAAAATAAAGCCAGTTTCAACTTGGAGGAAAATAACTATGTATGAGTACATGTAGACAGCATTTCTTTTACATGGGAATAGATTTATAAATTTGATTTCACGTGATCCTTAAGCCACACTCTGAATTTAACTACCATTTATATGTAAAAGAAACAGAAGTTCTAGAAGTTTACAGAACCCAGCCAATGGTGTAGGGCCTTCTCTTCCGTCTCAGTTGACTACAACCCCTGTCTCCCCTGAGAAACTGCCCCCCCAATACCTCTTCAATCCACTGCAATTCATTTTCTGTTCTCAATGAGCCATTGTCATAAATCAAACTAAAATGTAAAAAACATCACAAAATTCACCCTTCATTAGCTCATTCAAGGAATATTGGTTAATACTTCCTAGGTATCAGGTATTTTGCTAGGTGTTGGAGGTTATGCCTGTCTTCTTGGAGATCAGACAGACGGTTAAATGCTTTGACCTTGGATATTACCTTACCTGACTCTAATGTTTATAGCAACTATGTGCCCAGTATTGTGATAACTACTTTAAATGCATCTCTTATTTAATTTTCATAAAACAAGACGAGGTATTACTGTCCCATTACAGATGATGAGGGTTGGAACATGAATCATAACTTCCCTATGGACACACATCTAAGTAGAGCTGAGTCTAAAACCCATAACCTCTGCTATACTCCTATACACATTTGTTTCCATTTCAGAATGCTGGTGTCCGGGAGCAAGAATTCTGTCCCCTTCCAGAGTCCTTTTGATAAGAGTCAAATTGACATGAGACAGATTAACAAGAGAAAACCAAATTTAATAGCATACATACGGGGAATCCACACAGGCATGGAAATTCCAAAGGCAGTCAGGCAAAACGAGGTATATATGTCTAACTGAGCTAGGGAGACTGGGATAGGGGACTTTGAAGGGAAGGAATGCAGCTCATAGGGCAGTAAGAACAGATGTCTGTTAATTAGATGTTTGCCTTGCCATACAGATAAGGCAATAAAAATAAAATTTATCTCTGCTAATAACCCTTATTCTCGTAAATGCCTTTCCCACCGTTACCTTGTAGACCTTGTAGGGCTTCTCCTCTGCTAATGGAAGTATTCCACGGGAGTCCGCCCTCAGACCTGTCCTATTACCAGCCTTCATGCTTTACCTTCTTTGTCAGTGGCACCCCTACACCTCTAGGCTAATTGTTCTCAAGTCTGGATCTTCAGTTTAAGAGTCTGCAGCGCCCAGATCTCAGACATGTCTGCCTACTTGGTATCTCCATTTACACTAACCTGATTCTGCCACTCAGTTTCCTCATCTGTAGAATAAGCGTGAGTAAGGGGCGCCTGGGTGGCTCAGTCGGTTAAGCGTCTGACTTCGGCTCAGGTCATGATCTCACGGTCCGTGGGTTCGAACCCCGCGTCAGGCTCTGTGCTGACAGCTCGGAGCCTGGAGCCTGCTTCGGATTCTGTGTCTCCCTCTCTCTCTGCCCCTTCCCCGCTCATGCTCCGTCTCTCTCTGTCTCAAAAATAAATAAACATTAAAAAAAAATTTAAAAAAAATAAGCGTGAGTAATACTTTTCTTACTTTGTGGTGAGGATTGGCGCTAACGTAGGCAAAACCCCCCAGGTAGGCACTCAGTGAATGGTAACCGTACTTCTTATGGACATTTCACTGGCATTGCAAATCTAGCACGTCCAAAATCAAACCCATTACCTTCTTCCCACATTCCTCTTTCAGGATTTTCTGTGCAGGTTCATGGCAAGATAATCCATCCTATTATCATAGCCAGATCCTGGCAGTTATCCTAGGATATTTACTTTCCTTCAACTACCATATCCAAATAGTTCCTAGTCAAGTCTACCTTATTATTATATTCCAAACCACCCAGCAGGTTTCCATATTAGCTACTAATATTGAGCAGCAACTGTGTAAGAGTTTTTTTAATACTCCCTTGAATATTCATTTAAAGAGGATATTGTGGTGCACCTGGGCAGTTCAGTCAGTAAAGCATCCAACTCTTGGTTTCGGCTCAGGTCATGATCTCACAGTTCGTGAGATCGAGCCCTGAATCAGGCTCCGCGCTGACAATGCAGAGCCTGCTTGGGATACTCTCTCTCCCTCTCCCTGTCGGTTGTAGACTACTTAATATAAAAACTAAGAAGTTTAAAAAAAATTACAGATTGAAGGGAGACTGATTTGATATTTGGTATGGCCCTTCTGAAACGCAGTCAGATAAAAAGACCCAAACCAGGTTCTCTCCAATTAAAATCCCCTACCATTTGTGACCTTGAGCAAGTTACTCTGCAATCTTTTGTGTTTCAGTTTTCTTGTAAGTCATGCTTAAAGCTATTTCAAAAGGTTCCTGTGAAGATTGAATGAGACATTCATCTAATAGGATTTTTTTTTTTTTTTTTAGCTCATGGACTATAGGCAATAAATAATGTCAGTTATGGGCATAGAAATACAAAATGTGAATAGTCTTCTATCACTCCTGCGAATGTATGCTAAGTCATTATTCAGCCAACTACATAAAGAAACTCATTGCATCAGTGTTGGGAGTAGCCAAAAAAAAAAAAGAAAGTCTAAATGTCCATCAATAGGACTTCGCTTAAATATGTTCTGATAAATCCATATACTGGAGTATTTTTACAGCCATAAAAAGCAAATAAGGGGTGTCCGACTGGCTTAGTCAGTAGAAGAAACAACTTTAAAAAAAAAAAATTTTTTTTAATGTTTATTTTTGAGACAGAGAGAGACAGAGCATGAGCAGGGGAGGGGCAGAGAGAGAGAGAGAGAGAGACAGACAGAATCCAAAGCAGGCTCCAGGCTCTGAGCTGTCAGCACACAGCCTGACGTGGGGCTCGAACTCAGGGACCGTGACATCATGACCTGAGCTGAAGTCGGACGCTTAACTGACTGAGCCACCAGGAGCCCCAAAGATGCAACTTTTGATACCCAGGTCGTGAGTTCGAGCACATGTTGGGTGTAGAGATTACTTAAATAAATAAATAAATAAATAAATAAATATTGAACAAAAATTTTCTGATGGTAAGTTGTATTTTCTCCCTTTGTTTCTTAGTCTCCCTTTGTTACTGATTTATCAATTACATTAATCTTCAAAGAACTAATTTTTAAATGTTAATGTTTTTCTCTAGCCTGTCTGCTTTCTATTTCACTAATTTCCACTGTTTATTTTTCCTAAAGAATTTTTTTTAACGTCTTATTTTATTTTTTGAGAGGCAGAAAGAGAGCGCAAGCAGGGGAGGGGCAGAGAGAGAGGGAGACACAGAATCCGAAGCAGGCGCCAGGCTCTAACCTGTCAGCACAGAGCCCGATGCAGGCCTCGAACCCACCAATGGGGAGATCATGACCTGAGCTGAAGTCAGATTCTCAACCGACTGAGCCACCCAAGCCCCCCTCCACTATTTGCATTATTATTTTCTTTCTTTTACTAACTTTGGGTTTAATTTGCTTGTCTCTTTTTTAGCTTCATAAGAAGAAAATGATATTTGGGTCTTATTTATTTATTTATTTATTTATAATTTTAATGTTTATTTTTGAGAGACAAAGAGAATGCGTGAGCATGGGGTGAGGGGGCGTGCGCCCATCAGCCAGGGAGGAGCAGAGAGAGGGAGACAGAAGATCCCAGGCAGGCTCTGCCACAGACAGCAGGGAGCCCTATTCAGGACTGGAACTCACAAACCATGAGATCATGACCTCAGCCTGGGCAACTGACTCAGCCACCCAGGCGCTCCACATATTTTTCAATATAATCACTTTCAGCTATAAATTTCTGTCAAAGCTCTGATTCAGCTGCAGCCCACAAATGTTGATAAGTTGTATTTTATAATTTATTTAGGAATATTTTCCAGTGTTCCTTGTGATTTATTTTTTGGTCCATGGATTACTTACTCACAAGTTTTCTTTCTTTCTTTCTTTCTTTCTTCCTTTCTTTTTCTTTCTTTCTTTCCAAGTCTTTACTTTTATTTTATTTATTTATTTATTTATTTATTTATTTATTTAACGTTTATTTATTTTTGGGACAGATAGAGACAGAGCATGAGCAGGGGAGGAGCAGAGAGAGAGGGAGACACAGAATCTGAAACGGGCTCCAGGCTCTGAGCTGTCAGCACAGAGCCCGACGCGGGGCTCGAACTCATGGACCGTGAGATCATGACCTGAGCCGAAGTAGGATGCTTAACCGACTGAGCCACCCAGGTGCCCCCCAAGTCTTTACTTTTAAATAGTCTCCACCCCCAACATGGGGCTTGTACTTACAACCCCAAGATTGAGAGTCACATGCTTCACCGACTGAACCAACCAGAGGCCCCTAAAGTTTGTTTTTAATTCCCAAGCGTTGTGATTTTCTAGTTGTAATGTTATTACTGATTTCTAATTCAGTTCTGTTGTGGACAGAGAATATACTCTGTAAATCTCAGTGTTTTAAATTTTATTAAGACTTACTTTATGGCCCAGCATGTTGTTTACCTTGGTCAACATTCCGTGTGCATTTGAAAATGATGTGTATTTTTTAGTCACTGGGTGGGTGTAACATTCCTTAAATGTAATTGAGATAAAAGTGGTTGGTAATGTTCACATCTTCCATGTACATGCTGATTTTTGACTACCCTGCTCGTTAGTGAGAGGTGGTGATTAAACTCCAATATTTTTTACTTGTTTATTTCTCTCTTTAGTCTGCCTGTTTTTACTTCACGTATTTTTTTTTTTAATTTTTAATGTTTACTTTTGAGAGAGAGAGAGAGAGAGCACACATGTGCGTGAGTAGGGGAAGGGCAGAGAGAGGGGGCCAGAGGATCTGAAGCAGGCTCCCCACTAACAGCAGAGAGTCTGATGTGGGGCTCGAACTCACAGAAACACGAGATCATGACATGAGCCAAAGGCAGACTCCCAACCGGCTGAGCCACCCAGGTGCCCCTACTTCATGTATTCTTAAATAATTTTTTTAAGATTTTATTTTTCAGTAATCTCTATACCCAAGATGGGGCTCGAACTCATAACCCTTAGATCCAGAGTCGCATGCTCCTCAGCACCTCAAGTAATTTTTTAAAAATTTTTTTTAATATTTATTTTTGAGAGACAGACAGAGCGCAAGTGGGGGAGGGGCAGAGAGAGAGAGAGAGAGAGAGACGAAAGAGAATTCCAAGCGGGCTCCACACTGTCAGCACAGACCCTGAAGCAGGACTAGATCTCATGAACTGTGAGACTATGACCTTAGCTGAAACCAAGAGTTGGTTGTTTAACCAACTGAAAAACCCACTCAGGTGCCCCCAATATTGTAAAGATGGTAATGCTTCTCAAATGAATTCATATTCAATGTTATCCCAGTTAAAATACCAGAAGGATTTTCACTGGAAGTTGAAAGAATTAATCCTGAAAAATTCCAAAGGAAAATGAGGAGGGAGTAGCCCTGCAGCCCTTAAAATATGTAAGCAATTTGGTGCTGCAGAAAAAAATAGATCAATGGGACAAAGATGATCCAAAATATCCCCAAGTACATATGCAAAAAAATTAATTTTTTAAAATGATGGGGCGCCTGGGTGGTGCAGTCGGTTAAGCGTCCGACTTCAGCTCAGGTCACGATCTCGAGGTCCGGGAGTTCGAGCCCCTCGTCGGGCTCTGGGCTGATGGCTCGGAGCCTGGAGCCTGTTTCCGATTCTGTGTCTCCCTCTGTCTCTGCCCCTCTCCCGTTCATGCTCTGTCTCTCTCTGTACCCCCCCAAAAAAATAAATAGACGTTGAGAAAAAAAAAATTTTTTTTAAATGTTTACCTATTTTTGAGAGAGTGTGAGGGGAGGCACAGAGAGAGAGGGAGACACAGATTCTCAAGCAGGCTCCAGGCTCTGAGCCATCAGCACAGAGCCCAATGCAGGGCTCAAACCTATGAACCTGAGCTGTGAGATCATGACCTGAGCTAAAGTTGGACACTTAACTGACTGAGCCAGTTAACCCAGGCGCTCCTAAACATTTTATTTTAAAGTAATCACTACACCCAATGTGGAGCTCAAACTTAACAACCCCTAGATCAAGAGTCACATGCTCTACTGACTGAGCCAGCAAGGTCCTCTAAATAACTCTCTCTTATTATTATTATTTTGTTAATGTCTGGGTTGACAGTTTTTGTTTTCTTTCTTTCTTTCTTTTTTTTTTTTTTATTGAGAGATAGAGGGCACAAGTGAGCGAGGGTGTGGAAAGAAAGAGAGAATCCCACAATGGGACAGACAGAAAGAGAGAGAGAGAGAGAGAGAGAGAGAGAGAGAGAAGCAGGGCTCGAGCTCACCTGATGCGGGGCTTGAACTCAGGAACCTTGAGATCATGACCTGAGCTGAAGTCAGCTGCTTAACCGACTGAGCCACCCTGGTGCCCTAAATTAACTCTTTTAATTAAAGTTTGCCTGGCATGTCTTCTTCTTCTTCTTTTTTTTTTAATTTGTTTTAAGTTTATTTATTTTTGACACAGAGAGAGACAGAGCATGAACGGGGGAGGGGCAGAGAGAGAGGGAGACACAGAATCCGAAGCAGGCTCCAGGCTCTGAGCCATCAGCCCAGAGCCCGACGCGGGGTTCGAACTCACGGACAGCGAGATCGTGACCTGAGCTGAAGTCGGACGCTTAACCGACTGAGCCACCCAGGCGCCCCGTGACATGTCTTCTTTTATTCTTTTCCTTTTGGGTTTCCAGACTTCTAGACTCTCATTAAAGCCACATACCTGTTTGCCAATTCTTCCAGCTCCACTGGTCCCAAGCCATAGTCACCTCTTACCAGGATAATTACAGTGGCTTCTAACTGTCCCTCTGCATCTATTCTTGCCTAAATTTAGTGCAAAATTTCTTTTAGGTATATGACTAAGGATGGAATTATTGGGGCATCAGGTAGTTGTATTTTATCAGTTACCTTTTGCTCGTACAGCCCCCGAATATAGTAGCTTCAAATAACAAATTTTTCTTATCCCTCATGAATCTGCAAATAGGCTAGGAGTGGTCAGCAGATCCAGGCTGGGTTTGGCTAAGCTTCAAGCCACAGATCGAGTTGAGTGAGGCTTCTCCCTGAGGCTTGGACTAAGATATCTCTACCTGCTTATTTTGGAGGCCAGTCTAAGGTTGCAGCAGTTACCCAGGGAAGCTCTGCCCTTGGCAATGGCAGATATGAAAGAGGGCAAATGATAGTAAGGCATGATCTCTTAAGGCAGAACTGACATAGCTATTTCTTCTGCCTTATTTTATTGGTCAAATCAAGTCATATGACTGAGCCTAAAGTTAAAGGAAAGCATAACAAAATAAAAAAAAAGGGGGCCCCTAACTGGCTCATTTGGAGGTGCATGCAACTCTTGATCTAAAGGTCCTGAGTTCAAGTCTCATGTTGGGTGTCGAAAATACAAATAAATAAACAAACAAACAAGGAAAATGGAAGCACACTCCTCTCTTATAGTACAGGGAACTTGTCTTAGTCTGTTAGGGTGGCTGTAACAAAAATACCATACTAGGTGGCTTATAAACAACAAAAGTTTATTTCTCATGGTTCTGGAGGCTAAGAAGCCCAAGATCAAGCCACCAGCAGGTTTGGTGT
Source organism: Prionailurus viverrinus (assembly GCF_022837055.1). Taxonomy (NCBI): domain Eukaryota; kingdom Metazoa; phylum Chordata; class Mammalia; order Carnivora; family Felidae; genus Prionailurus; species Prionailurus viverrinus. The sequence continues at coordinate 39,685,582 of NC_062567.1, read as the reverse complement.
CTGATGAGAGCCTGCTTCCTGGTTCATTGACTGCCATCTTTTTGCTGTAATCTCACATGAGGGAAAGAGAGAGGAAGCTTCGGGGGTGGGTGGAGAGCTTCTGTAAGGGCTTTAATCCCATTTATGAGAGCCCCACCCTTATGATCTAATCATTTCCCAAAGGCCACACCATCTAATACCATCGCCTTGAGGGTTAGGAAGGAGTTGACCATGTGAATTTGGGGTTGGCGGGGGACCCAAACATTCAGACCATAACAAAACTACAAAACCACTTAGTAGAGAGCATGGAATTGGGGAGTGGGATGGGGTGGGTGAAGAACTGGGGCGATGCATTTTCAATTTTTCCCAGAAAGCCACCGCTTTCTCAAGTGGTGGTATGATTTTATGCTCTTACTTAGCAGTAAAAACAGTTCCCATGTTTGCACAGCTGATGTTTACGGTTAGGAAGTTTCGCCATGGCACAGACAATAACAACAAATGTCTTAAAGTTGATCCAGTTAGAAAAATTTTAAAACCATCTTAACTGCTATACTGTGAGTGTTCGTGTCCCTTCCACCCCCAGTTTATTTGTTGAAGTCCTAATACTCAATGTGATGGTATTAGTTGGTGGGGTCTTTGGGAGGTGATAAGGTCTTGAGGGTAGAGCGCTCATGAATGAGATTAATGCTGTTATAAAAGGGGTCCAAGAGGGCCCCCCTTTTCCTTCCACCACCTAAGGATGCAACCTGAAGTGTGCAACCCAGAAGGTGGCCCTCACCAAAGCAAACTGGCACACTGATCTTGGACATCAGGCTCCAGACCAGAACTATGAGAAATAAATTTCTGTTTGTTTATGAGCTACCTAGTCTGTGGTATTTTGTTAAAGCAGCCTGAAGAGACTAAGACATTAAGCATTTGTAAACGTATAGATCAATTTGGGGCGCCTGGGTGGCTCAGTCGGTTGGGCGTCCGACTTCAGCTCAGGTCATGATCTCCCGGTCTGTGAGTTCAGATCCCGCATCGGGCTCTGTGCTGATAGCTCGGAGCCTGGAGCCTGCTTCCGATTCTGTGTCCCCCTCTCTCTGTCCCTCCCCTGCTTGCACGCTCTCTCTCAAAAATGAATACACATTTAAAAAATTAAAAAAAACCGTATACATCAATTTGACTCAGGTCATGATCTCATAGCTCCTAAGACGGACCCCTAGTAGGGCTCTGTGCTGACCACCCAGATGGGGAGGCTGCTTGGGATTCTTTCTCTCTGCCCTTCCCCCATTCATGAGAGTTCTCTCTCCCTCTCTCTCGCTCTCTCAAAATAAATAAATATTTAAAAAAAAATGTACAGATAAAGTAGTGTTAAGTATAGTCATGCTCCCGTGAAACAGAGATCTAGAACTTTTCATCTTGCAAATATGAAACTCTGTACCCATTAAACAAAAAGCTCCCCATTTCCTCTTTCCCTGGTCCCTGACAACCAGTGTTCCACTTTCTGTTCATGCGACTTTAACTACATGAATTTATTCACTTACGTACTTACTTATCTATTTATTTATTTGGACTACTTTAGATACCTCATACAAGTAGGATCACGCAGTATTTGTCTTTTTTGACTGGCTTATTTCACTTAGCCTAATGTCCTCACAGTTCATCCATGTTGTAGGATATGACAGGATTTCCTTCCTTTTTAGGGTTAAATAATATTCCCTCAGATAAATATACAGCATTCTGTTTATCTATTGATCCATTGATGGATTTTGGTCTTACTTTCACTTATTGACTGTTGTGAATAGTGCTGCTATAAACATGGGTATGCAAAAATCTCTTCAAGAACCTGTTTTCAATTCTTTTGGATATATATCCATAACTGGGATTGCTGAATCATCTAGTGTTCTATTAAAAAAATTTTTTTTTTAATGTTTATTCGTTTTTGAGAGACAGAGACAGCATGAGTGGGAAAGGGGCAGAGAGAGAGAGAGAGGGAGACACAGAATCTGAAGCAGACTCCAGGCACTGAGCTGTTAGCACAGAGCCCAATGTGGGGCTCGAACCGACGAACTGTGAGATCATGAACTGAACTGAAGTCGGATCCTTAAGGGACTGAGCCACACCGGCGCCCCTTATGGTGTTCTATTTAACACTTTTTGAGGAACCTCCATAGTATTTTCCATAATGGTTATACAGTATTTTACAAAACCACCAAGAAAAATTAAAAACGTTTGTGCTTCAGGGACGCCTGGGTGGCTCAGTTGGTTAAGCGTCCAACTTCATCTCAGGTCATGAGATCATGCATGGTTCGCGGGTTCGAGCCCCAGGTGGGGCTCTGTGCTGACAGCTCAGAGCCTGGAGCCTGCTTCAGATTCTGTGTCTCCCTCTCTCTCTTCCCCTCCCCCACTCACACTCTGTCTCTCTCTCTCAAAAATAAATCAATATTAAAAAAATAGAAATGAGAGGCAGAGACAGCGCACGAGGGGGAGGGACAGAGAGGGATGGAGCATTCCAAACAAGGCCCCACGCTGCCAGCACAGAGCCCGATGCGAGGCTTGAACCCACGGAACTGTGAGATTATGACCTGACGCTCAAATCCAGTCGGAAGCTCAACCCACTGAGCCACCTTGGTGCCCCTGTTATTAATTTCTGAAATCTATCCTAACTCACGTGATTCAGTCCCATCAATTAAGTCACTAAGCCTAGGGCAATCCAGGAAGGGTAGTTAAAGTCGCTTCATAAGAAGACAGGTGGGGAACACCTGCATTGCAAGGTTTGCTGGGTTATGACCTGGACCAGAGCCAGTCAGTAATCGTTCTAACGCTCTCGAACAAAACCGACTCAGGACTACAGGTTTGCGGCCGCCCACGCCTGCGCAGTGAGGGCGCGGCCGAAGCCCCGCCTGTCGCAGGGTCTGCGGTTTCCCAGGCGCCAGACCAGCTTCCAGCGACGCCGCGGAGGACGGAGGAAGTGGCTGGTCGAGGCCGCAGGGCTGGCGGGGCTCCGCGGCCTGGGAACCCCCGCGCTCGGTGCGCCCTGCAGCAGGGGTCGCGGAGAGAGCAGGACGGCGACCGGAAGGAGGAAGGTGGCTGGGTGCCTGGCGGACGGCGGGTTGCAGCCGCGCCGGCAACCAGGGCCCGGATCAAGGACACAGATGTAACACTGGGTGATTCGTTGGCGTCACTCTTTGGGGATCGACAGCCGGGAGGTTCTCTGTGGTGATGGGCCGGCGTGGGGAAAACCGGGAACGCAGAGCCAGAGCTAGAGGGCTGGGGCCTCACCAGAAGCCTGCCCCCCGCCGCCTCATCCGGCAGCACCCACTCCAAGCTCAAGGGCCACCTTCTCCCTTTCCTCTTTTTCACTTGCCAAAACCCTGGGCAGGGACCGCCAGCCCAACCTCAGCGGCAGCCGCACAGTGGGAACTTCAGCCAAATATCTGCAACAAACACTTTCGGTTATACATACATACATACATACATACATAAATTCATTCATTCATTCATTCAACTTGAATTTCATCCAAGCACAGGTAGGCTTTGGGAGGTGTGGAAATGGCAGATTCAGCCAACGATCGCTTCGGCCGGCCTGCCATCTAACAGCTGTGCCGCTTACCGATTTATTGCCTCACAGCTCCAAATTCATCCTTCAGTACCTGTTGGTAAGGGATAGAATTCCTTGAAATCATTTCTTCTTGAGAGTGTTAAGCGCAGTGAAGTTTTCTCAGTAGATGGTGCTGCGGATTCCCGTGGCCGCACCACAGGTGACAGGACATCTGGTGGCACCCTGCCCCAGCCACACACCCAGAATGCAAGCTTCTTCAGTCACCTCACCGCCTCCGCCTCTGTCTGGCAATCACTTTCCACAAGGCCCAAAGCGCCGCCCTCCCCCCCCCCGCCCCCCCCCCCACCATGTTGATGTCCCGACTCCCTGGGTACCCTCGATTGCCCTGCAACCCAGCACATTTCTCTGCTATCCAGTAGACTGCAACCGTGCCTTTTCCAGTAAGATCTGAACCTCAGCTTTGGGGAGATGCCCTCTCTTCCAAGTCTCTCTTTGGATACTCTCCCTCAGCTCTAGGATACCATATTGACTTGTCCTATCTGTTATCTTTTATTATACCTCAATATCTTTTTTCCCCCCAGCCTCATGATCAAGAGTCGCATGCTGTACTGGCTGAAACAGCCAGGCCTCCCTTGATATTCTTTATATTACATTTTCCCTGCTTAAATACTTGTGCGGTTTCTTCGGTGTATTTGTTTAAAAAAATTAAAAATTATTTGTCCTCCCCCCCCCCCCATCAATCAATCAACCAGTCACTGTGTGGTTTCTGTTTTCTGATTGGAACCAGACTAATAACGCTTAAACATGTTAGATGTTCAACAGTGTGCGACGTATGAGTGAGACAGACCAGGTCCTTGCTTTTATGGGGCTTATATTCTAGAGGTTGTTTACTAAGACCTAACTCACAAGGTAGACTGAGCCGCACAAAATGTCGAGGCCGAGGGGCGCCTGGGTGGCTCAGTCGGTTCAGTGTCCGACTTCAGCTCAGGTCACGATCTCGTGGTCCGTGAGTTCGAGCCCCGCGTCGGGCTCTGGGCTGATGGCTCAGAGCCTGGAGCCTGCTTCCGATTCTGTGTCTCCCTCTCTCTCTGCCCCTCCCCTGTTCATGCTCTGTCTCTCTCTGTCTCAAAAATAAATAAACGTTAAAAAAAAATAAAAAAAAAAAATGTTGAGGCCGAATATTCTAAGGGGCCAAGTGTAAAGAACCTACTGATAATGAACTTGACGTCTTTGAAAACTAGAAGGCCCAGTGTGGCTAGTCTGTGAGCAGAGTGTCAAGAGATGAAGTTGAAGAAGCAGACCTTTCCCCCGAACACATTTTCAGGGCAGTTTTGAAAATGAATGAAAGCAGTATGCTGGAAGTTACACCAGGGCGATCGCAGTACTCTGGGATGTGTGGTCCCTGAATTAACAGGCCACAGGAAAGGAGCCTGCAAGCTAGTTTGTGACAAGATGTAATTGGAAGTCTTTAAGATCAGTCTGGTTGCCGGAGAAAGAATTACAAGGAAGCAAAAACAGAAAAAGGGAGCTGCGATCCCCACAATCGTGGAGAATATGGTGCTCTCCCAGGGCTCTCTCAGGGTTTCATCCTCATTACCTGTCACGCAGAGTACCGGTGGAGGGATTATGTTGCCAGTAAGGAAGGCTTTATGGAGCTCACGCCTGGACTAGATAGAAATAAAAAGTAGCCGTTCACGTGTCTTTAGGAAGTGATTGGAAGTGTAGGGGAGTGTCAAAGTAATAAATGAAGGCATGAAAGGGTTAATGAGAGGGGTGCCTGAGTGGCCCAGTCTGCCGCTCAGGTCATGATCTGGCGCTCAGGTCATGATCTGGCGGGTCCATGCGTGTGAGCCCCAGGTCGCGCTCTGTGCTGACAGCTCAGAGCCTGGAGCCTGCTTCAGATTCTCTCTCTCTCTCAAAAATAATAAACATTAAAAAAAAAAAGTGTTAATGAGTGATGAAGTGGGTGTGGGTGTTTTCCTGTATAAATAGGAGCTACAATATGGTAAATCAAACTGAAAAGGTAGCAGGGACCTTGCTCCGGGTGGGTGGGGGAGTGATCCGTAGGGGGCTTAAGTTTTGTTTTGTTTTTTTCTGTAGTTGGCTGGAAGCTACTGAAGGATTTTGAGTAGGATGGCGATATAAATACAGTATGGACGTCTTAATCAGTGTAGGATGAATTTCAGAGAGCAAAGACTAGCAGGGAAAGGAAGGAAGAAAGCACGAGAGAAAAGCAGAATTCTCATTCAGCAAAGGAAGCAACGGTAATTTATGGAGTGTGCAAAGCAACGCTCTAAGGCTTTTCATTTCATCTGTGTGATAAACATGTATCGCTATTTTTATGTGTACTAGACTCTCATAAAGAAACTTACTCAAGGGGCGCCTGGGTGGCGCAGTCGGTTAAGCGTCCGACTTCAGCCAGGTCACGATCTCGCGGTCCGTGAGTTCGAGCCCCGCGTCGGGCTCTGGGCTGATGGCTCAGAGCCTGGAGCCTGTTTCCGATTCTGTGTCTCCCTCTCTCTCTGCCCCTCCCCCATTCATGCTCTGTCTCTCTCTGTCCCAAAAATAAATAAAAATGTTGAAAAAAAAAAAATTAAAAAGAAACTTACTCAAGGCAGCGACAGGCACTGTGTGGCCAAACCAGGACTTAAAGCCGATTTTGTGTTCCAGGAAGGACAAAAACACAGCAAAGCACAAATGAAAAAAGACAAGCCTGTGATGTCATATGTACATTCAGGATTTTTATTTCAAAACAAAGAACCACAGTAACATTAATGATAGAAAATCCATTTGGAAATATTCACAATCCGGTCGCTGCGAAATGGGAAGACTTCCACCTGCTAACTGCCAACCCACTGTTTTTGAGGAGCCAGAAGTAGAAGGGCGGTTAGAGGAAGTCACCTGTTCAAAGCCCCATTCCCAAAGCTCTGTGAGTTTTGTTTTGTTTTTTTTTCCAGCGGCTCAACGACCAGAGGGAACAGTGAGAACTGGGGAGTAAAATACTGTCATAGGCAAGGGTTTGGCTAAAGGGCCTGAACTGTGTAAGCACCAAGGAGAGAGAGGGTGATCGAGCAACATATGAAAGAGGGAAGACAGAGTAAATGCCATGGGGTCCAATCGCCATTTATTCAAATACTGGGAAACTAGAGGATTTGTGGAGGTGTCCGTGAGCTGGGGCGAACAGAAACCCCTCCATCTCATCTAATTCTCCGAAATGCTTCAGAGTTAGAAGTCTTCAGTTTGTTTCTTTGTCCTCTTAAAAGAAAGGCCTCCCACTACCCCATGACTCCCCTCCAACGACCTCCAGAGGCCACATGTCCTGATCTCACACTTCTTTCCTACTCCCACTGTCTGGGTCTAGGGTGAGATGGAATCTACCACCAGTAGTCTCCTTAAGGAATTCTCCCCCATCTCTCCAACAGGGAAAGGTAGCCAGATGAGACTGAACTGTATAAAGTCTGGAAGAAAACCATAGATGCAAATTCCACCCAGAAGAGGCAGTGTTCTCTGTATATAGAGAGATGAGTTTTAACACATTCTGTTCGAAAGGGGGGGCTGTAGAACACCGAGGAAACAAGTTACCCATAAACTACCTTACCCAGAGCAAAGTGTCAGTGCACATACATTCATACTCTCTCAAGTGTGGGTTACACTGCACATTTACTCATAACTGTCTCAAATGTACGGCCCCGAAGGGCACTTGACATAACACTATGGAAATATGGCAACAGATGAACACACATGCAGTGACCTTAAAGCGACAACATATAGTTCAACTGGATAATAATCGTTCAGGAAAAGACCCACCCCCAGAGCTGAGGTTACAAATTCAAGGTAGTTACCAACATTCTCCTCTGAATTCTTTTAAAGCTATGGCTTAAAACAAAATAAAAATCAACAACTAAAATCTCCTAAAGAATAACATTTAGAAATACTGAACCTTTACCAAGAACCAATATTTTGGGATGCTCATTGGGAAGGCTCTCCCACCGGGCAGGTGGTAGGAGCTCATTAAAAAAACAAAATACAAAAAAGTGAGTCCACTACAAGGGGAGGGAGTTGTTTGGTCCAGCGAGGGGAGACCGGATTGCTAGAAACCGCCTTCCCTTCTCCGGACTCCAGCCAAAATTAGAACCCGTTAACCACCATTAACTACAATGCTCATCTCAATAATAACCCGAGATTTCAAGTAACACTACATAAAATCTTAAACAAAGAAAAAAGTTCCAAAGGTAACCAGTAGCTTCTTAATACAGGCACATGACTTCTCTGAGAAATTTAACTTGAGAGTTTCCACCTGAAGGACAGAAATCGCTGAGAGGCAACGCGCAACGTTCACGCACCCCATCGTACCCCCTCCGATAACACATTACTTTTCTCCGCAAATCTTCCCTTAATTGCACCTTGACCTCGCCAGTATCGAATCTTCTACCCTATAAACCTCTCTTTAAGTGCCTCCCTCTAACCTCAATTTCCTTACGTTTCCATTATTTGGTAAAATTACTTCACACTTAAAAAAATAAATATTTATGCAATAAAACCAGAAGGTAAAAATAAATAAAACTCAAGTTAATCTGCTCTGCAGAGAGCTGTATGGAAGCGAGGAAGGTGCTCGTATTTAATCCCTCTCTGCCCTCCACACTCCTGTAGATCTGCTTCCTGGTAAGTCTGGGGTCAGGGAAACTGTACCTCACTCTTACTCCCCTGTAGGCCCTTGTGGGGCCATAGTAGAAGCCAAGGGAGGAAGAGCTGGCAATGTTGTCATAAGCCAAGTGGCCAGTCCCTCCGGAGATGAAGCTAGGTTCACTTGGTCTCTTCTACACGGAAGAGAAACGTCCAAGAACTGAAATGTTTCGAAAGCCATTGAAGATACAACTAAGTCCAGCATTGGGCTCCTCTGAGTGCTCATGGTGTGTGAGGGAAGAGAAAGGAATCAAGTAGCAGCATTCGGAAACAGTCCTGGGTTACAACCTGATGAGGTCTCTCCCTCCTCTGGGGAGAGGTTGCTTTTCCGTGTTGGGAGGGAGGCGGGGAGGAGGCACGGCTTAGACGCTGGTGGCGGTCTCCTTCACGGGCTGGATGCTGTTCATCTCCACGATGGGGCCTTTCTCACCTCTGACAGCCTCCCTCGCCTGCCCTTCGAAGGCTCGTGTGATTTCCTCAAAAGTCCTGCCACGGGTCTCAGGGACTTTGAAGAAGGTGAAGATCAGGAAGATAACAAGGAAGCCGGTAAAGATGATAAAAACGTAGGCTCCTAAATAGAACTAGTGAAAAGATACAAAAAAAAAAAAAAAAAGGAGCATCAGGGTCAAATCTGGTCGTGGCCAAACTTGTTTCCGTGCCGTCCATTTCTAGTAGGCTCCAAGACATAACCTCTCCACATTTAACAAGAACATCAAGGCTTCCTCAGAGATTTACGATGCCCTTGCTAACTTACTATATTTTTCTGCAATTTTGAGTCGTTCTTTTTCCTCTTCACTAAAGTTCCCTGCTTCTAAATACCTACGGAGTAGTTTAGGACTGTTGAAGATGATTTTTAAAATCCGGGTTTCTGGGGCGCCTGCACGGCTCAGGTGGTTCAATGCCCCACTTTTGATTTTGGTTCAGGTCCTGGTCCCAGAGTCATGGGACTGAGCCCCGCATCAGGCTCGGTACTTAGGCTAGAGTCTGCTCAAGATTCTTGCTCTTTCCCTCTGTCCCTCCCCTGTGTGTGCTCTCTCTCTGTCACTCTCTGTTAAGTACAATTTAAATAAAACAAAATCAGATCAAATCTGGGTTTCTGAAAGACTCACAGAAATAGGAACTGCTTTCCAGAAGTCCACTGCAAGTTCCTTTATTTAAGGAACCAACTCCAGGTCATTTTAGAATAGGAGCTGTCTCATCCATTCATTGACATCCCTTTGTGTAGTGAGCCTTTAAGGTCACGGAGTCATGAATGCGAATTCAAATTATGGATTTAAGTGTTGGTTTGGAATCCCTGGAGGCTTAAAACTATCATTGTTTCTAGGCAGAACTATGCCTGTAATCACCTCGGACTGGTGGTCTTTTAATAAAAGTTCCCAGTTTTAGGGTGCTTGGGTGGCTCAGTTGGTTAAGTGTCTGATTCTTGATCTCAGCTCAGGTCATGATCTCATGGTTTGCGGACTTGAGCCCCGCATCGGGCTCTGCGCTGACAGCACGAAGCCTGCTTGGGATTCTCTCTCTCTCAGCACCCCCTCACCCATGCACGTGTTCTCTCTCTCTTTCTCTCTCTGGGGGGCGGGGAGGGGTGGGTTCCCAGTCTTACCCTCCTGCTTCAATCCTTTTTTGCCATCATTCCTTCTTTTTCTATATGCCATTGAAAATGAGAAAGAAAATCTGTTTTAAAACACTTGATATCTAACCCTCTGTGGTGTCAGGAAACAGATTTTAAACCTGTTGGCTTAGGCGAGCTGGTTTTGAGACTGGCTAGGTGAATTTCGTTTTCTTTCTTTCTTTTTTGAGAGAGAGGGAGAGGGAGAGGGCACAAGTGAGTGAGGGGCAGACAGCGAACCCCCACAAGGGGCAGAGAAAGAGGGAGAGAGAAGCAGGGCTCACCCAAAGTGGGGCTCGAGCTCACCTGATGTCGGAATGGAACTCGTGAACCATGAGATCATGACCCGATGCTTAACGACGGAGCCACCCAGGTGCCCCTAGGGGAGTTTTGTTGTAATTTACTTACTGCAGCTGAAGGGAAGAGTAGCCCCACCAGAAAGTTGGAGGTCCAGTTCGAACAACCAGCCACTGCCATGGCAGCTGGGCGGGGTCCCTGGCTGAAGAGTTCGGCCACAATAAACCAGGGAATGGGGCCTGGGCCAATTTCAAAGAAGGCCACGAAGACCAAGATAGCAGCAATACAGACAAAACTCATCCAATTATAGTTATCCTATATGAGAAAGGAACAAAGGCAAGTGAGTACTAAAAGACAGCACAACCTGGCTAGGATCTAGCCTCCCAGAGACGAGGACCTACTGAACACGAAAAGCTCCCTGTGCCGGGGTCCAGTGGGGTTACTGGACTATCTAGCCAAAAGCCCTGGGTTTTTGAATCCTAACCTTGTGCTCACCTCACACACAGGTCATTTTCACATTGAGATCATTTCACTGTCCGTAAAATGGGAGTCATTATTACTTCAAGATTACTTTAAGAATTAAATTACATAGGGTATTTTACAAGCCACATGTTATACGGATACAAGAATTGCAACAGCTTAACTACCTATCTCTGATGATCCACTTTTCTTAAAACTCTGGGCATGTGACCTTACGGATCTTCCCACCTGTGTCACAGAGGGTCACCTGTAACCTCTGCTACCCGCCTCCCCCCGCCCCCCTTCTTTTCCTCCAAGAGCACTCACCTTTAGCAACAAGGAGATGGTCATGAGGATGGAACAAAAAGCCATCCCTCCAAGGCCAATCATATGCAGGGTCCTCCTCCCTGCCCTTTCCACCAGAAACAGCTAGAAGGAGAATAACAGAACATGAAATTTCTGCTTTCCCTTTCGTGCAAACGCGGCATGAGTTACCCGAATCTGCCTTCCCAGTGGCAGGATACTTGTTATGGTCACCCCGCCCATTTTAGTTCCAAGCTGAAAGCATCCCCGCACACCTCCCTCCTTCTCATGCACTTCCTGTTTGCTTGGAGGGAGTGAAGTCTACTTACACCCATCACTCCATAGCTTTTCTTTCCCCGAAGAACAGGCCAAAAAGGTTTAGGTGATGGTAGGGAGGTGGAAGGCCGTGAAACCCATCTTTGAACATGTGTAGTAAGAACTGCCCCCCACCGGCCCGGCCCCCGCAAACTACCAAAGCACCCAACTTACAGAAACGACGGTGAAGATGGTATTAACCACACCCGCACCAATGGTGGCGTAGATTGGCTCCTCGACGCCCGCATCTTTGAAGATGCCTGTTGAGTAATAGAACACCTAGTGGGAAACAAAAGATGCAGCTCTGAAACCGCAGTTAAACAGAGAACCCTCAAAAAATAAACTCGACCGTCCCAGGAGGTTAAGGGGGTCCTTTCTGGGGTTTTCTTGTTCAATCACGGTATCTTTTCTGCAAATGAATTATCTTCTGAATCTTACCTCTTATTCTCTTCTTAGTTCTTGTCAATTCTAGCTGCTTGTTTCCATTTTTTCTTGTACGCTGACTCCTTCTGCTCCATTTAAGTCTCTTCCTTAACATCTTTTTTACCAACTTAGATCTAAAGGTTTAAGTCCTATTAATTTTTTCAACTAAGCCTCGTGTGTTTTAAAGTTTTTTTTTTTTTTTTTTTTTTGTTGGTAAGATCTACACCCAGTGTGGGCCTCGAACTCGTGACCCCAAGATCAAGAGTCAAATGCCCTTCCAACTGAGCCAACCAGCAGCAAGCCCCTTAAGTAAGCTTCTTCAATAGATAACTACCCTAGGCCTGAAAACAGTGATAGGTACACTGATATTCTAATTTGATGGTGAAGCAATTGAGGAGTAACCTCAAGCCTGCTCATGTAATTAGAGGCAGAACTCGGACTAGAATTCCTAGCTCTGGGTCCATCCCAAGTGTTTCAGGAAGTAATACCTCCTATCATTTTAACTTTATACTATTCAATAAGCTGCTATTTAACGTGTATGGTTATGTATGGCTGCTACAACTACCATGGTTAAAGAGATGTCAAAATATTGGACTCAGACTTCAAGGTAATAAGGGAACAGTGCCTGGCAGTGTCTAGATCATCTAGGCTCAGTCCCTCAGGTTTGAGTCAAGAGTTTATGATTTCATCCAGAGTGTTTGTCTCTACAGCAAAATTCGTCGGACTTTTTCATGAATATATGCATCTATACTGGGATTTACCTTTCAAGAAACAACTCTTACCACCTCAGATAGAAGCCGCGTATATTTGTATTTTCTAAAATAAGACTAAGGCTGTGCTTTTTACATTTTTTATTTTTTTTAGGTGTATTTATTCTTGAGAGATAGAGATAGAGCGCAAGCAGGGGAGGGGGAGAGAGAGAGAGAGAGGGAGACACAGAATCCGAAGCAGGCTCCAGGCTCTGAGTTGTCAGCACAGAGCCCGACGCGGGGCTCGAACTCGTGAACTGCGAGATCATGACTTGAGCTAAAGCCGGATGCTTAACCGACTGAGCCACCCAGGCGCCCCGAGGCTGTGCTCTTAATAAATGTTTTTTCTTAAAGTTTATTTATTTTGAGAGTGCATGTGGGGGAGGGGCAGAGAGGGAGGGACAAAGAATCCCTACCAGACTTTGTGCTGTCAGCATGGAGACCAGTGTGGGGCTCGATCCCACAAACCATGAGATCATGAGCTAAAATCAAGAGCAAGATGTTCAACCGACTAAGCCAGACAGGTGCCACAAGGCTGTGCTTTTGGAAGCAGATCTTCGGGCTCTTGGCTTAGTCCGTAGAACATGTGACTCTTGATCTCAGGCTTAGAGTTCAAGACCCACGTTGGGTGTAGTTTACTTTAAAAAAAAAAAAAAAAAAAGAAACTAGGGCGACTAGCCGGCTCAGTCAGTAGAGAATGCAGATCTTTTTTTTTTTTTTTTTTTTAATTTTTTTTTCAACGTTTATTTATTTTTGGGACAGAGAGAGCCAGAGCATGAACGGGGGAGGGGCAGAGAGAGAGGGAGACACAGAATTGGAAACAGGCTCCAGGCTCTGAGCCATCAGCCCAGAGCCCGACGCGGGGCTCGAACTCACGGACCGCGAGATCGTGACTTGGCTGAAGTCGGACGCTTAACCAACTGCGCCACCCAGGCGCCCCGAGAATGCAGATCTTGATCTCGGGGTTCTGAGTTCAAGTCCCATTTTGGGTGTAGAGATTAGTTAAAAATAAAATCTTCAAAAAAGGCAGGCAGGCAGGCAGGCAGGAAGGCAGGAAGGGAGGGAGGAAGGAAAAAAGATTTGTAGTATCATCCCAATCAAAAATTGCTGCTCTAGAAGAGAAGGGGGAGCTAAGACTGCTAAAAAAAATTCCAATAATACTTAATATTATAAAGCTTGTGAGAAAAGACATTTGAACAGTTAAACCTAGCAATGAATAGTTATGCCAATACTCTCTCTTATCTAAAAGCCTATACAACAAAAACCTAATGCATATGTACACATCTCAAGGAAAGTTCTTACAGTCAAATTACCTTGCTATTTGCTGCTATCAAGCGGGATTCAAGCTAACTCGTACATCATCTCACCCTCAAGTAGTTTTACTCTGCTAGGTAAACACTACCCATCCTCTGACCCTCTGCCTTTTCTAAGGAAATTAGAAAACACCATTTACTCAAATGTAGGTTGAAAAAGTGTTTTCACACATCATTTCCTGAAGTGGGAGGAGTCTGTACTGCAGAGTGCTAATTTATCATTTGTAATTTTTCCAAGAGTGGGCTTTTTCTGATCCTGCTTCACAGGGCCCGCATTGGAGCCTAAATTATGCATGCTGGGTGCGAGTGAGGCACCTAGGGTGCAGAATTTAAGGAGGCGCTCATGCTTAGGACCACTGACTTGTACCTCGATGCCTCACTCTAGTCCCAGCCCTGCTGTTCTGGAAAGTCTTCAGAGTGTATTTTACTACAGTGATTTTTTTTTTTTAATTAAAAAAAAAAAATATATATATATATATATGTACACACATACAAATATACATATATACATATATATATATATATATATATATATTTTAAGTAACCTCTATAACCAGCGTGGGGCTTGAACTTACAACCCCAAGATCAAGAGTTGCATGTTATACAACTGAGCCAGCCAGGTGCCCCTGCAGTGATTTTTAAAGCGACAAAATTTGAGAACAAGATTCACTGAAGTATCTTTCCTCCCAGTTTCTGATATTACATCCTCCAACCTTGCATGAGAAGCACTGCTATTTCAGATACAAGCAACCTTCTTGGCGTGTTGCAGAGAAAAGGCCAAAGGCCAACTTGCTATAAAATGATCTAATCATATTTTTTAAAAATTTTTTATTTATTTTTATTTAAAACAAAATTTTTTTTTCCAACGTTTTTATTTATTTTTGGGACAGAGAGAGACAGAGCATGAACGGGGGAGGGGCAGAGAGAGAGGGAGACACAGAATCAGAAACAGGCTCCAGGCTCCGAGCCATCAGCCCAGAGCCTGATGCGGGGCTCGAACTCACAGACCGCGAGATCGTGACCTGGCTGAAGTCGGACGCCCAACCGACTGCGCCACCCAGGCACCCCAAAATGATCTAATCATATTGATCAGAGAGTGATGAGAGGGGCATGGGGGGGGGGGGGGAGGGCTCAGTTGATTGAGCATCCGACTTTGGCTCAGGTCGTGATCATAGTTTGTAAGTTCGAGCCCAGCGCAGGGCCCTCTGCTGTCAGTGTGGAGCCTGCTTCGGCTCTAAGTAACCCCCCCACCCCCACCGCCCCTCCCTAGCTCTCTCTCTCAAAAATAAATACACATTAAAAAAAAGAAAGAAAGAAAAGACTGGTCAGAAGCTCTCAAGGCATTCATCTGAAATTTAAAGAGGCAGGACAGCAGTATGTCTCAATTACAAATATTTTATCTGCAAATGGATAGAAGGTAGGGGAATAAATACCCTCTCTTACCACACCGAAGACTCAAATGCTGAAAGGTGATTACATGCATAGAATATAAGTTACCTGCCAACTGTCAGCTTCCATTTTGCTCCCCACTTTAAACGATCAGAGTCACTATTCTAGTTGTAAACATACATATAGAATAGTACATGTATACCTCTTGAATGGATTGCCTCATTATTCCCCTGGGCTTTACCATGCTTTCTAGACTGTAAAGTCCTGGGAAAAAAAGCCACAGCAGTAAATTCTTGGATCTACGTTAGTTGTATGGCTTACATTATCTTTGATGACACGAGATAAGAGTTAGGGGCACCTGGGTGGCACAGCTGGTTAAGTGTCTGACTCTTGATTTCAGCTTCGGTCATGATCTCATGGTTTCTGGGCTCGAGCCCTGCATCGGGCTCTGCGCTGACCTCGCAGAGCCTGCTTGGGATTGTCTCCTTCTTCTTTGCCCTTCATGCACTCTCTCTCTCTCTCTCGCTCTCAAAATAAATAAAAATTAAAAAAAAGATTGACCAAAGTTAAAGACAACCAGCAATAAAAAATGAGTGGGTCAGAAAGAGGATTAATGAAAAGTAGATAAATTTGTAATGACCTATATACTGAAAAAAATTTGGAAGAGGACAAATGTGAACCACAAGTTCCAAGACTAAAGGTGATGAATTTTTTGTTTGAATTTATTTCATGTTTCCACATGGAAAACATGTGCTGCAGACAGAATCTTAAAGCAATAAAACAGGGGCGCCTGGCTGGCTCAGTCAGGGGAGCGTTTGGACTCTTGATCTCAGAGTTGTGAGTTCGAGCCCCACGTCGGGTGTAGAGATTACTTAAATAAATGAACTCTAGTAATAAGGAAATAAAAACCAACACTAAGTCAGAGCCTGGATAACCAACACTTTGGAGTGGCCGCCATGTGGCGAGCGTCGTGGGGTGACCACGCCAGCACCTGGCACCGCGGTCAGGGGAGTTAAGTGCAACGTGGGCCCCCTCAGACGTGGAGCAGATACTCACCGCGTTGATTCCAGAGAGCTGCTGGGAGAGCTGGAGCATGATGGAAATGATAATGGGCTGCTGGTAGCTGGGCGATCTGAAGAGCTCCAGCACCGTGGGTTGCTTTTCTTGTGCCATCCTAGCACTCTCATCTTTCATCTCCTGGATGTCCTGAGTCACATCCGGGGTGCCCCACAATCGCTGGAGGACTGGTAAAACAAGCAAACCAAGGATAAGGTTAAGGTGCTGACCTAAGGTCATTTTCCCCGTAACAGCTGGGAAGAAGCCACGCGAGACGAGCCTTGGCTAGCATCCGTGCCTTAATCGGCTTCTCTCTTAATTTTTTTTTAAGTGTTTATTTATTTTTGAGAGGGGGGGTGGGGCAGAGAGAGGGGGGACAGAGGCTCTGCACTGACAGGCTGACAACAGCGAGCCGATGTGGGGCTTGAACTCACAAACCACGAGATCATGACATGAAGTCGGACACTCAGCCCCTCCCGCCTTTTTAACTCTCACATCATTCTTTAGGGGTCGAATCGAGGGGTGCCTGGGTGGCTCAGCCAGCTGAGCGTCCGACTTAGGCTCAGGCCATACATGAACTCACAGCTCATGAGTTTGAGCCCGGCGTCGGGTTCTGTGCTGACAGCCTGCTTCGGATTCTGTGTCTCCCTCTCCCTCTGCCCCTCCCGATTGTGCGCGCGTGCTCTCTCTCTTAAAAATAAACATTAAAAAGAATTTAAAAAACCAAAAAAGAAAGAGAGAAGAAAGAAAGTTTCTGACATGAGAGCCATCAGGAAACCCTTCACTCGGGTTCTGAGGGGCAAGGGAAAGGAGAGGACAGACCCAACACCCTCGTCCTGAAACAAACCGCAGCCCTAAAATTCCTACAGTGAGGGTGTGAGGGATACTCACTGTCCTTGGCGTTCTCCTCTTCCTTTCTGTTAATGAGCAAGAATCGAGGACTCTCCGGGCAGAAGGGAAGGGCTGCGCTTTGTAGGATCGCAGGAATGATGGTGAAGCCCAACAGCAGGGGCCAAAGCTCTTCTGTCCCCAGGATGACTTTCAGGCCAAAGATCTGGAAGCCAGGCAAAGAGGCTACCATAAATCTCATCCTTTCCGAGCCACGGTGGATTAAAAAACGAAATTCGGAAAACCCTCCGTGCTTTTACCACAGGAAAAGAAAAACTCTTGTTTCTTCCCCTTTCTCTACCCTCCCTTGCCTCCGAAGCTGTCTGTGAGTTCTAGTAATGATACCTGAAACTTACGTAGTTGAATGCGTGCCAGAGATTCAGGACTACTTTATGTTAACTCATTTAGGGAGCCATGAAACTGACATTCAGGAAGTACCTGAGCCACGAGAATCCCGACGACGATGCCCAGCTGGTTGAGAGTGCCAAAGGCCCCCCGCAGGGCGGTAGGCGAGATCTCGCCAATGTACATGGGCACAAAACCTGTGCAGAGGCCGCAGAAGAGGCCGATAATCAATCGGCCCAGGATCAGCATTTCAACCGACTTGGCTATTTTGCAGAACCCCATAAGGCAGCCACCAGCGACAGCCAACAGGTTGACGATGAGCATCGAATTGCGCCTGAAAGGTTAAATGAAAACACAAGAGAAATTAGCAAAATAGGCCCAGTCTCTCTCCTTCTTTCCTTGTCTTTTCACCCTTCTCCAGCCTTATTATGTACCTTCTCTTTTTGGTCTAACTTTTCCTTTTTCTGTTATCAGAACATTTCTAGCTGGGATAACCAGGATCGGCAGTTCTTACACCTCTGTGTGCATAAAATCACCTAGAGAACTTGTTTAAGATTTTCCTAAGCCCCAGCTGTCGCCAGAATCGCAGTAACCACAAAGGCCAGTAGTTCCCAAAGTTGGCCACAGACTAACAGCATCAGCTAGAGATCTGCAACAAATTAAAATTGTCCCATCCACCCAATTTATTGCATCATTAGGGTGGAGCCCAGCAATCTGATCCCCAAAGCAGTCCAGGTGATTTCATTCAAAGAGAAGGTTTAAGAACCACCGCCCTGGGCAATTCTGCTACAGCTGGTCCAACACATTCTAGAGAAATTTTTGGACCAGTACTGATCTCTGTATGCTTCTTACGGAGTCTTGTTATAACGTAACTGCTTAGATGTCACCAACAAGTAACAAAGATAGAGTTCAGACACATGTTTTTCTATTTGTAAAAAGCAGACCGCCTTGCAGTTCGCCTTCTCTAAGGCTAACCTGTGGGGAGGCCGTCGACAATTAGTATCGAGAGCCAGAATAAAATAATAAATTGCCGCATTTGTGTGTTAGATGTGGGAGGCAAGGCCACTGGAACAGCTAAAGGATGACAAGGTAAGAGGTTAACACTGAAAAATTACCGCAGATGTTGGGAAGAACCAAATCTAGATTCTCCCCTCGGGAGGCCCACTGGAATTACCCAGGGGAGCTTTGAAATCCTGGGGAGATCTTAAAGGTACATCCCAAACCATCCCTCATTCTCTCTTTTGCCTTTCTCTGCATTCCTTTCCCTGGGTCCCCACCTCTCTCTAGGAGAGAGGTTCTTTCTCTCAAGAAAAGAACAATTGGAAGAAAGTCACGTGAATTGGGAGGTCCACACTAAAATTTCAGTGACTTTAGTTGACACAAGGTGCCCTCGACAATGCAAGCCAAACAATGATCAAATAAAAACGGTTGCTTTAATTTTTTAAAAAGTTGAATTCCATTTGTGTTTCCAGGACATCTCATTAGCAGACGAAATGGTTCCTTCACCAGAATACTGGAAGTATTCTGCTAAGACATTTTAATCAAGTTAGCACAGAATGAGGAGATTCGATTTTCTTTTGGGGGAGGCGGGAATGTCAGTTCAGTTATTTGGCCATTGTCCACACGTGCCACAGACCAAGGATTACAAAACGTTTCCTCCCGATCCGGCTTTGTAAAATAATGCAAACATCTGCACGAGACCGCAAAGTTTTTAAGAAAAGCAAACAACTTCTGACCTTGTGAATATAAGCAGGTTTCTGGGAAATTCCACAGTGCACTTTATTAGGGAATCCTGAATTAGCTTATGCTGGCCTGCCAAAGGCTAATCTCTTGACGGGCAACACGGCTTCAAGCAAGGGCAGTCCTATTCAGTGCCTGTTGGACTAAGCTTGCCTTGATCAGATTGGGGAATGCTCTCATTCAAATACATCCTTACCTCCTCCCCCTCCCCCTTTTTTTTTTTTAAGTTTTTATTTACTTAGAGAGAGAGAGAGAGAGAGAGAACGAGCGGGGGAAGGGCAGAGAGAGAAGGACAGAGGGTCCTCCCAAAGCAGGCACTGTGCTGACAGCAGTAGGAAGCCCGGACGTGGGGCTCAAACTCAGGAACCATGAGATCTTAACCTGAGGAGGACGCTTAACGGGCCACCCAGGCGCCCCATAGCCTCTCCATCCTGATTCTCAATACCTGTTCTCAATGCAACCAGCATAGCCTCCTTCTTTGCCCAGGTTCTAGTCAATACCTGCCAAAGCGGTTGACAAAGAGTCCAACGGAGAAGGAGCCAATCATACCACCGACGGAGAAGATGGCCACAGCCAAAGACCAGAGGGAAGTGAGTAACACCTCATCGCGAGGGTTGTTGTGTGTGTTATTCAAAGTGTTGTTGAGAAAGTCCTTTATGATCTGCAAATTAAAATGGTGGGTGGGCAGGCAGACTGTTACACTTGAATGAGAGAAGGGACAAATATGGGCGATCTTCTCCTCCCTAAGAAAACAGCATTACGATTCCTTTATAGGTAGAGAATCCAGTGAGTGAACAGATGGGATTGGAAGAGACCCAAAACATACTGGAGTTAATGGCAGCTCCGAAAAGAACAAGCTTGATTTGTCCTGAAAATCCCAGTAGGTAGTAGCACCAATATTCAGTGACTACCCCAGTCCTCCCAAGAACCCCCCACCTCCCCATTTTCCCACCATCACGACAGGGTGAGAGGAGAACGGGTCCAGTCACGGGTTTAAGGAGCAACTGAGTTTTTTGCTTTAATGATTCAGCTATAGACTGCCCCACCGTTATTCTGCCTCTTCAGCCTTAGCCGATCTAGGCACCAAGTTTGACTGAAATTCTTCACTCTTGAAACCCTACTTCAAGGAATAATTTCCCTATTCCAAATTCTAACCCTTAACTCTAGCTTCCGGCACTCACCATCTCGGGAGCATTGATGACTCCCGTGTTGTAGCCAAACTGGAAAGAGCCTATCGTAGCGATGGAGATGGCAAAGATCAGCGGCGCCGTGACCTGGAGTGGGGAGGGAGAGAAGGGAAAAAAAAAGTCCTTAAAACTCTCGATTGAGTACTAGGAGCACTTGGCTATGAGCAGTATGCAAAGAACAAAAACTTAATGACATTTAGGTAACGAATGGGGAACACAAAACAACAGGTTGTACTGAAGAACTTATCCAGAGATGTGCAGACCATTACGTAAACTTAGGAGAAGTGGCAAGATACTATGGGAAGAAAGTTAAGGGGAC
The DNA here is from genome assembly GCF_022837055.1 of Prionailurus viverrinus. Classification (NCBI taxonomy): domain Eukaryota; kingdom Metazoa; phylum Chordata; class Mammalia; order Carnivora; family Felidae; genus Prionailurus; species Prionailurus viverrinus. The sequence continues at coordinate 39,664,985 of NC_062567.1, read as the reverse complement.
CTGGGTTAATTGGTTTGAAAGTATTCAAAAAAAAACTGCCCCAGATAAAAGCAAGCATAGACCTGGGGCTTCCTGGAAGTGGATTATTTTGGAAACAGTGTCTCTCCTGTACCCCAGATCCCACTGAAGCCCAGAGTTGTGGTGGTGGTGTCCTCATCACTGGGCTGTTCTTATCTCTCGAGATAATGTAATCTACAGCATCTACCCACAGGTATCCAGGTCCGATTTGAAATTCTTCCTGTTTACTTGATAACGTACCGCTGCCCCCACCCAGCAGGGGGCGTGCACTAGCTCCCTTCCATCCCAACACTGGGGAGACAAGGTGGGGAGGAGGGAGTCGTCTTTCACCTTGCTGGAGTAATTCAAGTGTTACCTGAAATTTCCAGCTCGAGGTAAGCCTAATTGTTAAGCCTGAAGACATCTTCTGCAGCGCTCTCCCAGTCCTTCCTTTCCTTGAACCCCCTCCCTGTCCGATTAGACTGAGTGGCTGGCTAGGAGTTTCCGTTCTCCAAGCTGACCTTGTACCCTAGGCAACTAGGCCTAAGTACCCGAGTGCCCCCGCCCGCCCCGTACACAGCTCTTTCTGCTTAATCCTTTTCCCATCAGTAAGCACCTCTTCTTTTCTGCCTCACCTCATCATTTACTATCCTGAGGGCCTTTTCCTCCCCGCCCCCCCCCCCCCCATCTTCATCCCTTCTCTTATTTTCATTTATTTTCAAGTAAGTTTACCTTAGTGATGATGCTTTTCTCCTTGCAAATATTGCATACACAACACACGATGACCTATTAATGTATCGTGCACTCACAATCGCAATCAGAATAAGGGCCACGGGAATTCTATCTCCTTAGTATCCAGGAACTCCTATAGGTTATAGAGCAGATGGCTGAACACTGACCCAGGCCCCCAAACCAATCCCAGGCCTTTTCAAGGTCTAATGCTTCCAGAGGAATCTTTGCGCTCGCTCAGAGACCCACGCTTGTCATCAACACAGCCAGGCAGCCTTAACACTCAACCATTTCATCCTCGCATCCTCAGTGCATGTGATTATGTAACAAAACAAAAACACACACAAAAAACCCCCTGAGAAACACACACAACTTCTCCCGGTGTCTCTCCCTACGACGGAAAGGTGAGCGGGACGGGGATGAATCCTTGATAGGCTCTAACATCCAGAGTAGTGGCCAAATTGTGGCACTGCAGGCTGGAGAAGCGAAAAGGCCTGAAGATGGCTAGATGACTTAGAATAAAACCCAGCACAGTCATTACCACTGAGTTCGGCCTTTCTGAGTGTGCCCCGCAGGCGCAAAAATAATTGATAATCGTATCATCTCTTACCTTATGTGTCCCCATGGCCCTAATTTAATTCTTTTCCAGTCTTCAATAAAGATCTAGGAGTGGGATCCCAAAGCCACCTCTTACAGTCAGCAAAACCTCCAAAATGTCCTTCTGGGCAGCAAGTTCTTCTCCAGGTCCCCAGGACCGCTCCACATGTCCCCCTCACTCTCACCGTTAGAGCTCGCCGGCTTACTTATTTATAATCTCTGCAAAGGGTGGAGCCTGCAAGGGAGACAAGCCCCCCGCCCCCCCAGCCCCACCCCACACCCGCCCCTAGTGATCCCGTGACCTCTCGGAATTTTGTGACCTCAAATTCTACCCCCACCCTAGACGACAACTCCCTCCCTCCCCTTGTTTCAAAACCACATCCTTCACCCTCCCCACTCCGTTTTTTAAGCTCGTCCTCCTTCCCTCTTCTAATAGCCGCTATATAGCCTCTTAGTTTCACAGACAAAATGCTACCAGAAAAGGCTGGAGGGAGGGCAAATACACTTTAATTTTTGCTCTCGCATCTGCTGGGAATTAAATTAATCTATAAAGGGAGAACAAATGCTATTTATATAAGGCAAAGTTGACTGGGTGCTACTATCTGAGAGTTAAGGTTGCTTGAAGGAGTGTAAGCAGAAAGATGCACAATGCTATGAATTTATCAGCTGCTTTTTGATTACAGGCTAGGTCTACAATCTTGAAGGGGAAGGAAGGGCAGTTTGAGAGAAGAAACGCAAACAAGGGAAGAATTGGACCAGGTTTTGGCTCTCCTTGTCCTCGGATTAGTACAATCTCTCCCAGGAGGAAGAAAACCTGAGTATCTGGGAGCCAGACCAACTTCCCCGGGGTGCAGGAAGGAAAAAATCAACTGCCTATGGGACAGGATCCAAACTCCTTAATACGGCATTCACCATACCACCCATTCTGAATCCTACCCATTCTACAATGTTTTGCCTCTACTCTCAGGTTTATAGCGTCTACAGATGGAACAATTACCAAATTCGGTTAAACACGTATTTGCTGCACACGCAGTAGACGTCAGATGCTCTCCAAGAAGTTGGGGACTCATCAGTATGTAGGGCAAAAAACTTCCTGGCTTTTAAGGAATTCATAGCATTTCCCTTCTTCCACTTACCATGTTTGTTAAAAAGGGACAAGCCCAACTGATTCTTACACACTGGAGAGAATGATCAATAGCCTATTAATTACGGACTGTGAATTTCTTGAAAGAAAAGAGTGAGATAAGTATCCGATTTCTAAGCCATAGGAGACAATTGACCAAGATGAGTAGGAAAAACAGATAAGAAAAATGTGAACAGAGGAAGATGGAAGGATAATAAGAGGAGAGAGAGAGAAGAGGCTCCAGGGTGAGAGTAAACAAAGAAAACAATTTAGTTCTGATTAAAGAGTTGGGGGAGAGATAGTATCGAGGCTTTGCTGGTGGTGTGTGTGTTGGGGGGTGAATAACTGGTCAAATTCCTAATGCCCATTAATTTGTAGCCTAGCAACCCCTTCACTATGGGGGAAGAGGGTGCGCAGTGATAGAGGAGTAAATGGACATAATGTTTCTAGTTGGTAAACCCGGGAAAGTGCATCTCTCTTTGGGGTTTTGGTTGAGGGCCTAGAATTCAAACTGATGCTACTGGACCTGAAACAAACCAGAGTATGATGTCTCTCTCTTTTTTACAGCGAGGATATTTTCTAAATCCAACTGTTAGCTGAGAGAACCGAGTATGAGTGAAACGTGACATCCAAGAAAACCTTCCCTGAGGTCACACCTCCCTTCCCCCCACTCACTCCGGGTCCTTCCAGGAAACACTGAGCCTAGAGGCCCCTTTAGTTACCACAGCAACTGAATTGAGCAGCCAAAGGACAAAGAATATCCTGTATGGCAGCGAGGTCCAATGGAAATAGAGTCCAAGCACTTATGTAATATAAAATTTGCCAGTAGCCACATTAAAAATTTTTAAAGAAACGAGAGGGATTAATTTAAAAGTAATTATTTTATTCGACCCACTATAGCCAAAATAATATCATTTCAGTATGACGTCCATCTAACAATTATTACTAAGGTAGTTTACTTTTTTTTCCCCTAAGAAGTCTTTGAAATTCAGTGTATATTTCACATTTAGCATACATCTCCATTTTAGGCTCTAAATGTTCTATAGTTAAAGTAATATGGTGTCTATCAAAACAACAAAGTTGTGTTTGATCGGAAAATATTTTAAATGAATAAAAACGAACAATTCAGCTCTTCAGGTGCATGAGCTACACGTAAATACTCAACAGCTACATGAGGCTCATGGCTGGACCTTGCAACTTAGAGTAAGAGGACCATGATGCCCTGTTTTTCTCTGGTCTTTTCTGCGTTCTTCCTTTCTTCCTTCCTTCCTTCCTTCCTTCCTTCCTTCCTTTTTCTTTCTTTCTTTCTTTCTTTCTTTCTTTCTTTCTTTCTTTCTTAAATTTATTCATTTAAATTCAAGTTAGTTAACATACAGTGTAGTATTGGTTTCAGGAGTAGAACCCAGTAATTCATCACTTACGTACAACACCCAGTGCTCATCCAAACAAGTGCCCTCCTCAATGTCCATCACCCATTTTCCCTGCCCCCCAACCCCCACCCCCATCAGCCCTCAGTTTGTTCTCTGCATTTAAGAGTCTCTTATGGTTTTGCCTCCCTCTGTGTTTTTATGTTATTATTATTATTATTATTATTATTTTGGTTTTGAAAAATTACGTTGCTGCTTCATCTTTTTTTAAAATTTATTTATTTTTAAATTTACATCCAAGTTAGTTAGCATATAGTGCAACAAGATAGATTCCTCAATGCCCCTTACCCATTTAGCCCATCCCCCCTCCCACAACCCCTCCAGCAACCCTCTGTTTGTTCTCTATATTTAAGACTCTCTTATGTTTTATCCCCCTCCTTGTTTTTATATTATTTTTGCTTTCCTTCCCTTATGTTCATCTTAAAGTCCTCATATGAGTGAAGTCATATGATATTTGTCTTTCTCTGACTAATTTTGCTTAGCGTAATACCCTCTAGTTCCATCCACGTAGTTGCAAACAGCATGATTTCATTCTTTTTGATGGCTGAGTAATAACTCCATTGTATATATATGCCACATCTTCTTCTTTTTTTAATGTTTTCATTTATTTTTGAGACAGAGAGAGACAGAGCATGAGCAGGGGAGGGGCAGAGAGAGAGAGAGACACACACACACACACAGAATCCGAAGCAGGCTCCAGGCTCTGAGCTGTCAGCACATAGCCTGACACGGGGCTAGAACTCAACGGACTGTGAGATCATGACCTGAGCTGAAGTCAGACGCTCAACCGACTGAGCCACCCAGGCGCCCCTAATACCCTCTAGTTCTATCCATGTAGTTGCGAATGGCAAGATTTCATTCTTTTTGATTGCCGAGTAATACTCCATTGTATATATATACCACATCTATCCATTCATCCATCGATGGACACTTGGGCTCTTTCCATACTTTGGCTATTGTTGATAGTGCTGCTATAAACACGGGGGTGCCTGTGCCCCTTCGAAACAGCACACCTTAGATAAATACCTAGTAGTGTAATTGCGGGGTCGTAGGGTAGTTCTATTTTCACTTTTTTAAGGAACCTCCATACTGTTCTTCAGAATGGCTGCAGCAGTTTGCATTCCCATTTATCTTATTTCTTATCTTTGCTTTTATTTATTATTTGTCTCACAGTGTCACTCTTGGCTCTAAATCACTTTATCTTTTCTTTCTCCTTCTCCTTAGGCTTAGCATGATTATTCTTCAATGTTTTGCAAGGGCAAATGGCACAAATAAAAGTAAAAAGTAGGTCTGTATTACCCCCCTCATTTACTCAGAGCAGGCTCCGGCATAATTCCAGAACACAGTTTTTGCCCCAGTAATTATCTGCCCAATGGTTAATGAAATAACAAATGTAATCGTGAAGGCGCAGGATTTATGTGTCCCAAATAAACACGTGTAAAACAGCTATGGAGAAAGATAAGACTGCAGGTTAAGTTTTGGAAATAATTTTGTAGAATATTTCCTTCTTGGGGAAAAAGGAGGGAGGGCGAAAGGGAGAGAGATGTGAAACATATTTTGTCTGGCTAACTCAGTCTGAGAAAATTACCTTAAAAAAAGGTAAGCCACAGGAACAGAGAACATTCTACTTGTGGCAATATATGTACTTTTTTTTTTTAAAGGTTACAACTGGAATTCAACTGAATCTCAAGAATGTAAAAGTGTGCTGACATATTGAGACACATGCTTCTTGGGGACGAGGGACCTAATAAACTCCTGACCTGAAACCAGTCAGTGCTGGGCTTGTCCCCCAGAGTAACAGACATCCATTAGGTAATCCGCACCCTGGGCAATAGATAACAGTTGCTCAATACATCTCTGCGTTGGTATGTTTTGGGGAGATTGGTTGGTTGATTGGGGTCTTCGATGCACTTTGAGAGTAGGTCCCACTAGATTCCCAACTCTAGTTAGGAGTTACAAGCTCTGGTGATTAATTTGGTGATTAAGCTAGGGAAGGCCACCAAGGTAAATAAAACATGTATCCTGTATCATTGGATTGCTGTGGGACGTTCTTCCACCTTTACTGAAAACAAAAGAGGAAATGTGGTGGATACATATGAAAATGGAATAGACTGGGGAGAAATGTTACTAAATTCCCACCTCATGGTTTAATGTAGGTCTGCTAAGAAGAAAGTAATGAACGAAATAATGGCCTGAAGTCTCCTAAATCCAAATACAGCTATCTGCAGACCACAAATCTCAATCCTAGCTTCTTGCTAGTCTGTGGGAGGCTGTTTGCTACTGCGATAACTCAGTGGGAAAACAAACCAAAAAATCCTGAAATCGAGAAATACGGGTTTGAAACACGTAGAGTTACAGACAGAGAAAAAAACTGCTTCTTTCACAGGCCAGTGTAAATGGCATTTCAAGGCTCACCAAATAGCTAAAGGCTAAAGATTGCCAGAGTTAATTCTACTCTTTGCTTTGTATTTGTAATTTTCCTCATAAAGAACAACTTTTGTTGCAGCATGTTATTTTCTAATCTTCCTCTACCACGTTAAGTGCAGTCAGAGTTCATTTGGAATCCAAAAGCACCAAAGAAAACACAGGGTAAAGAAAGAAAAAATTTGAGAAATGTTGATTTTCTTGTCTAAACTGGGTTGCAACCATTCATCACTCTAGCTGATCCTGAAGCACCTAATCCCAGCTCTCAGACCCTTACCACTCTCCCCTCCTCAGATTTCCTTTAAAAATCACTCCATCCCACACCAGTGCTGAGATGAATTACACTAAATCGAAATCTTAATCGGATCATTCTCCTACTCAAATATCTTCAATGCTTATTGAATAAAGTCTAGATCAGTGCTGTCCAAGAGAAACATGTGAGCCACATATGAAATTTAAAAATTTCCAGTAGTCCCGTTTAAAAAAAGTGAAAAGAAATGAGTTAATTTCAATACTATATTTTATTTAACCTAATATATACATATGCCAAATATTACCATTGCAACCTGTAATTAATATAAAAGTTATTAATGAGGTACTTTCTCTTTTTTTGGTACTAGATCTTTGTTTATTTTTTTATCTTTTAATTTATTTATTTTTGAGAGAGAGAGGGAGAGAGAGAGAGAGAGAGAGAGAGAGAGAGAGACAGAGCATGAGCGGGGGAGTAGCAGAGACAGAGGGAGACACAGAATTGGAAGCAGGTTCCAGGCCCTGAGCTGTCAGCACAGAGCCAGACGTGGGGCTTGAACCCACGAGCCTTCAAGCTATGAGATCATGACCTGAGCAAAAGTCGGCCGCCTAACTGACTGAGCCACCCAGGCGCCCCTGGTACTAGATCTTTAAAATGCAATCTGTATTTTGCATTTACAGCATATCTTAATTGGGACACTAAATTTTCAACGACTGAGGTGAAATGATGAAGTTGCGTTTAATAAATACATTTTGTAGTACTTCTAATATTTTTACACTGCTTCACTTTTTAAAAATTGCTTCTTTCTTTCTTTCTTTCTTTCTCCCTTCCTTCCTTCCTTTCCTTTCTTTCTTAATGTAATCTCTATGCCCAACATAGGACTTGAAATCAACACCCAAGATCACGAGTTGCATGCTTTACTGACTGAGCCAGCCAGGTGCCCCAACACTTCTTCAGATTTTAAATACAAACTTAAATGAATTAAAATGGGATGAAATTAATAATTAAACTCCTCAGTCACACTAGCCGCACGGTAAGTATATCTCCTCCTTGCCCAGGCCAACCTGAGCCAACTGTCAGGGTTTGAACAGGCCCCGTGTACCTTTTCATCGGTATGCTTTATTATATCCTTTATAATAAACTGATAAATGTGACTAAATGTTTCTTTGAGGTCTGTGAGGTGCTGTAGCAAATTAATCAAATCCAAGGAGGGGGCTGTTGGAACCTCTAATCTACGGCAGTTGACGACCTGGGTTTGCCACTGGTGTCTGAAGAGGAGGGAGAGGGAGGCTGAGCCTTTAATCTGTGACATCTGCTGCTATCTCGGCTGGATTGTATCAGAGCTAAATTGAATTGGGAAGGGCATTCTGTTATCCTCAGCTGAGAATTGAGGAGTTGCTTGGTGGTGTGAAAATACACACATCAAAGGCTGCCGTAACTATTCACCACAGACTGGATGGCTTGAGCAACAGAAATTTATTTTTACACTTCTGGAGGCTGGGTGTCCAACATCAAGGGGTTGACAGGTTGTGTTTCTCCTATGGACTCTCTCCTCGACTTGTAGATGGCCCTTTTCTCTGTGTGTATACATTCCTGGTGGCTCCTGAATGCCCACATTTCCTGTTCTTATAAGGACATCAGTAGGATTAGATTAGGCCTGACCCTAAAGGCCTCATTTTAACTTCCTCACTTCTTTCAAGGCCCTGTCTCCTAATACGATCACACTCTGAGGTACTGGGGGTTCGGACTTCCGTATGAATTTTGGGGGAACACAATTCGGCCCATAATACTATGTTATCGGAGACTCATTCTTCTGTACTCTTTCATCTTGAATATCCTTCCCAACTGGCTAACTAGTTATACATGCATACAATAACCAGTATCTCTTCCCCCTTGTGAAACCTTCACAGACAAACCAAAGCAGATAAGGTTTCCTTCTGGTCACAATCTATCTCAAACATACCTATATTATATTACTTACTAAAATCCCATAGCAATTAGTTGTTTACATATTTGCTTACCCTTCTAATTTGTGAGCACTCTGAGGGCAGAGATTTTATTTACCTTTATGTCCACAATGCCTATCAAAAAGGTGAACAAAAAATGTTTTTTATTTTTTTGGTATTTTTTTCTGTTTGTTTTTAGTTTTGAGAGAGAGAGAGAGAGAGAGAGAGAGACAGAACACAAGTGGGGGAGGGGCAGACAGAGAGGGAGACATAGAATCCGAAGCAGGCTCCAGGCTCTGAGCTGTCAGCACAGAGTCCAATGTAGGGCCTGAACTCCCAAACCGTGAGATCATGACCTGAGCTGAAGTCAGATGCTTAGCGGACAAAACCACTCAGGCGCCCTTATTTATTCCTAAGTAATCTCTATGCTCAATGTGGGGCTCAAACTCACAACCCTGAGATCAATAGTTGTACGCTCCACCAGACGCAGCCAGGCAGGTACCGCCTTAATTAGTAAATTCTACAACATGATTATAGAAGCGCTTTGTTAATAAAGGTAGTGATTCATAGATGTCTCAAAAACTATCCCTAGAAAAGAAACTTCTTTTAGGGATATACATGGGTGTGGCTAAATGTGTGTTTTTGGTAAATATCTGTTAGGACTTCTAATTTTATGTTTAAGTCTGTCGCCAGTTTCAAAGTGGACACTTTCTAAATGTATTTAGCATAGACAAATCTATTATCATCCCATATTATTGTGTATATTACTTTAAAAATGCTTTGCTATTATTGGTTTACAAATGTATCTCCCAAATACATTGTGAGCTTCCTGAAAACCGTGAGTACACCTTATTTGGCTCAATATTCTGATTATCTGATACATTGTAAATGATCAATAAATGTTTGTTGAGAGAACTGCATAAATGGGTGCTGATCAGGCAGTAATTGCTAAGGATTCAAATAGAACCGAACAGTTTCTTGGTTTTGTTTTTTGTTTGTTTGTTTGTTTTTAAGATTTTATTTTGGGGGCACCTGGGTGGCTCAGTTGGTTAAGCAGTGGGCTCTTGAATTCCCCTCAGGTCGTGATCTCACAGTCATGAACGTGAGCCCTGCATCAGGCTCTACACTCTGCTTAGGATTCTCTCTCCCTCCCTCTCTCTCTGCCCCTTCCTCGCTAGTGTGTGAGAGTGCTCTCTCTCTCAAATGAACAGATAAACATAAAAAAAAGAAAGAAAGAAAGAAAGAAGAAATCTTTACACCCAATGTGGGGCTTGAATTCACAACCTTGAGATCAAGAGTCATATGTTCCATCAACAGAGCCAGCCAGGTGTCCCTGAACATAATTTTAATTGTATTTATATCTTGGCTGTCTCTAAAAAGAATGTGTTAACAAACAAAAGAATAGTGGTCTGTATTTCGAAAACAAAAATACTCCTTTGATGGTTAAAATTTGATATCATCTACCATTAAGATGACTAATTCCTTTTTAACTCATTCTGTAAGTACAGCATTACCCTTATAACAAAACCAGACAAAGACATTACAAGAAAAGACAACTATAGACCAACATCTCTCATAAATATAGATACAAAAATGCTTAAGGATATATTAGTAAATTTAATACAAACATTAATAAAAAGAATTTTTATCCATCATGACCAATTAGGATTTATTACAGATATGCAAGGAGTGTTAATATTTGAAAATCAATTAATTTAATCCATCATACCAACAGGTTAGAAATGAAAACTCCCATGGTCATGTTAATAAATGCAAAAAAATCATTTGACCAAATCCAACAGTTTTTCATGATTTAAAAACTTTCGGGGCGCCTGGGTGGCGCAGTCGGTTAAGCGTCCGACTTCAGCCAGGTCACGATCTCGCGGTCCGGGAGTTCGAGCCCCGCGTCGGGCTCTGGGCTGATGGCTCAGAGCCTGGAGCCTGTTTCTGATTCTGTGTCTCCCTCTCTCTCTGCCCCTCCCCCCTTCATGCTCTGTCTCTCTCTGTCTCAAAAATAAAATAAAAAAAAAAAAAACAAAAAAAAAAACTTTCAATAAACTAGGAATACAGAAGAACTTCCTTAACTTGATAAAGAATGTCTACCAAAAAACCCACAACTAACAACATACTGAAATGCCGAAAAACCCAAAGCTTTCCCACTAAGATCAGAAACAAGGTAGAAATGTTCCCTCTCACTACTCCTTTGCAATATTAGCTAGAAATACTAGCTAATATAACAAGACAAGAAAAGAAAGGAAAGACCTAAAATTCTGTTTGAACATGACAGGACTGTCTATAAAGAATAAAATACTGGGCTGCCTGGGTGGCTCAGTTGGTTAAGTGTTCGACTTCAGCTCAGGTCATGATCTCGTGGTTCACTAGTTTCAGCCCTGCGTCGGGCTCTGTGCTGACAGCTCAGAGCCTGGAGCCTGCTTCAGATTCTGTGTCTCCCTCTCTCTCTGCCTTTCCCCTACTTGTACTCTGTGTCTCTCTCTCAAAAATAAAAAAAAAAAAGAAAGAAAGAAAGAAAGAAAAAACATTAAAAAAAAAAAAGAACTTAATAAAACAAACAAACACAAAGAATGAAATCCTGAGATGCCTGGATAGCTCAGTTGGTTAAGTGTTTGACTCTTGACTTTGGCTCAGGTCATGATTTCACAGGTTCATGAGATGGAGTCACACACTGAGCTCTGAGCTGACAGCTCGGAGTCTGCTTGGGATTTTCTTTCTCCCTCTCTTTCTGCCCCTCTCCCACTCTTTCTCTTTCACTCTCTCAATAAGTAAATAGATAGATAGATAGATAGATAGATAGATGAACAAATAAATAAACTTGAAAGAAAACCAAAAACTTTAGGATCAGTTTTTTGATTTCCATAAAATAACTTACTGGGACACTGAATGGGATTGCACTGGATCCATAGTTCAAGTTAGGAAGAAGACCTGACATCTTGAAAATGTTGAGTCAGCTGAGCCACCCAGACACCCCATGATTCTCAATTTTATATGAAGCGGCCTAAGACCCAGAATAGCCAAAACAATATTGAAGGAGAACAAAGTTGTGTAACTGATGTTACCTACTTGACTTCAAGACTTACTATAAAGCCACAGTAATCAAGACATTGTAGTATTGGTGAAAACAATAGACAAACAGATCAATGGAACAAAATAGGGAGCCCAGAAAGACCCACATGAATACAGCTGACTGATTTTTTACAAAGAAACAAAGGCAACATAGTGGAGCAGAGATAGTTTCCTTCTCAACACATAGTACTGGAACAATGGTACATCGACAGGCAAAAAAAACCCAAAACCCACAACAATCTAGTAACAGACAGATCTTACACTTTTCGCAAAATTAACTCAAAATGGATCACAAATCTAAAGGTAAAACACAAAGCTAATAAACTCCCAGAAGATAACATGGGAAAAAAACCCAGATGACCTTGGCTATGGCAATGACTTTTTAGACACAACACCAAAGGCACAATTCATGGAAACAATATTTGGTAAGTTGGACTGTGTTAAAATGGAAACTTCTGCTCTGCAAAAGACACTTTTTCAAAATGGTTATTTATTTATTTTTGAGAGAGTGAGTGTGAGTAGGCCAAGGGCAGAGAGAGAGGGAGACAGAGAATCCCAAGCAGGCTCCATGCTGTCAGGCGCAGAGCCTTACATGGGGCTCAAACTCATGAACCAACCATGAGATCATGATCAGAGCCGAAACCAAGAGCTGGACGCTTAACTGACTGAGTCACCAGGGGCCGCAGACACTTTCAAGAGAATAAGAAGACAAACCACACACTGGAAGAAAATATTTGCAAAAGACACATCTGATAAAGGACCAATATCCAAAATATGCAAAGAACAGTTAAAATTCGACAACAACAAAAAAAAACAACCTGATTAAAAAAGAGGCCAAAGACTTCAGCAGAAAGAAGATGTACAGATGGCAAATAAGCATATGAAAAGATGCTGCACATTATATGTCATAAGAGAAATGCAAAATAAAACAACAATGAGATACCAGTACCACCTATTAGAAGGGCCAAAATCTGGAACACTGACAATACCAAATGCTGACGAGAATGTGGTGCAACCAGAAATCTCATACATTGCTCCTGCGATTGCAAAATGGTACAGCCACTTGGGAAGACGGGTGGTTTCTTACAAAACTAAACATACATCTACCATACAATCCGGCGATCCTGCTCCTTGGTATTTACTCAGAGGAGTTGAAAATTTATGTCCACACAAAAACATGCATACGCATGTTTACAGAAGGTTTACTCATAATTGCCCAAACTTGGAAGTAACCAAGATATCCTTGAATAGGTGAATGTATAAACAAACTGTGGTACATGCAAACAATGGAATATTATTCAGTACTAAAAAGAAATGAGCTCTTGAGCTATGGAAAGACATGGAAGTCTCTTAAATGCATATTACTAAGTGAAAGAAATCTACTCCAATTTTCAAAACAGTAGCTGTGTCCATTTCATTTCCGTGTCTCTTCCTCCAACATCATTTCCATCACCCTCTCCACACTTGGTACGATACATTATTTAGAGGAGACACTAGATAAGTATTCGGGGGGATTAAATAGTTTCGTTTTGGAGACTGTGCTCTGTGGGAGTGAATGTATTGACGGGACATGAACTCTTCATTCCACTGGTAAACCAGAATGCCACTTAAAATTTTATAATCTGTTTCTTTGCAATTTCACCAGCACAACTTGCCCTTTAAGCCCTGCCTAATCAGTCAACTAGGCTTGTTCCTTGTCGCCTCTTTAATGAAATCAAATGATTAATTTCAATTGAACAATCATTTGGTAAGAACGTCTCATGAAAAGAACAGTGAACACCATACCCCTAAATTTCTTTGAATATATACCCTTATTTGGTGCTCATGTTCTTAAAAACTTCATTTCATGCTTTTAAGTCTGCTTGTCAATACCAAGTAGTTATTTTTTTTGATCAAGTATTTTTTTTAATACTTAGCAGAGATTAAAGTGATTTTACCATGCCATAACATCATGTATATTATACTTATTGTTAATAATCAATAATAATATTGTCAGGGGGCACCTGGGTGGCTCAGCCGGGTAAGTGTCCAACTCTTGATTCCAGCTCAGGTCATGATCTCACGGTTTGTGAGATCGAGCCCTGTGTCAGGCTCTGCACTCACAGTGATGGAGTCTGCTTGGGATTCTCTGTCTCTGTCTTTCTGTCCCCTGATCATACACATTCTCTCTCTCTCTCAAAATAAAGAAATAAACATAACAAATAATATTGTCAGAATATTCTTGACACAATATCTAGACAGATAAGTAGGTCATCATAGTAGACAAAGGGAGATCTGAAGAAAAAGGAGGAACCAGGTTACTGGTTCAGGAAGGAAAGGAAGTGAGTGTCTATGTCACAATTCAAACTAAAAAATACCACTGCCTTATACAATAGCTGCCCACAAGCAGCCCCATACTAACCCCTCCCATATGCCAACCTAATTCTGAAAGATAAGCAGCATGCAAAAAAAATATCGGGGTTTAGATTTATAGACACTCTCTAGTGTTTTCTTAACTGGTCTTTCGGGGTTAGAGAGCAAGTGACACTCTCTCCTTGCAGAGCATCTCAGTGCTTCCCTGAAATGATCACTTACCACTAAAGCAGAAGTTCCTCCTCTGACACCTCCCTTCACTGATTACAGCTGCCTTGAGTGGGGCATAAATATCCTCCTCACTCATTAAACACCCTTTTTATTTATTTATTTATTATTTTTTAAAAAATAATGTTTATTTTTGAGAGAGACAGAGAGAGAATGCAAGTGGGTTAGGGGCAGAGAGAGAGGGAGACACAGAATCTGAAGCTTCAGGCTCCAGGCTCGGGCTGTCAGCCCAGAGCCTGATGCGGGGCTCGAACTCACGAGCTGTGAGATCATGACTTGAGCCGAAGTCGGACGCTCAACCGACTGAGCCACCCAGGTGCCCCTTAAACACCCTTTTTAACACCTAGCAGAGACTTGGCATTATTATGTTATCCACTGTCCTTATTATCAACACTAGGAAGAATAGGTAGCAGAGACAGAATAATGACAGCTTACTATAATTGACCAAGCAGAGGATTGGGGGTCAAAAGAGCAGAATCTGAGTCCCAGCTCTGAAACATGAACTAGAGTTTAGACATTTGAACAGGTCATGTAACTTCTCTGTCTCAACCTCAGTATTTTAGTTGAAGGCCATAATACTCAGCTCATGGGATTATTGAGAGAAATGAGATAATGTGAAAAGAAAGAAAGAAAGAAAGAAAGAAAGAAAGAAAGAAAGAGAAAAGAAAAGAAAAAAGAAAAGAAAAAAAACCCCAAACTCTAAAGCTCTGGCAAATATATACATTCATTCATTCAGTCAATCATTTATGCAGTTTCCCTCAACTGTTCATTGCCTACTGCACGCTAGGCACAGTTCTAGGTGCAGGTAATACAAATGTCACTAAGACAAGTCCCTACCCTCAAAGTCCATACCCTAACCTTAAATTTCAATATGGAAGGCGTATGTAATGGTTAATTTTTTAAAACGATTTTATTTATATATTTATTTTAGTGTATTTATTTTTGAGACAGAGCATGCACACGTACACGCATGGGTTGGGGAGAAGCAGAGAGAGAGGGAGAGAGAGAGAATCCCAAGCGGGCTCCACACTGATGGTGTGCCCCTTTAAGATTTTATTTTTAACTAATCTCTACACCCAACATGGGGCTCGAACTTACAACCCTGAGATCAAGAGCTGCATGCTCGAGGCGCCTGGGTGGCTCAGTTGGTTAAGCATCCAGCTTTTGATCTTGGCTTAGTTCATGATCTCACAGTTCATGAGTTCAAGCCCCATGTGGGGCTCTGCACTGTCAGTGCTTGGGAATCTCTCTCTCCTTCTCTTCCCTCTCTCTCTGCCCCTTCTGCAAAAAAAAAAAAAAAGAGTCGCATGCTCTACTGACTGAACCACCCAGGTACCCCTGTGATGGTTGCTTTTATAGGTCAACTTGCCTGGGCCACAGTGCCTAGAAATTTGGTCAAATATTATTCTAGATGTTTCTCTGGGGGAGTTTTCAAGTGAGATTTACATTTAAATTGGGGGACTTTGAATGAAGCAGATTGCCCTCCATAATGTTGGTGGACTTCATCCAATCAGTTGAAGGCTTGAAGAGAACAAAGACTAATATCCCCTGCTCCGCCTCCAAGCAAGAAAGAATTCTGCAGGCGATGGCCTTTAGAGAGTCTCCAACCTGCCAGCCCACCCTGCTTGGACTTGCCAGCCTCCATAAGTAAATTCCTTAACACAAAAATCTTTTTCTATATATACACATCCTATTGGTTCTGTTTCTCTGCAGGGCCCTGACAAATTTTGTTACCAAGAAATCGAATGCTGCTATAGCAGATACCTAAAAACCTAGAAGTGGCTTTGGAGCTGAGTAATGGGTAGAGGCTGGAAGCATTTGGAGGTACATACTAGTAAAAGCCGAGATTGTCTTGAAGAAATTATTGCTAGGAATATGAATGGGAAAGGTGATTCTGGTGAGGTCTCAGACGAAAATAAGGAACATGTTATCGGAAACTGGAAGAAAGTTGGTCCTTGTTGTGAAGTGGCAAAGAACTTGGAGGAATTGTGTTCTAGTGTTTTGTGGAAAGGAGAACTTGTTTGTAATGAAATAGGATATCTAGTTGAGGAGATTTCTAAGTACCGTGTAAAAAGTATGACTTGGTTTCTCGTTGCTGCCGATAGTAACACAGGAGAAGAGAGAGATACATTGAAAGAGGAACCGTCAAGCAAAAAGGAACCAGAAGATGAAGATTTGGAAAATTCTTAGCCTATCCATATTAGAAAACAAGAATGCTTGCTCTGGAGAGGACACCAAGGGTATGGCTGAAAGTTCACTTGATAGAGAGATCATGAGCACAACGCATGGCTTTAATCTGCCACCTTAGCAGAATCTAGGAATGGAA
The DNA here is from genome assembly GCF_022837055.1 of Prionailurus viverrinus. Lineage (NCBI taxonomy): Eukaryota > Metazoa > Chordata > Mammalia > Carnivora > Felidae > Prionailurus > Prionailurus viverrinus. The sequence continues at coordinate 39,648,505 of NC_062567.1, read as the reverse complement.
ATGGTGTTATGTCAGTACACACACGGCCAGCTTGGACTATGGGCACAGAGAGAAGATAAAATGAAGGAAGGTGAAGCCTGCTACAATTCTACAGGACGGGACAACAGAACTATCATCATGGGCTGTCTTTCAATAAGAGGTAAGAATGACACTGAAGTTGATTCAGAGATCAGCAGGGTTGCCTCTCCTACCACAGGCCAGAGCACAAGGGCCCTCAAGGAAAGGCTGTCACCTCAGGGGGCCTCGAGGGCAGAGTACTGAGCCAAGGAGGGTTATCTTGAGACTTAAATCTAATGAAACAGATTTCTTGGCTAGGACCAAAAGCACAGGCAACAAAAGTAAAAAGAAAAAAAAAAGGCAAATGTGTCTCCATCAACCTTAAAAACGTTTGTTCATCAAAGGATACAATGAACAAGGTGAAAAGGCAACCTATGAAACCAAAGAAAATTTTGCAAATCATATATCAGATAAGGGGTTAATATTCAGAATATATAAACAGCTTAACAACAAAATAATTCAAATAACCTGATCAAAAATGGGCAAAGGATTTGAATAGATATTTTTCCAAACATGATATACCGGTGACCAACAGGCACGTGAAAAGATGCTCAACATCGATGATCATCAGAGAAATGCAAATCAAGACAACAATGAGAAATCTCTTCATGCCCATTACAATGGCCATTATCAAAAACAACAACGACAGAAAATAACAAGTGTTGGTGAGGGTATGAAGAAATTGATACTCTTGGGCACTGTTGGTTGAATTGTAGAGCAGTACCATTGTCATGGAGAACAGCATAGTGGTTCCCCCCAAAAATTAAAAATAGAACTACCCTATGATCCAGCAAGCTCCCTTCTAGGTATATGTCCAAAAGAATGGAAAGCAAAGTCTTAAACAGAAATATCTGCACATTCATGTAGCACACCCAGGACTATTCACTATTGCCAAAGGTGGAAGCAATCCAAGTGTCCACCAAGAGATGAACAGATAAATATCCAAAGAATATTATTCATCCTCAGAAAGGAAGGAAATCCTGTCACATCTTACAACATGAATTGACCTTGAGGCCATAATGCTAAGTGAAATAAACCAGTCATAAAAAGATAAACACTGTAGGATTCTACTTATAGGAGGTATCTAAAGTAATCACAGTCAGGGGCACCTGGGTGCCTCAGTTGGTTGAGTGTCCATCTGACTCTTGATTTCGGCTCAGGTCATGATCCCAAGGTTGTGGGATCGGGTCCCGTGTTGGGCTCTGCGCTGACCGTGCTGAGCTTGCTTGGGATTTTCTCTCTCCCTCTCTCTCTGCCCCTCCCCCGACTCTCTTTCTCAAAATAAATAAACATTAAAAAAAATAAAAACCTTAACAATCTCTTTAAAGGCCCTGTCTCCAACTACAGTTACATTCTAAGGTACTAGAGGCTGAGCATTGAGCCCGACTGAGATTCTCTCTCGCTCTGTGTCTCTGCCCCTCTCCCCCAATCGCACGTGTGCTCTCTTTCTAAAATAATAAACAAATAAATAAACAAAGTAGTCACACTCATGGAAACAGACAGTAGAATGGTTACCTGGAGCTGGAGGGAAAGAGAAAAGGGGAGTTGTCCTTTAATGAGTATAAAGTGTTTGCAAGATGAAAAGTTCTGGATATCTGTTTCGTAACAATGTGAATACAGTTAACACGTCTGAACTGTACACTTATGGATGGTTAAGATGGTAAAAAACCTTTTTAATGCTTATTTTTGAGAGAGAGAGAGCACATGTGCATGTGCAAGCGTGAGCAGGAGAGGGGCAGAGAGAGGGGAAAAGAGAATCTGAAGCAGGCTTCAGACAGCCTGATGCGGCCTCGAACTCACGAACTGTGAGATCATGACCTGAGCCAAAGTCAGATGCTTAACCAACTGAGCCATCCAGGTGCTCTAAGATGGTAAATTTTATGTTATGTGCTTTTAACCACAATAAGAAAGAAAGAAAGAAAGAAAGAAAGAAAGAAAGAAAGAAAAGGAAGGAAGGAAGGAAGGAAGGAAGAAAGAAAGGGAGGGAGGAAAGAAGGAAGGAAGGAAAGAAAGAAAGAAAGAAAGAAAGAAAGAAAGAAAGAAAGAGAAGGAAGGAAGGAAGGAAGGAAGGAAGGAAGGAAGGAAGGAAAGAAGGAAGGAAGGAAGGAAGGAAGGAAGGAAGAAAGAGAGGGAGGAAAGAAGGAAGGAAGGAAGGAGGGAAGGAAGGAAGGAAGGAAAGAAGAAAGAAAGAAAGAAAGAAAGAAAGAAAGAAAGGGAGAAAGGGAGGGAGGAAAGAAGGAAGGAAGGAAGGAAGGAAGGAAGGAAGGAAGGAAGAAGGAAGGAAGGAAAGAAAGAAAGAAAGAAAGAAAGAAAGAAAGGGAGGGAGGAAAGAAGGAAGGAAGGAAGGAAGGAGGGAAGGAAGGAAGGAAGGAAGGAAGGAAGGAAGGAAGGAAGAAAGGAAGGAAGGAAAGAAAGAAAGAAAGAACTAATGGGGTTTACCTTGCTAGATTTTAGATTTGTTTGGTAACTCGTCAGCCCTTTTTTCTTTCCAGTTTCTCCCTTTTGGAAACAGAGTGTCCGTCTTACGCCTGTCCCACTACTGTATTTTGGAGGCACGTAACTTGTTTGCTTTCACAGGTTCATAGCTGGAGGGAAATGTTCCCTTAGGATGAATCATACCTCCAGTCTCACCCATATCTGATCCAGATGATACTCAGGTGAGACTCTGGATGTAGACCAGATGCTAGAATGGGATAAGAAAGACTTTTGAGGCTCCTGGGATGGAAATGAATGTATTTTGCATGTGAGAAGGACATAAATCTGGGGGTGGGGCAGAGGGTGGGTGTTATGGATTGAACTGTGCCTTCCTAAAATGTGTATGTTGAAGCCCTAACCTATAACACCTTAGAGTGTAAGTATAGCTGGAGACAGGACCTTTAAAGAGGTTATTAATTATTTTTAATGTTTATTTATTTTGAGAGAGAGAGGGAGAGAGAGAGAGTGAGTGGGGGAGGGGCAGAAAGGGAGAGAGAGGATCCCAAGCAGGCTCAGCACTGTCAGTGCAGAGCCTGATGCGGGGCTCGATCTCCCAAACTACGAGATCATGACCTGAGTGGAGATCAAGAGTCGATGCATAACTGGCTGAGCCACGCAGAAGCCCTGAAGTTATTAAGTTAAAAAAATTTTTCTTTAATGTTTAATTTGGAGAGAGAGAGAGAGAGGAGGAGGAGCAGAGAGAGAGGGAGGTGCAGAATCCTAAGCAGGCTCCAAGCTCTGAGCTGTCCACACAGAGCCCAACGTGGGGCCCGAACTCACAAACTGCGAGATCATGACCTGAGCCAAAGCCGGATGCCCAACCGACTGAGCCACCCAAGCACCCCAGAAGTTATTAAGTTTAAACGAGGTCATAAAGTTTAAATGAGGTCATAAGAATGGGGCCCTAATCCCAAATGACTGGTGTCCTTGTAGAAAGTGAGACGCTGGGGATGTACGCACAGAGAAAAGGCTATGTGAGAACGCCATGAGACGGCAGTTTACCACAAGGAAAGAGGTCTTATGAGAAACCAACCCTGCCGGCACCCTGCCCTTGGACTTGCAGCCCCCAGAACTGTGAGAAAGCAAATTTCTGTTATTTAATACAACCCAGTCTGTGGTATTTTGTTATAGCAGCAGGCTAATGCGGCAGGTAACAAGCAAACAAGTAAATACATAATGTCAGGGAATGATAAGGGAGCACTTTGAAGAACAGTGGAGCAAGGTAAGATAATAAAGAATTGGGGGGGTATATACAATGGGGGAGTTAGGATTGATCTTAGCAGAGATGGCATCTGAACAGAAATCTGAGTGTCAGGAGGGAGCAAGTCTAGGGAGCATTTTTGAGAACAGCCTTTCAAACAGAAGGCAATTGAAGTACAAAGACGCCAAGAGGAGGGGAAGATGTGTGCTTGGCATGGGGCCAAAAGCCTGCTCTGCAGGAGTGTTGTGAACCAGGAGCAAAGAGGGAGGAGAAATGATGTTGGAGGGTTAAGCAGGATTCTGATCATCTGGGCCATTGTAAGCCGTGGCAAGGATTCTGGATTCTATTTTAGAGGCGACAGAAAGCCAGGAAGCTACCGGGCCATTTTAGGTTTTAAGGCAAACCAGTGACATTAGTTGATTTATGTTTTCCAAAAGGTCTTTGCTGTCCAATAGAGAAGATGCTGGAGGAGAGCAAGTGTGGAAACACAGAGACCAATTAGGAAGCTGCTGGTCCAGGTAAGAAATGATGGCGACTTGAACTTGGTAGGACCTGAATGAGAGTAGTAGTAGTGGAAGCAGTAAGCGGTTGGATTCGAAAAGATATTTTCAATATAGAACCTATAGGGTTAACCGAGAGTCTAGATGGTGGGTGCGAGGGAAGAAAAGGAGTAGAAAATGATCCTCAGGGTTTTGGTCTGAGCAGCTGCAGGCCTTGGGTTGCTATTTACTTCAATTAGGAAAGCAGAGAGAGGAGCAGGTTTGAGGGGTCAAATCAAGAATTTTGTTGTGGGGGCACCCAGGTGACTCGGCCGGTTAAGTGTCAGACTCTCGGTTTGGGCTCAGGTCATGATCTCACGGTTTCGTGAGTTCGAGCCCCGTGTGGGGCACTGTGCTGACAGTGCAGAGCCTGCTTGGGATTCTCTCTCTCTGCCCCTCCCTACCAACACTGTCTCTGTCTCTCTCCAAATAAATAAACTTACAAAATTAAAAAAAAAAAACAAGAGTTTTGTTTTAGACATGTGAATACTTTAGGATCCGTGCTAACAATAGGACACTCTCCTCCTCTTCCATCCTTAGATTCTGTGATTCTAAAGATGCAAAGGATTTGGTTTCTGTCCTCAAGGTCTCATGGAAGGGGATGAAGAGAAACATATAAACCAGTGCTCGGGGGTTTTATTATTCTTATTATTCGTACTGTATTTTAGGGAGAGCAAATTTAAATTTGCAGATAAACAGAGCAGAAGGTACAGAGGGTTCCCATATACCATCCCAACTTTCCTATTATTAACATCTTGCATTAGTGGGGTATATTTGTACAACTGATGAACCTACCTTGACACATCAGAGTCACCCAAAGTCCACACTTTACACGGGGGTTCACTCTGGGTCGTGTGCGTTTTGTGGGCTTGGACAAACATGTAATGACATGTATCCGTCGTTACAGTATCATAGTGAATAGTTTCGCTGCCCTAAAACACCTGTGTTCTGCCTATTCATCCCTCCTCCCCTCAACACCCCATCCCCTGGCAACCAGGGTTTTGACCGCTTCCATAGTAGTGCCTTTTGTAGAATGTCATACATAGGTATTCCTCGGTGAGGTTGCAGGTTCGGTTCCAGACCACTGCAATAAAGCAAATATCATAATAAATCAAGTCAAGTGATTTTTTTTTTTTTTTTGGTTTCCCAGGGCACAAAAAGTTATATGTACTTTAGATACTTTAGACTATATGTACTAGACATATACAAAAAGTTATATGTACTTTAGATACTTTAGACTATAGATACTACAGTCTATCGAATGTGCAATAACACTGTGTCTGATAAAAAAAAAACAATGTACATACATTAATTTAAAGTATTTTATTGCTTGGGCTCCTGTGTGGCTCAGTCAGTTGAGCAATCGACTTTGGCTCATGTCATGGTCTTGCGGTTCATGAGTTCAGGCCCCGCGTCGGGCTCTGTGCTGACAGAGCACATAATAAAAGCATTAAAAAATTATCTTATTGCTTAAAAATGCTGACCATTATGTGAGCTTTCAGCAAGTGGCAATCTTTTTGTCGATGGAGAGTGTTGCCTTGATGTTGATGACTGATGACTGATCAGGGTGGTGGTTGCTAAGGAATGGAGTGATAGTGGCAACTTCTTCTTCTTCTTCTTTTTTTCTCAAGTTAGTTGTAGGCCCAACGTGGGCCTTGAGCTTAAAAACCCCAGATCAAGAGTCGCATGCTCTAGTAACTGTATCAGCTGAGCACCCGTGCCAATTTCTTTAAAATTTTTTTTAATGTTTGTCTATTATTGAGAGACAGAGAGACACAGAGAGTGAGCAGGGGAGGGGTAGAGAGAGGGGGAAATACAGAATCCGAAGCAGGTTCCGGGCTCTGAGCTGTCAGCGCAGAGCCCCACGCGGGGCTTGAACTCATAAACTGCGAGATCATCACCTGAGCCGAAGTCGGTTGCTTAACCAACTGAGCCACACAGGCGCCCCCCCCCATGCCCCATGGCAATTTCTTAAAATAAGAAAACAGTGAAGTTGGCCCCATTGACTATTTCACAAATGATTGCTCTGTAGCATGTGATGCCGTTTGATAACATTTCACTCACAGTACAGCTTCTTTCAAAATTGGAAGCAGTCCTCTCACACCCTGCTGCTGCTCTATCAGCTAAGATACATGTAATGTTCGAAATCGGTTGTGGTCATTTCGACAGGCTTCACAGCGTCTTCAACAGGAGTAGATGCCATCTCGAGAAACCACTTTCTTGGCTCATCCGCGAGAGGCGGTTCCTCATCTGTTCAAGGTTTATCTTGAGATTCCAGCAACTCAGTCGCAGCTTCAGGCTCCACTTCCGATTGTAGTTCTCTTGCTGTTTCTACCACATCTGCAGGTCCTTCTCCACCGAGGGCTTGAACTTCTCAACGTCATCAAAGAGATTTGGAATCACCATCTTCCAAACTCCTGTTCACGTTGATACTTCAACCCTTTCCCACGAATCACAGATGTTCTTAATGGCATCTAAAATGGTAAATCCCTTCCAGAAGGTTTTCAATTTACTTTGCCGAGATCCATCAGAGGAATCACTGTCTATGCTAGCTAAAGCCTCATGAAATGTATTTCTTTTTTCTTTTACTTTTTTTAATGTTTCTTCATTTTTGAAAGACAGAGAGAGACCAAGCACAGGCAGGGGTGGGGCGGAGAGAGAGGGGGACACAGAATCTGAAGCAGGCTCCAGGCTCTGAGCTGCCAGCACAGAGCCTGACGCGGGGCTCGAACCCAAAAACCATGAGATCATGACCTGAGCCGAAGTCGGACGCTTAACCGACTGAGCCACCCAGGTGCCCCACAAAATGCATTTCTTAAATAAGACTTGAAGTAGACTTATTCTTCGATCCGCACCCTGCAGAATGGCTGTTGTGCTAGCAGGCGTGAAAACAGCAGGAATCTCGTCGGACATCTCCATCGGAGCTCCTGGGTGACCGGGTTCGTTGTCAATGAGCAGTCGTGTTTGGAAAGAAGACTTTTCTTCTGAGCAGTAGGTCTCAGCGGTGGGTACAATATTCAGCAAACCATGTTGTAAACAGATGTGCTGTCGTCCAGGCTTTGCTCTTCCAGTTACAGAGCACAGGCAGAGTCGAGTTAGCAGAATTCTTGAGGCCCTGGGACTTCCAGAATGTGCACGAGCACTGGCTTCAGCTTAGTCACCAGCCGCATTACCCCTTGCAAGAGAGTCAGCCTGTCCTCTGAAACTTCGAGGCCAGGCACCGACTTCTCCTCTGTAGCTATGAAAGTCCTAGGTGGCATCTTCTCTCCGTAGAAGGCCGTCTGTCTACACTGAAGATCGGTTGGCTGTTTAGCGTGGCCGCCTTCGTGAATTATCCGAGCTAGATCTTCTGGACAAGTTGCTGCAGCTTCTACGTTAGCACTTGCTGCCTCACCGTGCACTTTTATGTTATAGAGATGACTTCTTCCCTCAAACCCCCTGAACCAACCTCTGTTAGCTTCAGACTTTTCTTCTGCAGCTTCCTTGCCTCTCTCAGTCTTCATCGGATTTTTATTTTATTTTTAAAATAAAGTTTATTTATTTATTTTGAGGGAAAGGGGAAGAGAGAGTGGGAGAGGGGTAGACAGAGGGAGAGAGGGAGAATCCCAAGCAGGCCAGCACAGCCTGACGCGGGGCTCAAACCCACAAACTGTGAGATCGTGACCTGAGGCAAAACCAAGAGTCGGAGGCTTAACCAACTAACTGAGCCACCCAGGTGCCCCTCAGCTTCATAGAATTGAAAAGACTTAGAGCCTTGCTCGGGGTTAGACTTTGGCTCAAGGAATGTTGTGGCTGCTTTGATCATCTATCCAGACCAGTGAAATGTTTTCCATATAAGTAATTAGGCTGTTTCATTTTCTCATCATTTCTGTGTTCACTGGCATAGTGCTTTCATTTCCTTCGTAAGTTTTCCTTTGCACTCGTAACTTGACTAACGGGTACAAGAGACCCGGCTTTCACGCTCGCTTGGTTTTTGACATGCCTTCCTCACTAACCATAATCATTTCTGGCTTTTCTTCCCATAATTTTTTTAATGTACATTTATTTTTGAGACAGAGAGAAACAGAGTGTGAGTGGGGAAGGGGCAGAGAGAGAGGGAGACCCAGAATCGGAAGCAGGCTCCAGGCTCTGAGCTGTCAGCACAGAGCCCGATGCAAGGCTTGAACCCACGAACCACGAGATCACAACCTGAGCCGAAGTCAGATGCTTAACCGACTGAGCCACCCAGTCACCCCATGATAGCTCATTTCTTTATCTCTTCTTCTGTAGGTCATATCTTTTTTTAGCCCTGTATAATATTCCATTGGATGCACCACAGCTCGTTATCTGTTTACCTACTGAAGGGCATCTTGGTTGCTTCCAAGTTTTGGTAATTATAAACAAAGCTGCTATAAACATTCATGCACAAGTTTGTGTGTGGATGTAGACTTTATTTCCAAATTTGAATTTAAATTCTAGTTAGTTAACATAGAGTATATAATACTGGTGTCCGTTGCAGAATTTAGTGATTCATCACTTACATACAACACCCAGGGCTCATGACAACAAGTGCCCTCCTTCATGCCCATCCCTACTTAGCCCATCCCCCCCTCTACCTCCCCTCCAATAACCCTGAGTTCTCTATCAAGTGGATGTAGATTTTCAATTCATTTGGGTAAATACCAAGGAGTGTGACTGCTGGATCATAAGCAAGTATTTTAAATGTCAACTTCTGTACAATCGCTAATAGAAAACATAGACTTCTGCTCACAAGAAGCAAAGAGCTTTGTTTAAGTTCCTTAAGTTTACTCCGGCAATGCTCTAAAACCATAAATGTCTTTTGTTCTCTTTGTGGCTATTAGTCTGACACTATCACCAGGATACCCCTGCCTGGCTCATTTACAGGAAGACAGCTACTAAACACTGATAAGTGAAGTGTTCACACTGACTCATATCCACCCTTTCAAAAAACCATAACCAAGGGCCAATCTGTGGATGGCGTAAGGAGCAATGCCACCACAGTTCGATGCAGTGTTTCATAATTAAGGTCTGCCTTCTTTCAGCAGGACACTTACTTCCCCAACTTTGGTGACCCTCCTGCCCAACACAGGCCAGGTCCTCAGGAAAAAAAAAATCCATCAAGTTCTCTAGGAGGAAAAAGGCTGTTTGAAGCTCTGGGGTGGCATTTATTAATATGGGGTTCTGAGATGGACACAATCCCCCTGAAAGTCAATGCAAAAGTTGCATTTCAGTGTACTTTTCTGACCATAAGCTCTTATGACAGTCTCAAAAAGGGAGTACAAGACCCAGAAAACAGCCGAAGGAGCTGCCAAGCATTGGCTATGGCAGGAAGGGGGAGGGGAGGAATTTGGGGGTTTCTGGGTCATCGTTGGAATTGCAGTGTGGAAACCGCAGGCATTGTCTGCTTTCAAGTTAGTTCCCCTCCCACTCCGAGATGGTCTGAGCTCCAGGTGGGATCACAAAGAACAAGCTCTTTTTCAAGCCAGAGGCTCTAATTCCCTCCTAGCAGGGGGGAGGTTAAGAGAAAGCAGTCACAGCACCATTTATTATTAGGGTACTTGAGCAAGAAGTATGACCAACCATCCTAACAGGACAGACATAGTGGGAAGAGACTAAAAAACCTCCACCTTCACTGCTCCAAACAGCCACGTATTTTAGCTTTGGCCTTCAGCAACTCATCACGGAAGAGATGTGTGAGGCACTGGGGGCTTGAGCTAAACTGAGAACCGTGGATTCTCCTTATCAGAACTGTCCATACTACAGGCACTCAACAAATTTCATCCAGTGTTTATGATGTGCCAGGCAGTGTTCTAGCCACTGTACTTATAATAATTTTATGTCTCCCATACGTGCTTCATTTACAAGTGCCATGCAATCTTTCTAGGCAGTGAAAAATCAGCTTCCCTAATTTACACATCTTCTTTTCAAATAGCTGAGGCCACCGGCCTTCTTGTTTTCAGCCCCGAAATTGAAGCAGAAGTCACTGGAATATTTGGATGAGGCGGGCCCAGAAACCTAAGAATTTCTTCTCGGCTGTGCTACCCTGTAGGTTAGCCCCGCCTGCTTGCGTTTTTGAGGCTACGTAAGCTGGTGCTGGTGCAGACGTGCTTTGTAGACCGTCTGCCAAATCTCCTAAGCGACCAGTTCCATCACTCAAGGGTGACCAAAGGTTCCTGTCGTTTTTTTTTTTTTTTTTACTCTTCTGCTTCTCCCCTCCTCCCACGGAATGTATTTTCATGCTGATGCTACCAGGGATGCAGGCAATATCTTTATCTCCCTTTTTTGGCTGTTTTTCATCCTTTCTGGTTCTTCCCTATTTGACACGAATCTGTACAATCTCCTGGGTGTGTAAAACCCGAGTTCTTCTTGAATGGTTGGATGTGAACTTATTGCATGATTATGTACCTATTTAAAAAATGTGTGGAAAAAAAATGTGACTTTGATAGCCTGTCCCTACGATCCTGTAACCGTATGAATGTTCAAATGTGGGAGAGTTACTCTGATTAAAATCACAATCTCAATTCTTTAAATATTAGGTTCCAGGTGGGCTTTTTAAATCCAGTTTAATTCCGGTTACATATAAATGGGTATTTTCAGATAACTGGAAATAAACAAGTTTACACACGTTTTTGCAAAATTAAAGGAAAAAGGTAGTCCATTAAATTCATGCCCTTGTTCAGTGGTCCTTTAAGGGTTCGGGGCCTTCTATTGATATTCTTTGGCTTTCTCCCTCTTAATACTATTAGAGGGAAGAGGTATCAATTAGTTAACTAATTAATACTATACTAAGAATAAGGAAGAAAGACAAGTGGCCTGGAAAATCCATGATGGGATATAGGTCAGGGCTAATTCATCTATTCGTTCATACGGATCTGTAGGTTGCCAGGCCCAGTTTTAGATACTAAGGGTATTGTGGTCAAGGTGGTAGAACTCCATTCTCTGCTTGCATGGAGCTTAGATGTGTATTGGGGTTATGCACACATTTTTACTTTTTTTTTTTTATTTGGTTGACAAATTAGCTTTAATATGATTTAGTACATTTTTACTTTTTATTTCTGCTTTAAAAATTTCTTTCTTTTCTTTCTTTAGGCTTTTAATGCTTATTTTTTGAGAGACAGAGAGAGCATGAGTGGGGAGGGCCAGAGAGAGGGACAGAGAGAACCAGAGAGAACCCCAAGCAAGCTCCACACTGTCAGCACAGAGCCCTATGTGGGGCTGGAACCCACGAACCGTGAGATCATGACCTGAGCTGAAGTCGGACGCCCAACCGACTGAGCCAGCCAGATGCCCCTAAAAAAATTATTTTAAAACAACAGTAGCTAAGACCATGGATTCTGGGGCCAGACATCTTGGGTTTGAACTCTAGCTCTGCTACTTACATGGTGTGATCTTGGGAAAGTCAGTTAGCTTCACTGTGCTTCTATTTCCTCATATGTAAAATGAAGGCAATAATAGTCTACTTCTCAACATTGGTTATGAGGATTAGATTAAATCAGTCACACACAACAGTGCCCAGTATATACTGTCATGTAAGCATCCGCAAAGAAAAGAAAAAAGATGGGGCGCCTGGGTGGCTCAGTCGGTTAAGCAGCCGATTTCGGCCCAGGTCAGGATCTCGCGGTCTGTGAGCTCGAGCCCCGCATCGGGCTCTGTGCTGACAGCTCAGAGCCTGGAGCTTGTTTCCGATTCTGTGTCTCCCTCTCTCTGACCCTCCCCCGTTCATGCTTTGTCTCTCTCTGTCTCGAAAATAAATAAACGTTAAAAAAAAATTTTTTTAAAGAAAGAAAAAAGAAACAGACATTATCTACTTAAGAGTTGAACATATATATGCTCAGAGATAAAGAAATTACTGCAAATCACAAACGAAAGTCTAGATCTTCATTACTTTTAAGAACCTATACAGTTCCAGAGCGCCTTGGGTGACTCAGTCAGTTAAGCATCTGACTTCGGCTCAGGTCATGATCTCGCAGCTCATGAGTTCGAGCCCCGCGTTGGGCTCTGTGCTGACAGCTCAGAGCCTGGAGCCTGCTTCCGATTCTGGGTCTCCCTCTCTTTCTGCCCCTCCCCTGCTCGCACTCTCTCTCCCTCTCTCTCTCTCTCTCTCTCTCTCAAGGATAAAAAAACATTAAAAAAAAATACAGGTATGCGTATAAAAAAAAAAAAGAACCTAAATACTTTCCAAAGATTCTCTAATTACATGTGAGAAGCTCACAAATTTTCTTCTCTGCAGTAATTGAAGCTGTATTTATTGAGTGCCAGGTTCTCACCATGTTACTTCGTTTACAATTCACAATAGTTTAAATTTAGTATTACCATCCTGATTTCCCGTGAGAAATCTAGACGTAATTTGCTTAAGGACCACAGTTCGGGGCAAAGCTAATTGTCTGACTACTTCTACACTATATTGCTGTATATTACAAGAAAGATACAGTCCATGTAGGTTTACAGCAAAGTATCTGCGATAGCCAGTGTTTCCCCATCCCCACCCCCATCTCTTTCCTCCTAGAAATAGAGCTTGTTCTTGATCCCTTCTTAAGCCGCTGGTCATAAACAGGAAGCATGGCTGGGGTGCAATAAATCTGGAGGCTGACGATATGTGGTTATTCAAGAGTTGTGGGAAAAGGGAGCCATCCCCCCTTAGTGGTGCAGTAAGGGTCTTTATTCTCAGGCTATCGCAAGAAGATCCTCATAGATGGAGGGGAGATGAGGAGAGCAGGAAAGGAGGCGATGTGAGGGACAGAAAGCTCCTGTTCCTCATCAGCGTTGGCTCTGACAACAGAAAATACCAAAGGGCAAAAAGGCAGCATCTCCTTCAGGAGTAATGGATTTGGGGAGCTGGTCCTTGTACCACCTATAAAGCAGGAATACTTTTGACGTTTTTCCATGGTTGGAAAAAATTAAAAAGAATAATGTTTTGTGACTTGTAAAAATCACATGAAATTCAGGGGCATTTGGCTGGCTCAGTTGGTGGAGCGTGTGACTCTTGATCTCGGGGTCATGAGTCCGAGCCCCATGTTGGCCATAGAGATCACTTTAAAATATTATATGAAATTCAAATTCCAGCATCCATAAGTAAAGTTTTGCGGGTACACGGCCACACTCATTCATTTACATATTGTCAGTGGCTGCTTTTGCACTACAGTGTCAGAGGTGAATAGTTAGGACAGGGACCACGGGGGCCCCAGCAAGCCTAAAATATTTAGGATCTGACCCTTTAGGTCAAACTTGCCAGCTCCTGAGTTAGACAATGGAGGAATCAAGTGAAATAGTTCCTAAGTCGGGAGAACCCAGGGTTACATAGGTCCAGGTCAGGGGAAGGAGTGCAAAGGGCAGTACAGCTGGATTAGAGTAAGGGGAGAATAGAATACAGCGGGGGGGGGGGGGGGGGGGATACTGACAGCTTGAGTAGCAAAAACCCCCTGGGGATTTCTTGTTAGGGAATGCAAACAAAGTGGGCCTACCAAGATGGAGATGCAAAAGGAAATAGGGATTCATTCTCCACCTTTCTCTCATGCTTTCTAACAGGGCATGGGAGGAACATTACCAGTGTTGAAAGTGCCTTCTCAAACTGGTTCCCTTGCTTCACGGGGGGGGGGGGGGGGGGGGGGGGGGAGATGCTGATAGGTTCACCTGGTTCTTTTTATTTATCTAGAAACACAGTGTATACCATAATGCCTAAATCCCTAGTGGCCATTTTGTTTTTTTGTTTTTTGCTTTTTTTTTTTTTTTTTACATTTAATATTTCTTTTTTTCTTTCTTTTCTTTTTTAATATATGAAATTTATTGTCAAATTGGTTTCCATACAACACCCAGTGCTCATCCCAAAAGATGCCCTCTTCAATGCCCTCACCTACCCTCCCCTCCCTCCCACCCCCCATCAACCCTCAGTTTGTTCTCAGTTTTTAAGAGTCTCTTATGCTTTGGCTCTCTCCCACTCTAACCTCTTTTTTTTTTTCTTCCCCTCCCCCATGGGTTTCTGTTAAGTTTCTCAGGATCCACATAAGAGTGAACACATATGGTATCTGTCTTTCTCTGTATGGCTTATTTCACTTAGCATCACACTCTCCAGTTCCATCCATGTTGCTACAAAGGGCCATATTTCATTCTTTCCTGTTGCCACGTAGTACTCCATTGTGTATAAACCACAATTTCTTTATCCATTCATCAGTTGATGGACATTTAGACTCTTTCCACAATTTGGCTATTGTTGAGAGTGCTGCTATAAACATTGGGGTACAAGTGCCCCTATGCATCAGTACTCCTGTATCCCTTGGGTAAATTCCTAGCAGTGCTACTGCTGGGTCATAGGGTAGGTCTAGTTTTAATTTTTTGAGGAACCTTCACACTGTTTTCCAGAGCCTAGTGGCCATTTTGAACATAGCGACCTCCAAATTATTAGGGAGAGGAAAACTAAGATCTGGATTAGAGAAAGCAGCTAATGAAAGATGGGTTGGTGGCTAATCTTCAAGTCCTGTCTCCCTGTCCTTCTTAGCTGCATGGTCACTTCACACGACCCAAAAAGAGGAGCAGACACATTGAGTTTTACACAACCACTGAAGATGGGGCAGGCGAGAAGGACGGAAGGATGGCTGGAGTGTAATGTACTGAGCGCTAGAGTGTTGCCAGAGGTTTCCCCAGCTTCTAATACTCCTTATTCCAGTGAAGTGCAAGTTGCAAAAGTTGGGGATGGAAACCGGAGCCAAAATGTTACCACCGCCGTTGCCCGTTTATTCAATGAAGTGATGGGTGAGAAATGGGATATGAATAGCAGAGGAATAAGGACCTTAGGGGAATTAGGTCTCTGAGTAAATCATTATAAAAAGAACGCGTTATTAAATACAGATCATTAATCTGTCGATCCTATACTTACTGGTTTCTGTCACTGCTAGATGCTGAGTCATATTTTTTTAAACAGTTAAAAAAAATTTTTTTTAATGTTTATTTTTGAGAGAGAGAGACAGAGCGTGAGCAGGGGAGGGGCAGAGAGAGAGAAGGAGGTAGACACAGAATCTGAAGCAGGCTCCAGGCTCCGAGTTGTCACAACAGAGCCCGACACAGGGCTCGAGCTCAAGAGCTGCGAGATCATGAACCGAGCCGAAGTCGGCCGCTCAACCGACTGAGCCGCCCAGGCGCCCCCCCGAGTCATATTTTTAAATATATTATGGGAGCTTGTTATAAAGAAAAAGTAAAACTCTTAATAATTTTTTGAAGCCCTGCATAATTCTGTAATACAAATGACTATTCTAATTCATTTCTTTGCAAATTCAGATTTTAATGTGGCACAATCGATGCATTTCAGGTGGAACGGAATTGGATTTTCTTTTTTCTTTTCAAGTTTATTTATTTTGAGAGACAAAGAGAACACAAGCAGGTGAGGGGGGGAGAGGAGGAGACAGAATGCCAAGCAGGCTCTGTGCCATCAGGGCCATCTGTGCCCGATGTGGGGCTTGAACTCACATACTCCCAAGATCATGACCTGAGCCAAGATCAAGAGTCCGATGCTTAACCGACTGAGGCACCCGGCACCCCCAGAACTGAATTTGCTAATGACTGAATTTCTACGATGCGATAGATACTGTTTTGTTTTTTCTTTTCTTTTTTTAATTTTTTTTAACGTTTATTCATTTTTGAGACAGAGACAGAGCATGAGTGGGGGAAGGTCAGAGAGAGAGGGAGACACAGACTCTGAAACAGGCTCCAGGCTCTGAGCTGTCAGCACAGAGCCCGATGCGGGGCTCGAACTCACGGACCGTGAGATGGTGACCTGGCTGAAGTCGGACGCCCAACCGACTGAGCCACCCAGACACCCCCGATAGATACTGTTTTGAAGACACATAGAGGCTGTATGTGTCTACCCATAGTCATAAAAAGTTTACATCAAGTGGCATGAAAGGATACTACCAAGTGCATAACTAAAATATAGTTCACAAATAGAATGTCATGACACGTAAATCACGTCGTTTTATTTATTCTAATTTTTAATTTTTTTTCAGAGCCCAACGTGGGGCTCAGTCCCACGACCATGAGATCATGACCTGACCGGAAATCAAGCGTCTGACACTTAACCAGCTGAGCCAATCATCTCGTCTTGAAAACATGGTGCTTGTTTTTCTCCATAGTACACGAAGGGAAAGAAAGATAAACACAAACAGAGGAACTTACACCTCAAGAGTAAGGCAACTAAGGCAGGAAAAGGGGAGTCCTTGATTTCGATTTCTTTCCTTTTCCTGGTTTCCACTTGCTCTCGTCTCAGGCGACTTCTAGGTCCAGAGCAAGCAGCATGCAAAACAACTCCTATTTGCCTGTGAAGGGAAGGAAATTCTTCCTTTACCCTTCAAGGTCTTCCAGCTGGACTAAGAGTTAAATTTACACGAGACAGATTAACCAGAGGGAAAAAAACTCCAAAGTCTTCTTAGGTGCACGCCGAGGCCCCATGATGAAATTGAGACCTCAAGCAATAACAAAGGTAGGCAGTTTTTACACTGTTTAGACAAAGAGACAAAAAATCTGAGGAATTGACAGGGCAAACTGGGAGCTTCAATTAGTAAGGAATTTTAAACAGAATGGGGGTGGGGGGGGAGGGGGGTAGTAAATTAGTACAAAGTAACAAAGGTTGTTTATACAGTCTTCTGGGCTCTAAATTTCCTACCTCTGGCGATAAGGATGTCTCCTTACCTCCTGGTACAGGGAAGCTACCTTTCACATGGGAGATTTATTTTCTGCTTTCAGGGAGACAGAGGAATGTCTGAGTGTCCTTCTTGCATAGGCTTTCTTTTTTTAAAAAATTTTTTTTCAACGTTTATTTATTTTTGGGACAGAGAGAGACAGAGCATGAACGGGGGAGGGGCAGAGAGAGAGGGAGACACAGAATCAGAAACAGGCTCCAGGCTCTGAGCCATCAGCCCAGAGCCCGACGCGGGGCTCAAACTCCCGGACCGCGAGACCGTGACCTGGCTGAAGTCGACGCTTAACCGACTGCGCCACCCAGGCGCCCCCATAGGCTTTCTTAAGTAAGGTTTTGTTTTCTTCCCTTAAGTCACTTTTATTTAAAATAATCAATATGCTGAAGTGACACGTTTGGGGGCAACCTGCCCTTGGCCCTTATACCTGCAACTTGCGTTTCCTCCATTTCCTTATAAAAGTTTATTCTCTTCTTTGATTCTCTCCACTCCCAATCTTGCCACACCTTCCCGGCATCTCCCCCCCCCCCCCCCCCCCCCCGCCCTTTTTAAAGTTTGTTTATTTGCAAAGAGAGAGAGAGAGAGAGAGCATGAGCAGGGGAGAGGCAGAGAGAGAGAATCCCAAGCAGGCTCTGCACTGTCAGCCCTGAGCCAGACGCTGGCTGCCCCCTCGAACTCACAAACCCTGAGATCATGACCTGAGCTAAGATCCAGTCAGACGCTTAACCGACTGAGCCACCCAGGCGACCCCACGACTCAGCATCTTGATCAGTTCAAAATCATTGCTCTCCTCGGACTCTTCTCATGGCAACTCAGTCCCCCTCCTCCCCTAACTGCTCTTTCTCCCTCCTTCTCACACACATTGGGCTGCCCGGTTTCCAGGTCGCCTCTTGCCCCAGCCTTGCACTCTGCTCAGTCTTTTTTCTCCTGAGCTCTCCCTGCCCCTTTCCACTTTCATTCTTTTCATTGCATTCCCTCCTTGACCAAAACTGGCCCAGGAGCAGACACCGAGGAAAGCCCTGTGTATGGGGGATTCTCGGCCGGGCCCCTCCGCGGGGATTCCCAGGTCTTGGGCGGGGACAGGATGAGCGCGCGCCGAGAGCGCGCCGCGGGCGCCGTGCCACCCCGCACGTCCCCTGCAGTGACGAGAAGGTGACGCTGAGCTCCGAGCCCGCCACCCGCCGCGCCCGCCCTTCCGCTCCGCCGCACAGCTGCGCGAAGCCCCGAGGGGGCACGCAGGCCTGCCCACCCCACTGGCCAAAGTTGCAATTTCCAGGAACTCGAGGCATCTCTAGAGAGATGCAAAAGGTTAGACAAGAGTTCTGCCTCCAGGGCAGGTGTTTCTGGTCTGCACAACTAATCCCCAAACATCCCTTTCGGCATCACTGAGCAGGGTCAGTCTGCAAGCCCCCATTCCTCCGTTTTGCCCCGACAACCATGCCTGTTTAGCCCCATGTCTGGTCTGGTCTTTTCATTTTTTCTGCTCTTTTCTCACCTCTGATCCCCTCTTCTCTATGTAGGTTCCACATTTCACACTTCACCTGATCTCGGATCTTTACAGATTCTTCTTAATGCCCCTGCAGCGTTTTGATTCTATGCTTAAAAGTCAGTTTTACGTATAAAATATATACAATTCATACACTTTAGGTGCACAGATCATGACTTCTGACAGATATACACACCCATGCAAACACTGATCCACAGATTTGCATCTCAGAAAGTTCCCCTAGCATCCTGATCCTGGGTGTGGTTACTGTGTCATTTTTCAGACGCACCTTATATTTCTCCCCATGCATTACGTTTATTAAGTACCTTCTATGAAACAGACACTGATGTTACAGAAAAAAAAAAGAAAGAAACTAGAGCAACACAGTTTAAAAGGGAAAGGACATATCATACAACTCATGGTTTCTGTTATCTCTCCACTCATATATATTTCTTTTTTTTTTTTTTTCAACGTTTATTTATTTTTGGGACAGAGAGAGACAGAGCATGAACGGGGGAGGGGCAGAGAGAGAGGGAGACACAGAATCGGAAACAGGCTCCAGGCTCCGAGCCGTCAGTCCAGAGCCTGACGCGGGGCTCGAACTCACGGACCGCGAGATGGTGACCTGGTTGAAGTCGGACGCTTAACCGACTGCGCCACCCAGGCGCCCAACTCATATATATTTCTGATAATCTCTCCTTTTTAGACCCGCAGGCAACTTGGTCACCTGATTAATCCTCTGAGAAATAAATGATTTCTTTTTTTTGAAAGTTTTCTTTTTACCTAACCTAGGCTGAGGGTGAATGAAACACAGCAGAATCGTTGCTGAGGAAAGGAGGGCGGGAGAGGACTATGCTAGGGAGATTTCCCCAGAAGTGGGAATGCCACAGGCACATTTCAAAAACAAGTCAAGTCTGGGAATACAGCTGTAAAAGCTACTGGAAGTCTCCTTGGCAAGGGGAACCGGATGTGAGTCCCTGGAATAGACTCTTAAAAGGAAACGTCAGCATGGACCATTCAGTTTAATGAGACACATGAGAAAAGATGCCAAAGTAGGCTACTGGTGGGACAGACACAAAGAAAAAGTGAAGACCACTCCTCCCCTCCCCCTGCAGCACACATGAGGGGTGTGCTGGGGGCGGGGGGGGGGGGGGTGAAAAGCCAATCTAAGAAAAGTAGGCCTACCGGCACCAAGATGAAAAATAAGAAAAGGAACAATAAAAACAAAGATTTGTTGCAATGTTGATGTAAACCTGGCCCTCTTCCTGACCAAGTGACAAAGGGTTTCCACTTCCCTTTACTGTCACATATTACTCAAGTCTAGAAAGCAAGATATCTGAACAAGGAGATGACCTCTAAATCCACATATTAGGTGTTCAAGTCACAAAGCCAAGCCTGATAGTGTTGGGGCTGTTAGAAAAATTTCAAGAACAAGAGTGTGTTTTCTAGTGGGGTCAGAACTGAGAGTGAGTTCTTTCTTTATGCCTTTTTTTTTTTCTTTTTTACATATAATAAAGCAGGTAAAAATGCACTAATGTTAAGTACATTACACCCAGTACAGCTGGGTGAATAGTCACGTCCGTATTCACCTGTATAACCACTGTCCAGATCGAGATCTAGATTCTAGACCACTTCACTCCCCAGGTTTCCTTGCATCTCTTCCAGTCTATAGCCTCCCTTTCCAGAGGTAACCACTATACTTACTTCCATCATCATCAATTCATTTTGTTGTTCTTTTTTTAATGTTTATTTTTGAAAGAGAAAGAGAGAGAGAGAGAGTGGAGGAGGGGCAGAGAGAGAGGGAGACACAGAATCCGAAGCAGGCTCCAGGCTCAAACCCACGAACTGTGAGATCATGACCTGAGCTGAAGTCAGACACTTAACCGACTGAGCCACCCAGGCGCCCGGAAATAGGGAAAATTTAAATATCCAATTTAAAGTCATAAAATTAATACATTGTAAATTAGGGCTAGAAACCACATTTTCTTAGTCAAATTCATTTTTCTTTTTATATTCCTCTTATTTCACTAGCCTCGTGTAAACAGAGAGATCACCCCAATGTCCACGCTGCCCTGGACTGTCCCAGTTTTGGCACTGAAAGGCCGTGAGCAAACGGGGATTGTCCGTCACTCTACAGAGCAAAGAAAGCTGTCAAATGGATATCACAGCTTGCAAATAAATGGGCAGGAAAAAACAAAACCTGAGTTAGCTCCTCGGTGCTTTTCCATTCCCCAAGAAAAAGATACTTTTAATCCAAGAGTAAGGCGATATCCACACGTTTATGTACTCTGTACGTCAACTGCATTCTTTGACTTTGGAATCCATCTACACCAGTGCTACTCACAGGTGATCAAGGGATCGGCTACATCGTCTCCAGGGAGCCTGTTAGAAATACAACTTCAGGGGCGCCTGGGTGGCGCAGTCGGTTAAGCGTCCGACTTCAGCCAGGTCACGATCTCGCGGTCCGTGAGTTCGAGCCCCGCGTCGGGCTCTGGGCTGATGGCTCGGAGCCTGGAGCCTGTTTCCGATTCTGTGTCTCCCTCTCTCTCTGCCCCTCCCCCGTTCATGCTCTGTCTCTCTCTGTCCCAAAAATAAATTAAAACGTTGAAAAAAAAATTAAAAAAAAAAAAAAAGAAATACAACTTCATACCCCTTCCACCATCCCTCCCTCCAGCCCCAGGACAACACCATCCCAATCTCTAAGGGTGGGGCTCAAAAATTTGTCACCACACATGTCACTTTTATCTTTTAACAAGCTCTCCAGGTTAAGGTCAAGGGAAGCTAGTGGGAAAAAGGAGTTTAAAGTTTGAGATACACCGATCTAGCCAATTTCCTTTACAGATATACAGATAACTACTCGGTTTTAAAGATCACTGGAAAGAAGGACTCCATTACTTCACTTTCCTTATGCAAAACAAATCCCGTGGTTTGTGAAACCTTCTTTCTTACTTAATAAACCTCTTGTCTAACATTCTGGTCCTACACGAGAGTGCACAGTATCACTAAATATATTCTTCTGTCCTTTTCTAAGGCCATTCCAAGTGTTCTTTATTATCACTTAACGATCACTTAATGTCCAGAAGGAATCCCTGTCAAAAGCTGTAGGACCTCAAAAGAACCACCTTGCAGTTCCAACGTGAATACTCGTGAATCTTTAAGAAAATCACTTGTCAAGTTATAACGTATCAGACACTATAACTGTATAAGAATTATGAAGCCTAGAAACAGAGAAAGAAAGAATAGTTCATCTGGATCACAGGAGAAGGAAAAACAGACGACAGCTTGGCATAAACAGGAGGAATTTGCTGAGTGAGTATGCTAACAGGGGCTGGGGTCAGGCCCCCCAATTTGTGTTCCCTTAAGGTTTTGTGTGACTTGGCCGCAATCCATCGACAT
This sequence comes from Prionailurus viverrinus, assembly GCF_022837055.1. Classification (NCBI taxonomy): domain Eukaryota; kingdom Metazoa; phylum Chordata; class Mammalia; order Carnivora; family Felidae; genus Prionailurus; species Prionailurus viverrinus. The sequence continues at coordinate 39,626,671 of NC_062567.1, read as the reverse complement.
GGTTTGCTTCTATTCTGTTCCAGGACAGAAGGTTGCCCTCAACTCCAATCCAGCTTCTCATTGTCCATTTATTCTAGGCTCTCTCTTACTTCCCTTTCCTCTCATTCTTCCCCAGGGAGGGGTTGCCATGGAGATGAAATCATAGTAAGCCAGTTGGTAAGAAAGGCAGTGACAGAAGCGGAATGGGAGAGAGTGCATAGAGAAAAATAAAAGATGAAGGCAAAAGGAAAAGACATAGACACAGATAAGACCTGATACCGTCCAAGGAGGAACTGCACAGGTGATAAGATGCCATAAACAACTTACTTATGGAAATGGGTGGAGACATACTGCCCAGTAAGAGGCACACAGTGGAGGTTCTAAGGCAACAGACATAAGCAAACCCAGGGACCTGAAATATACGTAGACACACAGGAGGGGAGGAGACACACAGTCAGGGGTTGAACCAGATCATACAGGATTCTGGTGAAAACAGCTTCGCACAGAACTTTGCTGCGAATAGCAACAATTCCAAGAAAACGTTTATTTATCCTTATATGTAACCTCTTTGAGTCATTCCTATTTCCAAGGAAAGGACCAGTGGGAGGTTATACAGAGGACACCCTTACTTCTATGTTGTTTTTCACTTCCTTTTCTTGCCTGCACACAGAAAAGACCTCCCAAAGACAACCAAAGGCTGGGCTCTTTCTCTTAGACATAACCTTTTTAGTCTCTTGACTATTCCTCCTCCCATCTTTTCAATATTTGGATCTCAAATATTTGGACCTCAAATTTTCTACAATTCCTTCTCTTTCTTGCTCTCTTTTCTTTTCTTTGCATTTATCCCAGGTTATAAGCCATCTTCTTAATGCTCCTTTTGTCTAGCCCACCCTCTTTTCCAAGATCTCCCTTCACCTAAAGTCAGACTTGTCCCCACACCCTAGCCAGAAACTTGGCCTCTTCCAATTTCACTCTTCTTTTTCGCTCATTAGCTGCATTCTTACTTGGACCTCTCCATCTCTGGATAAGACAACATCTAATAAAAACAGTAAGAAACAATGGTTTTCTAAATACAGAAAAATTTTAATGAGTTTTTTTTTTAAATGCAATGTTGAGAAAAGTGAAGATATACACATAAACATGCATTGAGAGAGCCTACAAAATGCACGGCTGAGTAATGCAGAAGACCCAAAGTGCCCCCCCTCCCCCCAGAAGTTGATTACGATCTGGCCACGGAGGGGACAAGATAAAAAAAGTTCTGAAAGAAGCCAAAGGATTCTGTTTGTGCGGGAAGAATCGAGAAAGTCTTCATGGAGTCAGAATTTGGAGTAGATCTTGAAAGACGAGTAAGTAAGGTAAGAGACAGGTAGACGTGAGAGAAGGGCGTTTTGGGAAAATGGAATGGCCTTGGCAGAGGTATGGTGGTAGGAAGCTGGTGTGGAAGGTTGGGTAATAGTGCTTCGACCAGTTGAGCTGAAGAGCAGGATGCCTATAGGAGTCTAGTGAGAGAGAATGCTGGAAAAGCAAGTTCAGGCTACGCTGCTGGAGTCTTTGAATACCAGACATGCTATTTTGACTGTAAGCCCTTGGGTATGGAATGAAGGAAAATCTTATTGCATTTTTTTCCTTTTTTTTTTTTTTTTTTTTTTTTTTTTACAATACTACCTATACTCCAGAGATACCAGATTTATCACTTTTTTTTTAATTTATTAAAAAAAATTTTTTTTAATGTTTATTTTTGAGACAGAGAGAGACAGAGCATGAACGGGGGAGGGTTAGAGAAAGGGAGACACAGAATCCGAAGCAGGCTCCAGGGTCCAGGCTGTCAACACAAAGCCCGACGCGGGATGAACTGACGGACGGGGAGATCATGACCTGAGCCGAAGTCGGACGCTTCACCAACTGAGCCACCCAGGCGCCCCACTTGTCACTTTTATCTTATATGCTTTGTCCCAACTAAAATATGGTCTCCTCATTCTGTTGCTTTTTCTAATCTCTTCTTTCCATTGCTTCTCTCAACCCCACCCCTGAACTCCAAATTCCGTTGTTTCATTTCACTTTCCTGTCCATTGTTGCAATCAGAAGGCTTTCTGGATAGAAACCAACCTGGGGTGGTTTTGCATTTTCTGTAGACAATCTTCTCTCAGTGCTATTTTCAGAGCAAAGACAAGGTTGAAAATTAGAAAATCCAGGTAGTAGTTCAGTCTATAGGAGTGACCTGCTGTGCTCCCACCATCTAGGAATTAATTAAGTCATTCAACCTGTGTCTTGGGCCTCTCATTCTAAAAGATGGTCCAAGCTGTTTTATTCTCTGCAATCTCAAGAGTTCCACAAATAGACAGCCTATACAAATATTTAGTGGCTTATTACCATGGAAGAAAGGTGATAAGTTATAGGACTATTTTGACTATTAATGGGGTATTCACTTATCATTCCTCTTTCAAATATACACTTGAAATTTCCATATTTTTAGAAGCTTCCTTGGGTTCATTTAGGTACCTGGTACATATAGGCACATTCAGTAAATATCTGAATGAATGAATGAATGAATGAATGAACTTCCAGCTCTAAACACAAAGATACTGGGGAAGGATGACTTTTGCCACTAGATTCTGAGTGGTAACACAGTTGTAATTTGAAAATTTAGAAGCATCCAAAAAGAACTACCTGGCTGTTGTCTTAGGGTATGGCTGAGGAAAGAATTTATTTCTTCCCTTTCACTTAAAAAAATTTTTTTTTAATGTTTATTTCTGAGAGAGAGAGACAGAATGTGAGCGGGGAAGGGGCAGAGAGAGAGAGACACAGAATCTGAGGCAGGCTCCAGCCTCCGAGCTGTCAGCACAGAGCCCGACATAGAGTTGGAACTCACAGACCGTGAGATCACGACCTGAGCTGAAGTCGGACGCTTAATCGACTGAGCCACCCAGGCATCCCTTCCCTTTGAGTTTTTAGTTTCGATTAGCCCTGCTCCTTTCAGGTACTCAGAGAATGAAGAATTTACTCTTGTCTCATTATTTCCCCTTTGATCTTGACACCTGCAGTCAATACCAAGAAACAAAACAGCCCCAGGAAGACTGGCATGTTCCCACGGCGGAGGACGTGTACCCAACTGCATTCTTCTGTCTCCCACACCTCTACCTCTAAGTACAACCAGTGACAGGACACTGACTTCTGCCGCCGTCTGACTCACTGGTAACAAACTAGTGAGTAGTAAGTAGTAAAGCCACATCCCAAAATAGCTGCATGCCTCACTGGGGCACCCGAAAGATAAGGAGAACAAAGCCTCTAGTCCAAGTTGTATTGTATTTATCTAATATTAAGAGATGACAGAAGAAAAGCAGGGTGATTCCTCTTCTCAAGAACCACGACCTTTCTCCTGGAAAAAATGAACAAAGTATGGACAAGAGAAAGTAAAGGCCAGAAAGGGCAAGGAGAAAAGTGAGAGTGTAATTTTGCCTTAAATAAATGCACACAGAAATGCCCAGATTTGATCACTGACCACCTGTTAATAGTCTAACAATTGCAGAGACTGAGAGAGGTGCCAAAAAAAATTGGAGGGGCGCCTGGCCGGCACAGTGGGAAGAGCACGTGACTCTTGATCTCGGGGTCGTGAGTTCGAGCCCCACGTTGGGAGTAGAGATTACTAAAAAAAATTAAAAAGTAAACTTAAAAAACAAGAGAAATTGGAGTTATGAATTTTTTTTCAGTGAAAAAGGGTGGGGTTTCATTATTTTCCCCTTCAATTCTAGAAAGATTACTAACAGATAGTTGGCATGCAACAAAAGGAAGGAGTACTAATTAATTGGATACAGAATTAATTTAAGTTTAAGTACATCATGTCAGTTTTTTTACCGAAGGTTTTCCTAACCTTTTTCCAATAAGGTTATTTAAAAAAATTCAGAGTGGGGCGCCTGGGTGGCGCAGTCGGTTAAGCGTCCGACTTCAGCCAGGTCACGATCTCGCGGTCCGTGAGTTCCAGCCCCGAGTCAGGCTCTGGGCTGATGGCTCAGAGCCTGGAGCCTGTTTCCAATTCTGTGCCTCCCTCTCTCTCTGCCCCTCCCCCGTTCATGCTCTGTCTCTCTCTGTCCCAAAAAATAAATAAATGTTGAAAAAAAAAAATTTAAAAAAATTCAGAGAAATACCACAGACCAGCGTTTCTAAATCTAGGTACTATTCTGGGCTTTGTCTTTGGGGCAGTTCTGTGCATTGTATGATGTTTACTAGAATCCTTGGTTTCTGACCACTAGATACTGGTAACATTCTCTTTGCCGCAGTAACAGCAACCAAATATGTCTGCAGAAAATACCAAATGTCCCTGGGGAGCAAAGTCGCTGATGAGTGAGAACCATCATTCCCTTGGAAAATCTCTAATGAGATCCTTGGTTGAAAGACCTCACCTCTCTGGAACTCAATTATTTGGAATACTAACTTATTTTATTTTATTATTACTTTTTAATGTTTCTTTTTCGAGAGAGAGACAGAGCACAAGCAGGGGTGGGGCAGAGAGAGAAGGAGGCACAGAATCGGAAGCAGGCTCCAGGCTCTGAGCTGTCAGCACAGAGCCCAATGCGGGGCTCAAACTCACGAACCATGAGATCATGACCCAAGCTGAAGTCAGATGCTTAACCTTAAGCCTGTGCCACCCAGGCACCCCTCTCTCTTTTTAGATCACTGGAAAACATTGCAAACATACAACGCAAAATGTTAATATCTGATACAGAGCATAAGTTTTTTACCTGATACCCAAAGCAGCAACATATTAGAAGAAAATTAGAAGAGATGTCTTATGCCACAGGAGGGGACCCTAACACGCTAATGACAGCAAGAAAAGAGACAAATTATAAAAAGTGAACAAACATATTTAAAAAAAAATTTTAAAGTTTATTTTTTGAGAGTGTAAGTGGGGGAGGGGCAGACAGAGAGGTGGACAGAGGAACCGAAGTGGGTTCTGTGTTAACAGCGGCGAGCCTAGTGTGGGGCTCAAACTCATGAACCGTGAGGTCACGACCCGAGCCGAAGTTGGATGCTCAACCAATGGAGCCGCCCAGGTGCCCCATAAACATATATTTTTAAAAGATTTTATTTGGGGGGCACCTGGGTGGCTCAGTCGGTTGGGCATCCGACTTCCGCTCAGGTCATGATCTCGCGGTTTGGGAGTTCAAGCCTTGCGTCGGGCTCTGTGCTGGCAGCTCCGAGCCTGGAGCCTGCTTCGGAATCTGTGTCTCCCTCTCTCTCTGCCCCTCCCCTGCTCATGCTCTGTCTCTCTCGATCTCAAAAATAAATAAAAACTTTTTTTTTTAATTAAAAAAGAAAAGATTTTATTTTTAAGTAATCTCTCTACCCAACATGGGGCTTGAATTCACAACCCCTAGATCAAGAGTTGCGGGCCCTTCCAACTGAGCTAGCCAGGGGCCCCAAACATAGTTTTAAAAGAACAGCAAGTCAAAAAGCTATTGGTCCTATGTTTGGGATATGTTATCCAGGTCACTTTAAGTCCTTGGCGTCCAACTTCACAAAAGGTGTGACCAGGTTGATGAAGTATTTGGAAACAAGGTAATGAAGAGAAGCTGAGGGAACTAGGGTTATTTAGCTTAGAGATGAAGACGATGGGTAGAACATGAACGTGTTCTCCAAATATTTGGTGTGCTTCCCCAAATATGTACTTTTCAGTATCCCGAGAGAAGCAGGCATCACATTTATATTACAAATATCATAGAAAGAACTTTCTAGTAATTAGAGATATTGAAAATATAATGAGCTGCTTTGTAACTGTAAGGCAGTAGGTTTCTCATTACTGACTTGCCTCTTGATTTCCAAAGTCATGAATCTATTGCCTGTCTCATCTCTCTACCTGAGTGGCTAAAAGGCAACTTGAGCTAAGTGTAGCCAAGATAGGAGTACTGATTCCTCTTCCAAATCTCCAAATGTTTTCCTTCCTTAGTCTTCTCCATCTTAGTAAACATGATCACCATTCGCCCTATTGCAAAAGCCAAATTGCTAGGGGCTATTCAGGATTTCTCTCCTTCTCACACCTTCCGCGTTTCATACAATGGCAAGTATTGTCAGCTTTACCTCCCAAATATCCCAGATTTTCTTCCACTCTCCCATCTCCACTGCACCACCCTTGTGAAAACCATCATAATTTGTCACTTGCTCTATTGCAATAAGTCCTTCTCCTTTTTTAAAGATTTTATTTACTTTTTAAAAGTAATCTCTACACCTAATGTGGGGCTCAAACTTATGGTCTATGATCCAGGACACTGTTCCATCCATTCATTATTCCCATTTCTGCCTTAAATTTCTCACCTTCTGCTTGTCCTTTCCTATTACCAATGAAAGTCTAAAAATTCTTTTATTTTAACGTTTATTTATTATTGAGAGACAGAGAGAGACAGAGCATGAGCATGGGAGGAGCAAAGAGAGAGGGAGAGGCAGAATCCGAAGCAGTCTCCAGGCTGCGAGCTGCCAGCACAGAGCCTGACGCGGCACTCGAACTCCCAAACCGCGAGATCATGACCTGAGCTGAATGAAGTCGGACGCCCAACCGACTGAGCCACCCAGGCGTCCCATTACCAATGCAATTCTAAAGTACCCGCTCCTGAAATACTCTCATCCTTCCTATACCTCAACTTCTCTAGCGGACTCTGTCAAGGTACTCTCCATTGTCAAATTCTTCCAAAGAGGACTCTATACTTCCTGTTTCTATTTCTTTCTCTCCTATTCAGCATCAACATATATCAGAATAGCTAGTGGTCTGCATAGAAGTTTGGACCTCTGTATGAAATTACACACCTGCTACTTAGCGATATCTTTGGTATGACTGAAACTTTTATTTATTTTATGGAAATAGGCTACGGCCTGTGCCTATGGCGACATACTTGTGAGAAGGTATGGTTTCCTTCAAAGAAGTAGACGTTCTTTTATCTGGAGAAAAGAGGTTAAGTCCGGAAAAAGGAAACCAGAGCTCTTACACATATGTACGAGGAAACTGGACCTCGTTCCCTGAGACTTTGAGTTTGATGTGTTTGAGGACCCTCCCAAGAGGTACAAAGGACAGTTGGCCTCTGATAAATGGAACGAGGCCAAGAGCTTCTCAGGAAGACAAGTCTTCAGTGAACCACTCCACTGAAAGAGAAGTATGTATTAAAAAAAATTTTTTAAGGTTTAATTTTTGAGAGAGAGAGAGACAGAGCATGAGTGGGGGAGGGGCAGAGAGAGAGGGAGACCCCGAATCGGAAGCAGGCTCCAGGCTCTGAACTGTCAGCACAGAGCCCGACGCGGGGCTCGAACCCACTAGTCAAGAGAACATGACCTGAGCCCAAGTCAGCCGCTTAACTGACGGAGCCACCCAGGCGCCCCGAGAGAAATATCTATTAACCGTAAGCTGCAATCTTCTTTTTTTCTTTTTTTCGTTCCTCGTCTTTGGAAAGTCTTGCTATGACATTCCAGGCTTATCTGAGCTGTTTTAAGTTTTGGGGTATAGGGACAGGATTAGAGCAAAAGAAAAGCACTCTGTCCTCCTTGTGCTCCTTCCTTGAGGCTACCAAGATGGTAGGTACAGTCTTGAGCAATAATTTCCAAAGGAAAAAACGTTTTTTTGCTTGAAGGTTCAAGCACTCTTCCCCACATTCCACTGCAACCTCTCTGTCGAAGCTTCGGGTGCAAAAGACCTGAATAACCTCATGTAAAACCAGTGACCTTCCTAGCTATCGTCCAATGCATACTCTTTTCATCATTAAAAAAATAATAATAATGATTATTTATTTAATTTTATTTTTAGGTTTATTAGAGAGAGGACAGGAGGGGCAGAGAGAGAGAGAGAGAGAGAAGAAATCCCAAGCAGGCTCCACGCTGTCAGCACAGAGCCTCATGTGGGGGCTTGAACTCACGAATCGTGAGATCATGACCCGAGCAGAAACCAAGAGTCAGACGTTTAACTGACTGAGCCACCCAGGCACCCCTAATGTCTATTTATTTTTGAGAGAGAGAGTGCACAAGCTGGGGAGGGGCAGAGAGAGAGAGAGAGGGAGACAGAGGATATGAAGCAGGCTCCACACTGTCAGTTCAGAGCCCAACACGGGGCTCAAACTCACAAACCGTGAGATCATGACCTGAGCCAAAGTCCGATGCTCCACTGACTGAGCCACCCAGGTGCCTCCTTCTTTTCATCATTTAAACTGTTAATGAGCCCCCCCCCCCCTCAATCTCTCTCAGCTCCCACACCATTTTCTAGGTAGTCTTCAACTTTTCTAATTCCTACTTTTTTTCTTTCTCCATTGGGCTCTTCTTCAATGACTCTTAAACATCAGGTTCATCTTTGAACCGATTCTCAAGTGGTCTCAACCTCACTCACAGAAGGGACTTCAAAATGTGGCTTTTACTCCAAACATTCTTTTGATTTCCTTGGCAAATTTATAATTGCCTGCTGTGAATCTCCACCTGGATACCCTATAAGTACCTCAAGTTCAGTATGCTCAAAACAGATCTTCCAAATCTGCTTCTACTTTTCCTCCCCTAATTGATTTCTCCACTTTGATTAATGAAGTTACCATTAATGGTTAATGAAGTTAATGTTAGTTCTTTAAACTAAAATTTCTGATGTTTCTGTCTCCTTCACTTTCCAACTGTCAAGTACTTTTAAGTCTGCTTTAAAAAAATGTCCCTAGGGGCGCCTGGGTGGCTCAGTTTGTTGAACACCTAACTTCCACTCAAGTCATGATCTTGTGGTTCATGAGTTCGAGCCCCACGTCAGGCTCTGTGCTGACAGCTCTCTCCCCCTCTCTCTCTACTGTCCCCCTCTCTCTCTCTACCCTTCCCCTGCTCATGTTCTGTTTCTCTCTCTCGGCAATATTAAAAAAAAAAAAGAAAGAAAAAGTTTTAAAAAATGTCCCTCAATACTGGCCTAGTTATTGATAAGATCAAAGTTTATTTTGAAAATGGTGCCGTTACAACTGGATATCCATGAACACAAAAATGAAGTTGAATCCCTTCCTCACTTAAAAATTAATTCAAAATGGTTCACAAATCTAAATATAAACACTTTTGACTTGGGTTAGACAAAGCTTTTTGTGTTATAATATCAGAAGTACAAGTAAGGAAAGAAAAATTTGATAAAGTGAACTGCATCAACATAAAACTTTTGTGTTTCAAAGAATACCATCAAAAACAAAACACCAAAGAATATCATCAAGAAAGTGAAAGAACAACCTATGCAATGAGAAACTATAATTCATATATCTGATAAAGAACATAAACGGAATATACAAGAGATTACAACTCGGGGCACCTGGCAGGCTCAGTCAGTAGACCATGCGACTTGTGATCTCTTGGGGTTGTGAGTTCAAGTCCCACATTGGGCACAGAGCTCACCAAAAAGAAAAAGAAAAAGAAAAAAAAGAATTTACAACTCAACAAAAGATAATCCAATTAAAAATGTGCAAAGGACTTGAACAGACATGCCTTCAAAGAAGATGCACCAATGGCCAATAAGCAAGAAACATCTTCAGTCTTTGAGGGAATGCAAATTAAACTCATTTTGAGATGCCAATTTATATGCACTAGAACAGCTGTAATAAAAATGACAAAATAACAATTGTTCCAAGGATATGGAGAAATGAGAATCCTCGCATATGGCTGGTGTATACGTAAAATGGTGCAGCGCTTTGGAAAACAATTAAACGCAGAATTACTGTATGACCTAGCGATTTCACTCCAATGTAAATACCCAAGGGAATTGAAAACCTATGTCCACAGAAAAACTTGCACATGAATGTTCATAACAGGGGCACCTGAATGGCTCAGTTGGTTAAGTGTCTGACTCTGGATCTCAGCTCAGCCATGATCTCATGGTTTGTGAGATTGAGCCCCGCATCAGGCTCTGTGCTGACCGCCCAGAGCCTGCTTGGGATTCTCCCTCTCCCCCTCTGCCCCATTCCCTGCTTGCCATATACTCTCTCTCTCTGAAAATAAAAAAAATATATAATAATGTTCATAACAGTATCATTCATAAGAGTCAAAAATGGAAAAAAAAACCCCAAGTGTTCATTAAGCAATCAATGGATAAACACATGCAGGATTATCATCGTATAATCAAATATTATTTGTCCACAGAAAGGAAAGAAGTACATGTTACAACATGGATGAGCCTTGAAATATGCTAAGTCAAAGAGGCCAGTCCCAAAAGGTCTCGTACTTTATGGTTCCATTCATGAAACGTCCAGTATGGGCAAATCTAGAGAGACAGAAAGTACCTTAGTGGTCGCCAAGGGCTGGGAGAGGTTAAGGAGGAATGCAGAAAGACTGCTAATGGTTGTGGGGCCCCTTTGGGGGTGATGAAATGTTCTCAGATTGATTAATGGTTGGGAATCTCTGGGAACATACTAAAAACCCTTGAATTATAACACTTTTTTTTAAGTAGGTGAATTATATGCTATGAACTGTATCTCAATCAAGCTGTTATATTTAAAAAAAAAAAAAGTCCCTCAAATCTGTCTTCTATTCCCCACGCTCATAGTCAGTCACTGCTTCAATTTGCAGTGAATACCAACTAGTCCCATTTTCTTCAATTTCCCCAGGTAAAATCATATACTTCATTATCACTATAATCGCCTTTTTAAAATACAGATCTGTTCTCAGCAAAACCTGTATCATGCAAGTTATAAAGAGTAAACCTTATAAACATGACCACAAAAAATTAAAACTTTCCATTTTTTTAAGTTTATTGATTTATTTTGGGAGGGGGTGAAAGCTGGAGAGTAGCAGAGAGAGAGAAAGAGAGACAATCCCAAGCGGGCTCCGCACTGCCAGCAGGTAGCCCGGTGTGGGGCCTGAACCCAAGAACTGTGAGATCATAACCTGAGCCAAAATCAAGAGTTGGGTGCTGAACCACCTGAGCCACCCAGGTGCCCCTAAAATTAAAACTCTCTATGTGATAAAACATGATCAAATTAAAAAAAAAAAAACTGGGGCACCTGGGTGGCTCAGTTAGTTAAGCATCCGACTTGTCTCAGATCATGACCTCATGGCTGGTGGCTTTGAGCCCTGCATCAGCCTGCATAGGGTCAGTGCGCACCCTGCTTGGGATTCTCTCTCCCCTCTCTCTGCCCCTCCCTGAATTGCTCTTTCTCTCTCTCTCAAAATTAATTAATTAATTAATTAAAATAAATTAAGGGGCCCCTGGATGGCTCAGTCGGTTAAGCGTCCGACTTCGGCTCAGGTCATGATCTCACCGTTCAGGAGTTCGAGCCCCCGTATCGAGCTCTGTGCTGACAGCTCAGAGCCTGGAGCCTGCTTCTGATTCTGTGTCTCCCTCCTTCTCTCTCTCTCTGCCCCTCCCCTGCTCGCACTCTCTCTCTCTCTCTCTCAAAAATGAATAAACATAAAAAAATTAAAACGAAATAAATAAATAAATAAAATTAAAAAAAAATTGGCAAAGAAGTGTGCAACTCATATGACCAAGGCTTAATTTTCATAATATACAAAGAGCTCCTTCATAGCAATAAAAGAAAGTGAACAATGAAAGACAATAACAGGCCAAGCACAGGAACAAGCACGTGTACAGGAAGATTCAGTAATGGCCAAAACAAAAAGACATCCAAACTTAGGAACAAAACAAATGAAAAGAAAAAGGGTTTTGTTTTCGCTTTTGTTCTCCCTACCGAGATTGTTAAAAACTATGATGACTGACAATCCCCAGGCCTGGCTATGGTTTTGGAGAATAGACACTTGCAGGGTGCCTGTCTGTGCTGACAGCATGAAGCCTGCTTGGGAGTCTGTCTCCCTCTCTCTGCCCCTCCCCTACCCGTGCTCTCTCTCTCTCTCTCAAAAAACAATAAACATTTAAAAAATTAAAAAAAAAAAAGAAAATAGACACTTGCAATACATGTAAAGTTTGTAAACATGCATTTTATTATTGTTTTTTAAATGTTTATTTATTACTTCGAGAAAGAGAAGGAGAACGTGCATGGGAGCCGGGGAGGGGAGGAGAGAGAGGGAGACAGAAGATCTGAAGCAGCCTCTGCACTGTTAGTGCGAATCCCGATGGGGGGCTTGAACTCATGAACTGTAAGATCATGACCTGAGCCAAAGTCGGACGCTTTACCAACTAAACCACCGAAGCGCCCCTGTATACGTTATTTATTTTTGAGAGAGAGAGAGTGACAGAGTGTGAGTAGGGGAGAGGCAGGGAGAGAGGGAGACACAGAGTCTGAAGCAGGCTCCAGGTTCTGAGCTGTCAGCACAGTAGAGCACACAACTCTTAATCTCAGGGTCCTGAGTTCAAGCCCTACATTGGGTGTGGAGCCACCTTAAAAAAAAAAAAATGTTACCTATAATCTCACCTTGCACTATATATTCTCCCTAACATACCAGTCACAACTACATCGATATTATTTTCAATTCCCCAGGAAACACCAAGCTCTCTTGCACCTTAGGGCTGTCTATATATGTTCCCTCTGCCAAGAATGCTTTTTTCTCCCATGGCTAGCATATTTTTTTTAGGTCCCAGCTTCCATGTCACTACTGAGAAAGGACTTCCCTACTCACTCTTCCTAAAGAAGACCCTTCTCTGTTAATTTGTTTTAAGTGCTTGTTGTTTCCTTCAATGCCCGGCTTGGTATCTGCCGTAGAGTAGGCTCTCAATAACTGCAGAAGGAATAAATAGCATAGGTATCAATAAAATACTATGTCCTTATTAAAAATAATAAAATATAAGTATATATATGGACTTGAAAACTTGTCTAGGTAGGGGCGCCTGGGTGGCTCAGTTGGTTAAGCATCCAGCTTCAGCCCAGGTCATGATCTAGCAGTTCATGAGTTCGAGCCCAGAGTGCAGCTCTGTGCTGACAGCTTGGAGCTGGGAACCTGCTTGGGATTCTGTGTCTCCCTCTCTCTCTGCCCCTCTCCTGCTTGCACTCTGTCTCTCTCTCTCTCTTGAAAATAAACATAAAAAAAAAATGGTTTTAAAAAAAGAAAAAAGGAAACATGTCTAGGTATATGCTTCTTCCCTGTATATATATATTTTAATGTTTTATTTATTTATTTATGTATGTATTTATTTATTTAAACAAAAAAATTTTTTTTAACATTTATTTATTTTTGAGACAGAGAGAGGCAGAGCATGAACAGGGGAGGGGCAGAGAGAGGGGGAGACACAGAACCCAAAGCAGGTTCCAGGCTCTGAGCCATCAGTTCAGAGCCCGATGCGGGGCTCGAACCTACAGACCGCGAGATCGTGACCTGAGTTGAAGTCGGACGCTTAACCAACTGAGCCACCCAGGCGCCCCTTTATTTATTTATTTTGAGAGAGAGCATGCACATACTCGTGCACCGGAGCACAAGTGGGGGAGGGGCAGAGAGACAGAATCCCAAGCAGGTTCCATGCTGTCAGCATAGAGCCCGTCGCAGGACTCCGACCTGCAAACCGTGAGACGGTCAGGTAAGCTGAAATCAAGAGTCGGATGCTTAACCAACTAAGCCACCCAGGCGCCTCTCTCTACTGTATATTTTACCTTTTTTTCTTTTTTTTCCAGGTAAGCTCTATGCCCAGCACAGGGCTCAAATTCACAGCTCTGAGATCAAGATCACATGCTCTACTGACTGAGCCAGCCAGGTGCCCTTCTTCACTGTGTATTTTTAAAATAACGTATGTTCATTTTTGTAAATGTATTTTTTTACTTAAAAATATGAAAAGTAGGGGCGCCTGGGTGGCGCAGTCGGTTAAGCGTCTGACTTCAGCCAGGTCACGATCTCGCGGTCCGCGAGTTCGAGCCCCGCGTCAGGCTCTGGGCTGATGGCTCAGAGCCTGGAGCCTGTTTCCGATTCTGTGTCTCCCTCTCTCTCGGCCCCTCCCCCATTCATGCTCTGTCTCTCTCTGTCCCAAAAATAAATAAACGTTGAAAAAAAAAAATTTTTTTTTTAAAAAAAATATGAAAAGTAAAAAGTGAAAGACACACTGCAGTCCTGTTCAATTTCAAGATTAACAAGGGTTAAACTTTGGGGGTGTAATACACAACACATATACATACAGATGTTATAGACATTAACAAGGGTTAAACTTTGGGGGTGTAATACACAACACATGAGCACACATATACATACACACGTTATAGACGAATGCATACCCATGCTTTCTGCTTGTCTAGATGTACGACTTTTTGAACAGTTTCTATAAATACATATACCATCTTACCACTCGGGTATTTTTTCTTTTAACAACATACCAAAAACATTCTTTTTGTATCAGTGCATTTCGATATGCTACACAGTAGCCCATAATATGGTAGGGGACACCACAATTTATCTTTCCTTTAGGATGCACTTCTATCGCAAATAAGTCTGCAATAAACGTCTTTGTGCATTTATACTATGAACGTCTCTCAGAGAATCTTATAGGAAAAGTTTATAGATACGACATTGTTATCTCAAAGGTAGATACAGATTTTTTAAAAAGTTTTGAAGTGTATTTATTTTGAGAGAGAGGTAGAGGACGCACATATGCTTGGGAGTGGGAGAGGAGTAGAGAGAAAGGGTGATAGAGAAGATGCCAAGCAGGGATCTTTGCTGTTAGCAGAGAGCCCGGTGGAGGGCTTGAGCCCACAAACCGCCAGATCATGACCTGAGCCGGAATCAAGAGTCGGATGCTTAACTGACTGAGCCACCCAGGTGTCCCTCAAAGGTAGATATACTTTAAATTCTGAATAGAATTGCTAGATTTCCCTTTCCTAAAGTCCTGATTCTTATTCCCACCACATCCATAAAGAGTGTCTTGTTATATCCCCGCCAAAACTAAATATTGATCATTCTTTTAAATTTGTCTTGTCTCATAGGTAAAAATAGGATATCATTTCTATGTTGAATATTATTAGTGAAGTAGGATATAGTTACATATGCTCACGTTTTTGTTGCAGTTGATCATGTTTGTGTGATCTGCCTCCTCATAGAAGATACTTATTACTTCCAAAAAGGCAGTGGCCAAAAGCATGGTTAGAATGATCTCCTTTCTGGGGTGCGTGAGCCAGTGGAGCATCGGGACTCTTGATCGTGGCTCAGATTATGGTCTCAAGGTTTGTGAGACTGAGCCCTGCGTCAACCTCTGCGTTGACAGTACAGAGCCTGCTTGGGATTCTCTCACTCCCTCTCTCTCAGCACACCCCCCCCCCCCACGCTCTCTCTCTAAAATAAAAAAAAAGAAGGGCGCCTGGGTGGCTCAGTCGGTTAGGCGGCCGACTTCGGCTCAGGTCACGATCTCGCGGTCCTGAGTTCAAGCCCCGCGTGGGGCTCCATGCTGACACCTCAGAGCCTGGAGCCTGTTTCCGATTCTGTGTCTCCCTCTCTCTGACCCTCCCCCGTTCATGCTCTGTCTCTTTCTGTCTCAAAAATAAATAAACATTAAAAAAAAAATTAAAAATAAATAAATAAATAAATAAACAAACATAAAAGACGGGAATGATCTCATTCTTAGGAATGAATGAGATATATAAACACATGCACATGTGCACAGGAAAAATATGGAGCATTATACGAAATGGTTAACTCTAGTGAGTGGGATTCTAGAGGCCGTTTGCTTTATCTGATGTATATTTTTGTGGAACAAGTGAAGAGAGAAAAAAAAAGAATAGGTGTGCTTTGTTTGGTAGTAAAAAATAATAGTGAAAAATATTTTTAAACAGAACTAATTATATCACTGGTTGTACTCAAACCTCTTCAATGACTGCTGCCTACAATATAAAATTCATATTGATTAATGAAGCACTCAAAACCCTCCACCACTGACTTTATTTCCAGCCTCCTCATTCACTCCTATCTAATCGGGTCACACAGACTACCTTTATGCTCTTTGTGTTATATTTTCTCTGTCTGGAACATGGTTATTTACCATATCCGCCAGTGGCCATCCCTTCAAGGCCCAGCTCAAATGTCCCTCCACTTGTGCTCTTTCCAATGCCCAGAAACAATAATCTCTCTGGAGTACATACACAGAATTTTTTTTTTTTTTGACAGTTACAGTTCCATTATGGGACTATCCACAACCTTGTTATGTTTTAAAATTGAATATACACATTAATTTCTTTAGTCTCCCTTCGTTTTCTCCCAGCACTCAGTACAGGGCCTAGAATTGTAAAGGAGCCCTCGTGTAGGGCAGAATGGCAATAGGCCGTGTCACTACTGAATTATCAGACTTATGAGAGATGGAAACACGGGAGACTTAAAAGACTCATCAACTCCCATGATGACACCACATGACTGTGCAGAACGTGTCTGCACACCCCATGTCACCATGCACAACAGAGTTATGTGAATAAACTCCCCCCACACCCTCAGCAGTGCATGACTTCCGGTCTTGCATGGGGGACTTGGGGAAGAGATACAAAGTTCAGGCAGAAGGAAGGGTGTGGTAGTGACCAGGAAGGTTTCCTCTTTGAGAAGATAAGTTGAGAAAGACCTGAAGGCCTGACAATTTAGGAGGGACAGAGATAGGAGAAAATAGTGTTCTAGGTTGAGGGTACCGTGTGAGAAAGAGCTCGAAGGATAGAGTATGGTATGTTTGTGAACCTGCCAAAATGTCTGCATGGTTGACTCATAGGTAAAAATAGGATATCATTTCTATGTTGAATATTATTAGTGAAGTAGGATATAGTTACATATGCTCACGTTTTTGTTGCAGTTGATCATGTTTGTGTGATCTGCCTCCTCATAGAAGATACTGTCTCAATACCTCAATACCTCAATACCTCAGATACCTCTACACCAGAGGGCCAAGGGATGAGAAGAGGCCGGGAAGTTAAGTAGGGATCATATCACAAAAGGCTTAATATGCTAAGTGAAGGAGTTTGGACTTTATTCTGAGTACCACAAAGACAGCTAGCAGGTTCAGCACTCTAATAACATGAGCACACATTTTAGAAAGATTACTAAGATTACTAAAACTTGTTAGGGGCTTTCATACTAACAGAGGGTGATGACTGGAAGGTGGGCTCAGAATATCAGGTAAAGATTGGGGGCCTGGCTGGCTCGGTCAAAGGAGCACGTGACTCTTGATCTCGGGGTTGTGGTTCAAGCCCCACACTGGATGTAGAGATTACTTAAATAAATCTTACATGGGCGCCTGGGTGGCTCAGTCAGTCAAGCGTCCGACTTCAGCTCAGGTCATGATCAGGTCAGTGAATTCAAGCCCTGAGTGGGGCTCTGTGCGGACAGCTCAGAGCCTGGAGCCTGCTTCGGATTCTGGGTCTCCCTCTCTCTCTGCTCCTCCCCCACCCATGCTCTCTCTCTCTCTCTCTCAAAAATGAATAAACATTAAAAAAAAATTTTTTTTAGGGGCGCCTGGGTGGCTCAGTCGGTTAATTATCCGACTTCGGCTCAGGTCATGATCTCACAGTTCGTGAGTTCGAGCCCCGCGTCGGGCTCTGTGCTGACAGCTCAGAGCCTGGAGCCTGCTTCACATTCTGTGTCTCCCTCTCTCTCTGCCCCTTCCCTGCTCATGCTGTGTCTCTCTCTGTCTCAAAAATAAACATTAAAAAAAAATTTTTTTTTAATTTGTTTTTAAATAAATGAAATCTAAAAAAAAAAGAATATCAGGCACGAAAGGACTTAATACGTACATCTGATGTAAACCTCTATTTTCAGGTAAATTTCCCTGAGAGGCAGATGGTATGATTAGTTGTTTTTGTTTTTCCTAAACTACAGACAACAAAAATAATCCATAGAAATAGTTGTGACAAAGCAGGAAAAATAATACAGAACCTGACCTGGGGGTGTTTATTCAATAAACATTACCGATCAACCATTATATATTGAGTCTTTGGCACTAATCTCTGTATACCCATAGAGATGTATTATGGATTAAAGCCACTGTCAGCTTCTAGACATGTCCTATCTGATCATGGAGAAAACCCTTTCTGAGAGCTGGTGACCCTCCTCGTAGAAGAAAGTCTTTTAGAAAATATTTCAGCTAATCTCAGTTTGTTTCTCCACAACAAAGGCAAGGTTACACATTCATTAGAGATCAGGTGCTGACTAACGTGACATTTACTGTCCTTTAGCATTCACGGCCTTGAACCCTATTGGTTTTGGAAGAATAACCTCACGTTTAGCCACTACATGGAGCCTGTGCAGACTGACCTTTCCCTGTCTCTCTCTCCCTCACTGGGAAGAACTATACTTCTTCAGGCCTGTCACAGTTTCACCAAGGGGATTATCTCATGTCTGGGGCATGTTTATTTTCATCTCTAATTGTTCCATATCACTTTCCTTCTCCTTTACCACTGCCACTTTGGAGCCATAGATAACATATTACAACCTAAGAACAGAAAACATTTGGAATGTTTGGTACTCAGACAGGGAGAGGTGTCTGGGAGGGAGCATAGGCAAGAAAAGGGGAAAGGTAAGGTGTGCTGAGACTCCCTGGCAGTAGGCATGGGGAACCCCACCTGCAAAGTCCTGAAGACAATGGCTCTTGCTTAAGAATCAGAGTCAGGGGGGGCGCCTGGGTGGCGCAGTCGGTTAAGCGTCCGACTTCAGCCAGGTCACGATCTCGCGGCCCGTGAGTTCGAGCCCCACGTCAAGCTCTGGGCTGATGGCTCAGAGCCTGGAGCCTGTTTCCGATTCTGTGTCTCCCTCTCTCTCTGCCCCTCCCCCGTTCATGCTCTGTCTCTCTCTGTCCCAAAAATAAATAAATGTTGAAAAAAAATTAAAAAAAAAAAAAAAAAAAAAAGAATCAGAGTCAGGGGCGCGTGGGTGGCTCAGCCGGTTAAATGTCCGACGCTTGATTTGGCTCGGGCCATGATCTCATGGTTGCTGAGTTTGAACCCCACGTCAGGCTCCGTACTGACAGCACTGGGCCTGCTTGGGATCCCCTCTCCCTCTCTCTCTGCCCCTCTGCCACTTGTGTTTGCTCTCACTCTCTCTCAAAATACATAAATAAACTTAACAAAATTAAAAAAATAAATAAATAAAGAGAGAGTCAGAGCCCGGTTCTGGAAACTGCAAAAATTACATAATCCGTAAGGTCTCTTCCAATTTAAAAAATTTACAATTCTCATTGTAAGACTTCACCAACATGTCTATTCGTCAGGTTGATCGGTAAAGAGAAATAAATCATTCTCCACTGAAGTTAGGACTGAGGACTCGAGCCTCAGAAAAATCTTGGAATAGTAGAAAGTAAATTTCTGGGATTTCCTACAGTTCCCGCAGTAGAGTCCTGTAAAAGTTATCTAAAGCATTAACAACCCTCCGCCTCTAACTTTTGGCTGCTCTGCCAATATAATCGTCAGTAGGACAAAATTACAGGCATACCTTTTTTTTTTTTTAATTGCATTTTGCTTTATTGTGCTTTGACAATATTGTGTTTTTTATAAACTGACGGTTTGTGGCAACAGTGCGTTGAACAAGTCTATTGGCACCATTTTTCTAACAGCATTTGCTCACTTTATATCTCTGTCACATTTGGTAATTCTCACAATATTTCAAAATTTGTCATTATTATCATACTTCTTTTGGTGACCTGTGATCGGTGATCTTTGATATTACTACTGTAATTGTTCTGTGGTGCCCCAAACCGTGCCGTATAAGATGGTGAACTTAATGGATAAATGTGTGCGTCCTGACTTGCTCCACCGACTGACCATTCCCCCAACTCTCTCCTTCTCCTTGGGCCTCCCTATTCCGCAAGACACAAATTCCCCAAGACACGACAATATTGAAATTAGGCCGCTTAATAACCCTACAATAGTCTCTAATCGTTCAAGTGAAAGGAAGAGATGCACATCTCTCACTTTAAATGAAAAGCTAGCAATGACGAAGCTTAGTGAGGAAGGCATGTTCAAAGTTCAGACAGGCTTCTTACATCAAAGGGTTATAAATGCAGAGGAAAAATTCTCGGAAATGAAAAGGAAATGAAAAGTGCTACTCCAGTGAACACAGAAATGATAAGGAAATGAAACAGCCTTATTGCTGATAATGGAAAAAGTTTTAGTGGCCTGGATAGAGGATCAAACCAGCCATCACATTTCCTTAAGCCAAAGCTTAATCCAGAGCAAGGCCCTAAGTCTCTTCAATCCGATGAAGGCTGAGAGAGACGAGGAAGCCGCAGAAGAAAAGTGTGAAGCCGGCAGAGGTTGGTTCAGGGGGTTTGAGGGAAGAAGTCATCTCTATAACATAAAAGTGCACGGTGAGGCAGCAAGTGCTAACGTAGAAGCTGCAGCAACTTGTCCAGAAGATCTAGCTCGGATAATTCACGAAGGCGGCCACGCTAAACAGCCAGCCGGTCTTCAGTGTAGATAGACGGCCTTCTACGGAGAGAAGATGCCACCTAGGACTTTCATAGCTACAGAGGAGAAGTCGGTGCCTGGCCTCGAAGTTTCAGAGGACAGGCTGACTCTCTTGCAAGGGGTAATGCGGCTGGTGACTAAGCTGAAGCCGGTGCTTGTGCACATTCTGGAAGTCCCAGGGCCTCAAGAATTCTGCTAACTCGACTCTGCCTGTGCTCTGTAACTGGAAGAGCAAAGCCTGGACGACAGCACATCTGTTTACGACAAGGTTTACTGAATATTTTACCCACCGCTGAGACCTACTGCTCAGAAGAAAAGTCTTTCCAAACACGACTGCTCATTGACAACGCACCTGGTCACCCAGGAGCTCCGATGGAGATGTCCGACGAGATTCCTGCTGTTTTCACGCCTGCTAGCACAACAGCCATTCTGCAGGGTGCGGATCGAAGAATAGGTCTACTTCAAGTCTTATTTAAGAAATACATTTTGGGGGCGCCTGGGTGGCTCAGTCAGTTGAGCGTCCGACTTCGGCTCAGGTCACGATCTCGCGGTCCATGAGTTCGGGCCCTGCGTCAGGATCTGTGCTGACAGCTCAGAGCCTGGAGCCTGCTTCTGATTCTGTGTCTGCCTCTCTCTCTGCCCCTCCCCTGTTCATGCTCTGTCTCTGTCTCAAAAACAAATAAAACATTTAAAAAAAGAAACACATTTTGTGGGGCACCTGGGTGGCTCAGTCGGTTAAGTGTCCGACTTCGGCTCAGGTCATGATCTCATGGTTTTTGGGTTCGAGCCCCACGTCAGGCTCTGTGCTGGCAGCTCAGAGCCTGGAGCCCGCTTCAGATTCTGTGTCCCCCTCTCTCTCTGCCCCACCCCTGCCTGTGCTCGGTCTCTCTCTGTCTTTCAAAAATGAAGAAACATTAAAAAAAGTAAAAGAAAAAAAGAAAAAAGAAATACATTTTGTGAGGCTTTAGCTAGCAGAGACAGTGATTCCTCTGATGGATCTTGGCAAAGTAAATTGAAAACCTTCTGGAAGGGATTTACCATTTTAGATGCCATTAAGAACATCTGTGATTCGTGGGAAAGGGTTGAAGTATCAACGTGAACAGGAGTTTGGAAGATGGTGATTCCAAATCTCTTTGATGACGTTGAGAAGTTCAAGCCCTCGGTGGAGAAGGACCTGCAGATGTGGTAGAAACAGCAAGAGAACTACAATCGGAAGTGGAGCCTGAAGCTGCGACTGAGTTGCTGGAATCTCAAGATAAACCTTGAACAGATGAGAAATCGCCTCTCGAGGATGAGCCAAGAAAGTGGTTTCTCGAGATGGCATCTACTCCTGTTGAAGACGCTGTGAAGCCTGTCGAAATGACCACAACCGATTTCGAACATTACATGTATCTTAGCTGATAGAGCAGCAGCAGGGTGTGAGAGGACTGCTTCCAATTTTGAAAGAAGTTGTACTGTGGGTGAAATGTTATCAAACGGGCATCGCATGCTACAGAGCAATCATTTGTGAAAGGAGTCAATCAATGGGGCCAACTTCACTGTTTTCTTATTTTAAGAAATTGCCACGGGTGCCCATCTGGCACAGTTGGTAGAGTATGCAACTCTTTTTTCCTCCCAAGTTTATTTATTTTGAGAGAGAGAGAGAGAGAGAGAGAGAGAGAGAGATCTAGAAGGGGAGGGGCAGAGAGAGTCGGAGAGAGCGAGAATCCCAAGCAGGCTCCATGCTGTCAGCACAGGGCTTGATGTGGGGCTTGATCTCACAAACACTGAGATATGAGCTAAGATGAAGTCAAGAGTCAGACGCTTAACCAACTGAGCCACCAGGCGCCCTGAGCATGTAACTCTTGATCTAGGATTCTTGAGTTCAAGCCCCACATTGGGCCTACAAGTTATTGAAAGAAAGAAAGAAAGAAAGAAAGAAAGAAAGAAAGAAAGAAAGAGAGAGAAAGAAAGAAAGAAAGAAAGAAAGAAAGAAAGAAAGAAAGAAAAAGAAAGAAAGAAACTGCCATAACCACCCCATTCTTTAGCAACCACCACCCTGATCAGTCATCAACATCAAGGCAACACCCTCCACCAGCAAAAAGCTCAGAGGATGGTTAGCATTTCTAAGCCATAAAGTACTTTTTTTCCTTTTTTTAATAATTTTTTTAAACGTTTATTCATTATTGAGAGATAGAGAGAGACAGAGCATGAGCAGGGGAGGGGCAGAGAGAGGGGGAGACACAGAATCCGAAGGAGACTCCAGGCTCCGAGCTGTCAGCACAGAGCTGGACGCGGGGCTTGAACTCACAAACTGTGAGATCATGACCTGAACCGAAGTCGGACACCCAACCGACTGAGCCACCCAGGCACCCCTAAAGAACGTTTTTTCTTAAAATATATTTTAGCAGGGTGGAGAGGAGCAGAAGGAAGAGAGAGAATCTCAAGCGGGCTCCACACTCAGTGAAGAGCCCAATGCAGGGCTCGATCCCATGACCCCGGGATCGTGACCTGAGCCAAAATCACAATTCGGACACTTAACCCACTGAGCCACCCAGGTGCCCTTACGGTATTAAAAAAAAAAAAAAAAAAAAAGTTTATTTATTTTCGAGAGAAAGAGCAAGCAAGCAAGAGTGCATGAGCCGGGGAGGGGCAGAGAAAGGGAGACAGAGAATCCCAAGCAGGCTCTGCCGGTCAGCCCCACGTGGGACTGGAACTCATGAACTGTGAGATCATGACCGGAACTGAAAGAGTTGGATGCTTGACAACTGAGCCACCCAGGAGCCCCCTGAAGTATTTTTTTAGTTAAGGAATGTACATTGTGTTTTTCAGCCATGAAGCTGGCGCACACTTAATAGACTATAGTATCGTGTGCGTATAACTTTTATATGCACCGGGAAACCATAAAATTCATCCGACTTAGAGGATTGTGATATACGCTTTACTGTGCTGGCTGGAACTGCACCTGCAGTATCTCGGAGATAGGCCTTTATTAGCTAGGCAATTCGTTGAAGGAGTGTAATGTGTTGCAATGTGTGCTTTTTTTGTTTGTTTGTTTTGCAATGTGTTTTTTGAAGAAAAGTAATTCATTCTAAGCATGAGGGATAACAGAAACAGGAAGAGTTGCCAGATTTAGCAAAAACCAAACAAACAGAATGCTGTTACGTCTGAATTTCAAATGAATAATGAATACTTTTTATAGTGTTAATATGCCCATGCAATGTTTGAGACATACCTACCCCGAAAAACTATTTCCTCTGGCAACAACCCTAACCAGGGAGCGGAAGTTCTGTTCCATCTCATACATTGTCAAGAGGATTAAATTGGAAAAAGTGGCAAAGTACCTAATGCAATTATCAGTAAATAAAAGCTCTCCGTGCCTTCTCCTTAGGCTGAGGAATATGATGCTATTAATTTTCAATTATCTGTGTCGATTACACGTGTACATTGTCCCAGTCACCCACCATACTTCTGGGTCATTCCCCGCCCCCGTCCATCTCTCTCAGCTACAGCAATGAAAAATAGGAAAAAATACTTGGTAGTGAATGAAACATAATTATAAAAGAAAATCTGCTAGTGGATATCGAAAAAGTCATAAATCGTTATGTTTTAAGCATACAATAGCTTCCATTATGACAAAGAATTCGTTTTATACTTTGCAGCTTCAGATGTTTGAAAGAATTTATTGTATAAAGTGAAAGGGCCTATTACAAACCTGTATACCTTGGCTGATTTGGGCTTTATGGATTAGTTCTGTAGCATCAGAGCTAGGCACTGAGTTATTGAGAGGATTAAATAACCTATATTAAAGTGCTTTGGAAATCGTAAAGTTCTGAGCTGGTGGTGCCGAGGGCCACAAAGCCCCGGAAGGGAAGGTTCCTTGCCAGAGGTCAGTAGACAGTTCATCCCACAGGTGGACTTTCCTCAGGGGCCTTTCTGTTTGTTTGTAGCGTTGGAAATCAAAGAGTGTCATTTGCTCAGTAAAATGACTTAATCACTTCCTTGGGTAACCCCTTAACTCCCACTCTGGACATTAGGCAACCCAACATGGGTTACACCCTTTTAAGATAGTTATGTCAATTGCAGTGCTTATTTATTTTCTGATGACAGGGCTTTTGGTTTGTTTTTTTTAATTTTCTTTTTTAATGTTTATTTTTGAGAGAGAGAGAGGCGGAGCGCGAGTGGGGGAGGGGCAGAGAGCGAAGGAGACACAGGATACGAAGCAGGTTTCAGGAAGCAGGTTTCAGTTGTTAGCACAGAGCCTGATGAGGGGCTGAATCCATGAAGCATGAGATCGTGACCTGAGCTGAAGTCCGACGCTTAACCGACTGAGCCACCCAGGCGCCCCTATTGTTTTTTGGTTTGTTTGTTTCAAGATCCATTACCAACCTCCCTCCCCAGAATGTTACGTTTGTTACAGTTGATGAACCTATAGTGGCACATCATTACAAGTCAACGTCCACAGTTTACATTAGGGTTTACTCTTGATGTTTGGACAAATGTATAATGACTTGTATCTCCCCTCTGTATCATACAGCATGGTTTCACTGCCTCAAAAATCCCCTACGCAGGACCTACTCACCCCTTCCTTCCCTTCCAACCCATTTTTTTCCCCAATATATGAAATTTATTGTCAAATTGGTTTCCATACAACACCCAGTGCTCATCCCAAAAGATGCCCTCTTCAATACCCAACACCCACCCTCCCCTCCCTCCCACCTCCCATCAACCCTCAGTTTGTTCTCAGTTTTTAAGAGTCTCTTATGCTTTGGCTCTCTCCCACTCTAACCTCTTTTTTCCCCTTCCCCTCCCCCATGGGTTTCTGTTAAGTTTCTCAGGATCCACATAAGAGTGAAAACATACGGTATCTGTCTTTCTCTGCATGGCTTATTTCACTTAGCCCTTCCAACCCATTTTTAATGAAATAATTTTCCTGATCTCCAACTTTCATGTGTTTTCTTTCATAAGACTGCTTTTCTTAAGAATGTGTGCCTAGTTTGGTGCACCTGGGTGGCTCAGCCTGTTAAGCATCTGACTTCGGCTCGGGTCATGAGCTCATGGTTCATGGGTTCGAGCCTCGAGTTGGGCTCTATGCTGACAGCATGGAGCCTGCTTTGTATTCTGTCTCTCCCTCTCTTTATGCCCCTCCCCTCCTCACACACAGGCTCTCTCTGTCTCTCTCTCTCAAAATAAATACATAAACTTAAAAAAAAAAAAGGTTTGCTCTTTTTTCTTTCCCACTTGTCACTACTTTCACCTACTCGGCAAGAGAAAAGCTAATCTCTAACCTATCTTAAATTTTTACAGTGGTGCAACAGGCAAAATCTGAGAGCACATCGCTCCTCAGGGACAGCACTCTGACAGTCATTATGGCATTGCCGGGAAATATTATAGCAGCCAATGCCTTATTTCATCCAGTGTTATTCAAAGTGTGATCATCCATGGAGGGACCACATGGGCATCTCCTGGGAGCTTGGTAGACAAGCAAATGTCCAGCTCCTCCCTAGACCTGCCGAGTCTCAGAATGCCAGTAGGGTGGGACCACGAAATTTGTATTAACAAGTGACTCTCCCAAGTGAGTCTTAAGTGTGCTAACGTTTTAAATTTTTTTTTTCAACATTTATTTATTTTTGGGACAGAGAGAGGCAGAGCATGAACGGGGGAGGGGCAGAGAGAGAGGGAGACACAGAATCAGAAACAGGCTCCAGGCTCTGAGCCATCAGCCCAGAGCCTGACGCGGGGCTCGAACTCCCGGACCGCGAGATCGTGATCTGGCTGAAGTCGGACGCTCAACCGACTGCGCCACCCAGGCGCCCCAAGTGTGCTAACGTTTTAGAAGCAGCAACTGGCAAAGAAACCCGAAGCAAAGTTCCACAGCATCTGTCTGTCTTAGAACTAAGTATGATGGTTGACACAGGGATATAAATTAGCATTTTTATTTGAAATGAAACAACTTAAGACTTTTTCTGACAGAACATAAGTGTGAGTGGGCTTCCTGGCTTTTCCATTTAGTCTGTATTTCTGCCAAGGTTTTTATACGCCAAAAAAATCTACAAGGCCGTGTGGATAGCTGTGTGGTTGAGCAGCAGGTGGAGGGTGAAACCTAGTTGTGCAGTTTCCTGGGGTAAGTAGAGGCTGAAATATAGTCTGCATCCCGCTGGCCAGGCCCTGCTCCTTGGCCAACAGGGGATGCGCCTTTTTTCTTTGCACAGGGCCTCTTCCCTAGAAAATCTGCCCATTCTTTTTTTTTTTTCCCCCAGGGAATTCGTTTCCAAATTTGCACAAAGGCACTGGAAAGTCCAGCATTGGCCCTGAAAGCACGTATTTCATATACTAAACAGCAGAAAAATTAATCCCCGGAAGCTATTTAAACATAGAAAAGTTTTCTTAGCTGTTAACTTAAAAATGTGTAAGAAGGGTATGTAGTTTTTCAAAACTGCTCCAAATTGTGAGTAAGTAAAAAAAAAAAAAAAAAAAAAATTAGGAGGAGGAGACCACTGCTTCTGTCTTTCAGTATTGCTCTGGTACCCACTTCCCGCCCTGTTACCACAGGTCCGCAAGTCTCTTCCCTTCTCTGTGCTTCCTTCTTTGGGACTTTACTTCTTTTCTTTTTTTTTTTTAAGTAGAGTTGACACACAGTGTTACATTAGTTTCAGGTATACAACAAAGTGATTCCACAAGTCTGAATGACAAGCTACATTCACCACAGGAAGTGAAGTTCATCTGTCACCATATGACACTGTTATCATACCGTTGACTCTATTCCCCAAGCTGTGCCTTTCATCCCCATGATGGATTCATTCCATCACTGGAAGCCTGTCCCTCCCACTCTCCGTCACCCGTTTTGCCCATCCTCGTGCTCTCCTCCCTTCTGGCAACCGGAAGTGTGTTCTCTGTCGCTGTGTGTCCACTTTCGCTTTGTTTGTGTGTTCATTTGTGTTTTAGGTTCCACATAGAAGTGAAATCACATGGTATTTGTTTGTCTCTGTCTGACTTATTTCACTTAGCATAATACCCACTAGGTCCATCCGTGTTTTCGCAAATGGCAAGATCTTTCTTTTCTTACGGCAGAGTACTATTTCATTGTATATAGACACCACATCTCCATTTGCAAACATGCTCTCCCAGTCAGTAGGTTGCCTTCTCGTTTTGTTGGTGATTTTCTTCTCTGTGAAAATCTTTTTGTTTTGGTGTAGTCCCGAGAGTTTATTTTTGCTTTGGTTCCCCTTGCCGGAGGAGACGGATCTAGGAAAATGTTGCTAAGGCTGACTGATGTCAAAGACATGACTGCTTATGCTCTCCTCTAGAAGTTTTTATGGCTTCAGTTTCCACATTCAGGTCTTTCATTCACTGAGTTTATTTTTGTGTATATGGTATAAGAAAGTGCGGCCTTTACTTCTGACACATCATACCTTTGTCTGGAGACAGCTTCCTTTCATCTTCTTCCTGATCTTTTGCCTAAATGTTCTCAAGTTTATTCTCTTGACGGCTTTGCCCCTTTAATGCTAAGACTGTGACAACACTTTGAAGCCTTACTAAATACACCAATCCACACATCACTTGCCTCCCCTCGGCAGTGCTGGGGCTAGATTTTCATTTCCAGCCTTCACAAAAACCCACAGTCCCAAGGAGGACTGTACATCCTCAAGGATATGCACTGCCACCTAGTGGCCTATTGACACCCTACCGCAGTTAACAACACGGCAACAGGCCCGAAGGCAGAAACACCAGTCATGGGCGGAACAGTCGGTGTTCACTCCCTCTTCTTTCGTAATAATATTTTCTCTGGCTGGCGATATCTTTCCAAAACGATTTCTCTCAAAATTCATTTCACCTTTCAAAGTCCCCCGTAAATGCCATTTTTTCCATGAGCCCCTTTCTGAACTTTCGTGTCAGAGTTTCTCACTCCCGTCAAAGTACTACGGCCCGGGTTAGCATTTCATTTGTAATTCTTAACGAAGCTCCACAGTGTCGCTTCCAAACTACTTCTCATCGTCTAGTTTCTCAAGACTCGGATCCTTTGAGGTACATGCCATCAGGATACTGTAATCATCTGCTGATCTCCTGGCTTACTTCCCCTCATTCCCTGGACATTTTAAAACCTGATTCACTCTCTTGGTTACACCCCTCCTACCATCATCATTCCTAGGCACTCTGTCATCCCTGGAAACAATGTGCTGGGCTCTCAGTTCCTTGTCTACTCATTTCCAGTCATTTTATTTTCCAACCCACCTCAGTCACTTAATCCCATGGTGACACCCCAGGCCTGGCCATTAATGATAGACATATTCCTTCCAAAACCTCTTTCTTGCATCTCACACTGTCCATCACCTCCTCTGCATTCTTTTTTTTTTTTAAATTTTATTTATTTTTGAGACAGAGAGAGACAGTGAGAGCAGGGGAGGAACAGAGAGAGAGAGAGAGAGACAGAATCCAAAACAGGCTCCAGGCTCCACGCTGTCTGCACAGAGCCCGACGCGGGGCTCGAACCCACAAACCGTGAGATCATGACCTGAGCTGCAGTCGGATGCTCAACCGACTGAGCCATCCAGGCGCCCCATAAATTTTTTAATGTTTTTTTTTTTTTAAATTTATTTTTGAGACAGAGAGAGACAGAGCATGAGCAGGGGAGGGGCAGAGAGAGAGGGAGACACAGAATCTGAAGATGGTTCCAGGGTCTGAGCTGTCAGCAAAGAGCCTGACGCAGGGCTCGAACTCACGGAGTGTGAGATCATGACCTGAGCTGAAGTTGGATGCTTAACCGACTGAGCCACCCAGGCGCCCCTAACAATTCGTAATACAAGTAGGATCTCTAAGCCATCGACCCCATCAACTTTTCACGGATGAGCACTTTTCTGTTTTTATTTCCGACATCACCCAGCTTGAATCATTTCATTCGTCCCTCAACAGGCTCCTTTGCACAACCTGCGACTCTGGCACTCCTTCCCCTCCCGTCGTATTCCTTGGTAAGATCCCAGCCCTTGGTGAATTCCAACTCTACTTACTCTGCTTGCTTGCACTCACTAACTAAACAAATGGCTGGGGAAAAATCCACAACCCTGCTTAAGGGATTAATTTAGATTAGGTGATGATCTTAAGTGGGCTCTCAGCACTGCTCTGCAAAGCTTTCTTTTTTTAAGCTTATTTATTTTGAGAGACAGAGAGCGAGAACACGAGCAGGGGAGGGGCAGAGAGACAGAGAGAATCCCCAGCAGGCTCCGTGCTGCCAGAGCAGAGCCAGACTCCGGCCTGAAACTCACAGACCATGAGATCATGACCTGAGCCAAAATCCAGTCCGGACACTTATCAAACTGAGCCACCCAGGCGCCCCACAAAGCTTTCTTGTCTGAAATCAGTTCACTCCCTACTCTGTAAGAAAACAAGTTCACACCTTTTCCTCACTCTTCAAATGATAATCTCCTTTCTAATTTCACTGAAAACCGGAGACGAGAAATTCCTCATCTTCCTACTTCACTACGAAGTCTACTAACTGGACCGTGTCTGAATCCAAACACTCAGCACCGCCCCCACCCCCCCCCCCCCACCCCCTGTTGAAATGCTTGTGTCTCCTGCTCCCATCTGGTGAGGCCGGCCTGTCGGCTAGAGACCTGGATCCCTTTCCCTCTTACCTTACTCAAGAATTCTGACCTGAAAGTATTTCCCTTATATCATCAAATTTTCCCTTTCTACTATATCCATACCATCATATCTCTTAATAAGACTTTCACTTAGACAAAAATTCAGAAACATGGAGACGTCTAGCATGTCTAAGAAGCTAGAGGAGACTCTTACATTACCTGTAAGATTCTATTTCGCAAGCAGGGAGATGGTTCTCAAGATGTTCATTTTAAAAAATTCTTGCCTTTTGGGGGCACCTGGGTGGCTCAGTCAGTTAAGCATCCAGCTCTTGATTTCAGCTCGGGTCATGATCTCAAGGTTGTGAGACTGACCCATGATTGGGCTCCACGCTCAGCCCGGAGCCTGCTTGGGATTTTCTCTCTCTGCCCCTTCTCTGCTCGTGCTGTCTCTCTCCAAATAAATAAATAAACATTGAAAAAAAAAAATTCTTGCTGGGGCACCTGGGTGGCTCAGTTAGCTAAGTGTCCAACTTTGGCTCAGGTCATGATTTCACTGTTCGTAAGTTCGAGCCCCACCTCGGGCTCTGTGCTGACAGCTCAGAGCCTGGAGCCCGCTTCGGATTCTGCGTCCTCCCCGCCCCCCCCGCCCCTCCCCCACTCACGCTCAGTCTCTCTCTCAAAAATATATAAACATGAAAAAAATTTAAAAAAAAAGATTTATAAGGACAAAGTTTCTTTTTAAATTTTTTTTTTCAACGTTTATTTATTTTTGGGACAGAGAGAGACAGAGCATGAACAGGCGAGGGGCAGAGAGAGAGGGAGACACAGAATCAGAAACAGGCTCCAGGCTCTGAGCCATCAGCCCAGAGCCCGACGCGGGGCTCGAACTCACGGACCGCGAGATCGTCACCTGGCTGAAGTCGGACGCTCAACCGACTGCACCACCCAGGCGCCCCATAAGGACAAAGTTTCATTACAACCCAATCTTGCCGTGTTTGCTTATATAATGTCTCTGGCTGCTTTAACATATGACAGCAGAGTTGAATAGTTGTAAGAGACAAAGGGCCTACGAAGCCTAAAATATTTGCTATCTGGCTCTTTACAAAAACTTTATGGACCCCCTGCTCTAATCTGCTAAGCCTTTTTACTCCAGGACCTTTACATCTAGTCTTCCCTCTATCTGAAACGCTTTCTTCAGATCTTCTCAGGGTTCGCTCCTTATTGTCCTTCTGGTTTCTGCTCGAATTCATGCTGGACAGCCCTTCCCTGACCACAGTATTTAGAATATGCAACCCTGCCCTCCTATTCCAACATCTATGTCTTTACCTTGCTTTCTTTTAATTTGTTTTAAAATTCTGAATGTGTATTTATTTTTGAGAGAGAGAGAGAGAGAGAGAGAGAGAGAGAGAGCATGAGCAGGGGAGGGGCAGAGAGAGTGGGAGACACAGAATCAGAAGCAGGCTCCAGGCTCTGAGCTGTCAGCACAGAGCCCCACTTGGGGCTCGAACTCACGAACCGCTGAGCTCAAGTCCAACACGTAACTGACTGAGCCATCCAGGTGCCCTTGCTCATTTTCCCTCACAGAATGTATCACTTCCCGGGTGCCTGGGTGGCTCAGTCGGTTAAGTGTCTGACGATTGAGCCTGCATCGGGTTCTGTGCTGACAGTGTGGAGCCTGCCTTGGATTCTCCCTCTCCCTCTCTCTCTGCCCCTCCCCTGCTTGCATTCTCTCTCTTGTAAAATAAACAAATAAACATGAAAAAAAAAAAGAACTATATATCTGATTCCCATCATAGTTTGTATAAGTGATGTTTATGTACCTCCATACCTCCATGGTATTTCCTAACATAACAAGCTGAAGAGTTACATAGGGCTAGAGGGCAAAGATGTTTGACAGTCTTTAGATTTAGGGTTTTTTTTTTTTTTAAGTGTATTTATTTATTTCGGAGAGAGAGAGCGCGAGCGAGCACAAGCGGGGGAGGAACAGAGAGAAAGGGACCCAGAGAGAATCCCAAGCAGGCTCCTCGCTGTCAGCGTGGAGCCCCACGCGGGGCTCGAACTCACAAACCCATGAGATCATGACCTGAGCTGAAATCAGGAGTCGGTTACTCAACCGCCTGAGCCACCCAGGAGGCCCTAGGTTTAGTTTTCTAACTCCCTATTCCTTCTCGATCTCCTCTCGAGCCTAAACTAAAACCCAGTGGGTGAATAATAATGTAGGTTATCTTTTTAACACTGTGATTGGTTTCTCCTAATTGCTTTTGAATTCTGAACCTCTTGATCTGTTTACTAGAACAATGTAAAACAAAAGGAAAGAAAGTTATGGTATAAAGACACCGATCATAGGCCAGCTGTAGCATGCTCTAGTTGTCTAGTTGTGTGACCTAGAAAACTTATCTCTAGATAATAACATCTGCCCCACAAATCAATGTATTTAAATAACGGCAAGTTCCCAATTATTTAATATTTCCTATATGCCCAGTTCCTGGCACAGAGTTCCTAAAACCTTTGTGATTTCCCAGGTGATAAGAACATTGCGAGCATCTATTGTTCTAATATTTGTCTTTGACCCTGTCCCTGACACGGAGATCTTAAAACCCTTATAAATTCCTAAGTGATGAGAGCACTCGGAACATCCTTTGTTCTAAAGAGGTGACTCTTCAGGTTAATGAGTGGATTCCGGATGGGGGCTGGTCACCAGAAAGACCAAGCCATGGTTAAAAGCTTGGAATTTTCAGCCCTATCCCCTCACCCTCCAGAGCAGGGAGAGGGGCTAGAAATGGAGTTAATAATTGATCACACCTACGTGAGGAAGCTCCACACAATCCCCATAGTAGGGGGTTCAGAGAGCTTTCGGGCTGGTGAATACATGTCCACTGGGAGGGTGACTCACCCCAATTCCAGGGGGATAGAAACTCCTACGCTCAGGAACCCCCCAGACCTGCCCTATGCATCTTTTCATCTGACTGTTCATCTGTATCCTTTATCATATTCTTTAATAAACTGGTAAACACAAGTGTTTCCCTGACTTCTGTGAGCTGCTCCAGAAAATTAGTCAAACCCAAAGAGGGGCACATTGGAATTCTGATCTACAGTCAACTGGCCAGAAGTACAGGTATAGGGGCGCCTGGGTGGCTCAGCTGGTTGAGTCGGACTTCAGCTCAGGTCATGATCTCATGGTTCGTGAGTTCGAGTGCCTGGTCGGGCTCTGTGCTGACAGCCCAGAGCCTGGAGCCTGCTTTGGATTCTGTGTCTCCCTCTCTCTCTGCTCCTCCCCTGCTCGCACTCTTGTCTCTCTCTCTCTCTCTCTCTCAAAAATAAATAAACATTAAAAAAAAAAAAAGTACAAGTATAACCAGGGCTTGCAACTGGTTTCTAAAGTAAGTGTGTGTGTGTGTGTGTGTGTGTGTGTGTGTGTGTGTGTGATGGGGAGGTCTAATGGGACTGAGTCCCTAACCTGTAGAATCTGACACTATCTCCAGGTAGATAGTGTCCGCATTGAATTAAACTGTAGGACAACCAAGTGGCGTCACAGAAAATTGCTTGGTGTGAGGAAAAACCTCTACACATGTGACCAGAACTGAAGTGTTTTATGTGAGTAGTAATGAGACCCACAGGAGACAATCATAGTAGGGAAGAACTGGATGTTTCCCTCCATAGCCCAATGCCTTGCCGAGAGCTTAGAACATATGATCTAATTTAAGTGTCACAATAATTGGCAAAGAGAGATGTCATGCAAAGAGCTAACTGTAGTGTAGCTAATAGATATGAAATAGGACAAACTTTCAGAGTCATTTATATCTGGCTATGTCAAAATGACCATGTCAAAAGAAAAGTCACTGTTTTTAATGCCAGTAACAACACAAACAACAATCTAAACCTTTACTTCTCCTTATTTACCACCAAAATTTAAGAGACTTTGTCCTTTGATTTCCGTATTGTTGCAAGGTTTTGTGGGCATGTACTTCTTTTAAATTAAAACAACAACCATGATATATGGTATCTTTTAAAATTTTTTTTTAACGTTTATTTATTATTGAGAGACAGAGCACGAGCGGGCGAGGGGCAGTGAGAGGGGGAGACACAGAATCGGAAGCAGGCTCCAGGCTCTGAACTGTCAGCACAGAGCCCGACACGGGGCTTGAGCCCATGAACCGTGAGATCAGGACCTGAGCCAAAGTCGGACGCTTAACCAACTGAGCCACCCAGGCGTCCCCATGATATATGGTATGTTAATAATGACAAGGTCAGCATAAGTAGAAGCCCATAATTAACAGAGGTAGACAGTCCTGTGATTTTTGAAATCGAAAACAAAGTAAGGAGTCAAATCTAATTACTAAATTAAATAAATACGTGGCAGGGGGAGCTGGGTAGGGGTCTGGGATGGCAGGGGCACACTGGCTTTGTTCTTGATAGGTATAGAGGTTTTTAAAAATAATTTAAAAAAAATAATCACTCTAATTTCTGTGTTTCATACCTTGCTCTTACAGAGCCTCCTCTAATGTTTTTCTAAAATAGTCCTAACAGGGACCTCTGGGTGGCTCAGTCGGTTAAGGGTCCAGCTCGACTTTGGCCCAGGTCATGATCTCTCAGTTCGTGGGTTCAAGCCCCCCACTGGGCTCTGTGCTGGTAGCACAGAGCCTGTTTGGGATTCTGTCTCCCTCTCTCTCTGCCCCTCTCCCACTTGCTCTCTCTCTCTCAAAATAAATAAAAATAAACTTAAAAAGATAGTCTTAATAATTGTCATATAAATGCATCATCTTTTAAAATGGGTTGACTGGGGTGCCTGGGTGGCTTAGTCGGTTGAGCGTCCGACTTCGGCTCAGGTCATGATCTCGCGGTCTGTGGGTTTGAGCCCCATGTCGGGCTCTGTGCTGACAGCTCAGAGCCTGGAGCCTGCTTTGGATTCTGTGTCTCCCTCTCTCTCTGCTCCTCCTCCACTCATGCTCTGTCTCTCTCTCTCTCTGTCAAAAATAAATCAACATTAAAAAATAAAATAAAAAAAAATAAAATGGGTTGACTTTAAAAATTTTCCAAAATATTCATCTTTTGTAAAGTATGCTAAGGAAGAGCAATTGCTTCCCCAGGTTTTCTTCCCTTAGCGAGACTATTAAAAAGTTCAGGAGAAAATCTGGCAGGTTGAAATGCCAGCCATGCAAGGTACCAAAGAATTCCCAGAAGCGACCTTATTTAAAGTCTTTATAGACGTGATCACACACGGTAAACCACTCACTTCAGGCAGTATGTAATTTTAGCCACCAAATGATGTCTACCCTACCCCCATCTCATTCCAAAGGGTCAAACGTGACTTAGTACCTTTTTGGGTATTTTTACCGCGATGCTTTGTAACTGACAGGCTTCAGTTACACTCTAGAGCCTGCTCTATACGAAGAGTTCTTATTATTGTACGTTCATATATCGTATCAGTCTTCACATCTACACAGCCACAGCTCTTTGCAAGGACATTCCTCTAAGACCGCTTGGGTATAATTTTACCAAGGCCTATTTGCCATTACAATGCTGAAACGGATATTTTGTCCTTCTAATTGTTCTCA
This sequence comes from Prionailurus viverrinus, assembly GCF_022837055.1. Taxonomy (NCBI): domain Eukaryota; kingdom Metazoa; phylum Chordata; class Mammalia; order Carnivora; family Felidae; genus Prionailurus; species Prionailurus viverrinus. The sequence goes on along the minus strand of NC_062567.1, from coordinate 39,591,313 downwards.
GTGGCATCAAAGCACAAAACACCCCAAGTGGCAAATGCTCATTGATTGTGAGTAGAGAGGATGTGGGAACGGACCAAGTCTATGGGCTGCAATCGTCTCTCCCACCACCACTCGGGTATGTCATACATGATCAAGACAACAAAAGTTTAGGGAGATGATCGGTATTAACATAACCACGACAAAACAGTTGGACACCAATCTGAAATACATTCTCAATACTCACATCCTGTTTGCTGCTCTCCATCTCTCTGCTACACTAAGAATTGACTCTCCCTCCACTTCCTCTTCAAGGTACTGCTTCCTGTAAATTGCAATTGGCTAGTTATTTATTCGCTCTATCGACTTAAAACTCCTTGAGAGCTAAAAGTATGACTTAGCCCGCTGGCCGTCGGGCATACCAATAAATAGTTGTGGAAGAAAGTGAAACCTCATGTGATTCTAACGATGTGTTAGATGAACTCCACTCTGGGGTCTTCAAACAAAGCTCTTTCGCTCGTTCGGCAGCCAGTGGGAAGAATTTTATCAAGTTAAGGGTTCCAGGGGAGAGAAAAGGGACAGAGGTGGATGTGGTAAAAATGGAACCTCTACATTTTGAGTCATTGCTCTGTCACCAACCAGCAGTTTCTCCATCAGCAAAATAAGCGGGGGTTAGGTAATCTGGCTGTTACAAAATTCCTTGATTTAACGTGGCTTATTTTTCCATTTAATGTAAAATATTTGAAATGAGCCACCTTTGGCCTAAACTGCTCTAGTGAGCTGCGGTTGACTCATGTCTGAGTCTGTTCCCTCCTCTCCTGTGTATAGTTGTGGGGATTGGCTGGGATGTTGGAGCACCAGCATTTCCTGAGCTTAGGAAGAATTAGGACAGATCATTCCCTTGACTCTCCCACAGCCTTCTTGTGACTTCTCCTTTCCATTTTGCTCTTCAGACTTCTTACCCCAGCCTCTTCTCTCTCCCTTCCCTTTGCTACTTATCTCTTTTGGGGAATGGGGCGCAGGGGAGGAAGTGGGAACAAAACCAGAAACAGAGGAACACAAACAAAATTCATTCAGGTGATCTCTTCCGGAAAACAAATGGAAGTTCTAAATTTAGTCTATGCATTCCACTGGAACAAAATTATTAACAGTGTATTGCCAAGGGCACCAGGCCTTACTCTCTTTCTCTCACACTTAAGGAATAAAGCACTAAATGAATGGATGACCCATAATTTTCTAAGAAAATTCCAGATTTCACCTACAAAGCTAATCTCATCTGCGTAGCAATTAAACTCCTGGTAGACACCGTTCAAGGTCAACACAGTCCCCTCGGCCTGAATCATTCTTGGAGGCTTCCTCACTTCTTTCTGGTCTCTGGTCAAAAGACACTTCCTTGGAAAAGACTTCCCAGACCCACCTCATCACCTTCCTCTGACTTGACATGCGACCCCTTCTCCCTCGCCCAGGTTAATACACCAGTCCCCTCCCCATTCCTCACTGTGCATTTTCTTCATAAGATTTATCATCGTCTCTCTGTGTTTTCGTGTCTGTCCCTTCATTAGAATATAAGCTCCAGGAGGCCAGGCCATTGTTCCTACCTGGTTCCCGGTAGGCTTCCTAGCACTTAGAGCAGGGACTGGGACATAATAGGCGCTCAGGAAATAATCAGTATTCTTTCCAATGCTCTGAGACGACTTGTCAGTTTCTGCAGAGCCGCAGGACCCCTTCTCCCTCAGCCCACCCCACTCTGGGTCACCACCCACCTTCACCTGGTCCCAGCTCGCGGGCCGGTCCTCCCACCTGCCGGCCCCGGGGGCAGGGCCACTGGGACAGCGCAGCGCGCCCACCACCCGGACCCGGCAACTGCAGTTGGGCCCTGCGGCTCGGCTCAACCGCCCATCTTCAGGGCCCGCCACGCTTTCCCGCTGGTCCCAGGCCGCCGCGCCCGGGAGTGGCAGCGACGGCGACGGCGCCACCGCGCTTCCGCCGCGCTCGCTGAGCGGCCGTTAGGACGCCCGCGCTGCTACCAAATGCTAAGGATTCTTTTTGGACGGATCCGTTGATGTGGTAGTAAAACGTGACTCGTTTATCCGGCTCCCTCCGGAAGGAAGACGCATGCTTCCCCCCGCGGGCGGCGCAGGGGCCCCGCTCCCGAGCCCCAACCTGGCCGGCCCCAGCCCTGCTTCTCACCTCCGCATCAAACTGACCAGCCCGGGCCTCCGCCGCAAGCCCCATCCCGCGTCTTCGGACGGAGGCAGCAGGGGCGACCCTTTACGGGGAAACGGCGCTGGGCCCCGCCATCCTCAATGTCGCCGTTAACAGGGTGTTAACATTTCTGCTTTAAGAGATACCCGTTCCCCCTCACCGCCCCCTCGCCCCGGAGATGATGCCCCCAGATATCCCTGCGGGGCGGGCCTGAGTGCTTGCCGAGAAGGCGGGGTTGGGGGGGGGGGGCGGCAATTCCTGGTAGTTCTTTTGGCCCCATTAGCTGTCTTCTGATGGGAAGTCCAACTGTCTACCTTGCCGCCTCCCAGAAAGGACTCTTCAGAGTTTGGGGGTTAGGAGTAATAAATAAAGGTCGTCCCCTGCTGCCTTTTTGTGGGTGCTCCCCAGGGGAGGGGAGGGGCCAAGAGACAGATACACAAAAGTTTTAGAGAGATTATTCTTCCCCGAACCTAACCTGGAATTATTTGGAGCCTCCCCATGGTGGTTTGGCCTTTAGTAAAGAGGCGAGGCAACAGTGACAAGGTGGTTTTTTTGGCTTTTGGGTTTTTTTTTTTACAGATCTACACTGCCCTTCTCAAAAGAGACCGTCCTAATGCGCAATAAACGCGTGAAAAAGTGTGCAGCTGAGTTGGTCCCCAGGGGACCCCAGATTAAAACTGCTTGAGAGACCACTGCACACCCACCAGAAGGGTTAAAATGAAGGTGGAGGAAAAGAGAACAAAGAGGGAATGTCAGTTGTGGGAGGGAGGGTGAGGAATCAGGAACTCATACACTGTCCAGGGGAGTATACATTGATAAATTGGGTGCAATCACTTGGGGAAACTATTTAGCAGTATTTATTGAAACAGAACCTAGGCCTAGCCTATGACCCAACAGTTTAATTGCAAGGTATTTCAACATAAATGCATATACATGTTCACCAAAAAAAACCCCAGGTACCAAAGTGTTCATCTCAGCAGTGTTCCTAATAGCTTCAAAACTGGGAATAATCCAAATGTCATTGAAAGAAGAATGGATAAGTACATGGTATAGTCACTCAATGAGAGTGTAATAGAGCCCTGAGAGCAAATGTCCTACAGTGGCACGCAGCCATATGGATGAGTCTCGCAAAGTTAAGTAAAAGAAATCGGGGTGCAAAGAATGTAGTCAATGATTGTGTGTATATAAAGGTCAAAAACAGCAAAACTATGGTGTCATAAATCTAGATTGTGGTTACCCTTTGGGGAATTTGGACTGGAAGGGCTTTTGGAGTATGTTCTGTCACTTGGTCTGAGTGCTGTTAACTTTATAAAAACAACCATCCAATGAAAAATGTTTCCTTACCTGCTTCACTTGTAGAAGTTTTCAATCGAGAACAACAACAAAAAAGCCTAGGGCGCTTGGGTGGCTCAGTGGGTTGAGCATCCTGACTTCCAGCTCAGGTCATGATCTCTTGGTTCCTGAATTTGAGACCCACATCTCGCTCGCTGCTGTCAGCACAGAGCTCCCTTTGGATCCTCTGTCCCCTTCTCTCTGCCCCTCCCCCGTTTGCGTGCACACTCCCCCCCCCCCAAATAAAACATTAAAAAAAAATGGCTGCTGCTAAAACACAAAGAACAAAAAAGCCTGACAAATTACTTTGTCCAACTTCTCTGTTCAATTCAACATGCATCCCTTTTAGTGTCACTATCTAAAGGCACTAGTAGGCCCTGTGGAGTCTGGGAAGGATGTCTGTGCCTTCCAGGAGTTCATAATCGGTGCTACAGACATGAAAGTCATTGCTTAGGAATAGTCTTTGATATTATGCTAATTGTTAAGGAAATCCCAAATAATCACTCTGGAAGAAAGTTGGGGGAAAGAATATGCATCTAGGCAGAGTGTCTGAGTTGGAAGGGGCCTTAAGAGCCTTATAATTTCTTTCTTTTTTTTTTTTTTTCAACGTTTTATTTATTTTTGGGACAGAGAGAGACAGAGCATGAACGGGGGAGGGGCAGAGAGAGAGGGAGATACAGAATCGGAAACAGGCTCCAGGCTCTGAGCCATCAGCCCAGAGCCCGACGCGGGGCTCGAACTCCCGGACCACGAGATCGTGACCTGGCTGAAGTCGGACGCTTAACCGACTGCACCACCCAGGTGCCCCGAGTGTCGACTCTTGAGATTGGCTCAGGTTAATGATCCCAGGGTCGGAGGATGAAGCGGAGTGGAGCCCTGCATGGAGCCCGACCAGGGAGGAGCCCCTCCTGGAGCCTGCTTAAGATTCTCTCTTTCTCCCTCTGCTCCCTCCCTATCTCATGCTCTCTCTCTTTTTTTATTGTTAAGTTTATTCTTGAGAAAGAGAGAGAGGGAGAGAATGGGGGAGGAGCAGAGAAAGAGGGAGACAGAGTCTGAAACAGGCTCCCCAAGCCCAACATGGGGCTCGAACCCACGGAATTGTGAGTTCGTGACCTGAACCGGAGTCAGGCGCTCCGCTGACTGAGCCACGCCAGGCGCCCCTTGTGCTCTAAAATTAAAAAAAAAAATTTTTTTTTTTAATGCAGGTACATATATACTTGTGACAGGTATGGCTGACACCCATTCTCTCTCTTTATATCTTTCCCTGTACCTACAGAGGCTGGAAAACCAAAACCTCGATTTCCTAGATTTCCTTGCAGCTAGGGTTCTAGTTGTTAAGTTTTGATCTATCAATAGTTGGCACATCCAAGAGACTTGAAAAGTGAAAGTGAGGCAGGGGCCATCTTCCGGCTGCTTTGGTTGTTGCTACTGGCCAGCATGGTCATGGGATGTAGGGTTTTTCTGCAGCAGTGTTCCAGTATCCACTTACAAGCTTCATGGTCCCTAAAGGCTGCTGAGGCAGGGTGAGCAACAGTAGCTTCCTGACTGCTGGGTCATAACCAAGGCACTATGTTCTTGAACTCAATAGTTTCAGCAACGGTCTTGATTCCTCCCCTTTGTGAAGGTTCCCTGCTGAGTGAATTTACTAGTCTTGTCTTTGTTTTGGCTTTTAAGTTTATTTACTTTGAGGGGAGGGGGTGGGAGGAGCAGAGAGAGAGAGAATCCTGGTGTGGGGCTCCAACCCACTAACCGCGAGATCACATCCTGAGGCGAAATCAAGAGTCAGACACTTAACCCACTGAGCCACCCAGGCGCCCCAGTAGTCTTGTTTTTGAAGCCATTTCTGGGATGTGGCAGAGGCCCTGCTCCTTTTAGGTCCTTCCAACAATTTTGTAAGTACTCACGTTCCTGTATTAAGACGTTTTCTGCCCAAAATAAAGTGGTTTCTGTTTATTGTAGCCAACCCTGACAGATAGGACATCTAAGCAATAGTAAGTACTTTGTCCCACCTACACCTCTGCCTTCCCTTTTCCTCTTCTTTCCATAAATTCCAAGTGCAGCATAACCTGGTACTTGCTTTCTTCGTCTTTTGGAGCTTTGTAGCCATTCCTTGGACCTCCATGGAAAGAAACAAGATTACTGTGTTTCTCAAGGCAGGTGGTTGGAGAGGTGGGCGCAGTTAGGTTAAAGATTTTCCAGAAGGTTAAAGATTTTCCTAGGGCCTAAGATTCTGACTCAGTGTCTTATATTCTCACCAATCAAGATGTCACTCGTTTATCTTTACGTGCTAGAGGGCTTGGATCTTTGATCAGGAACAATGCAAGTTTCTTTCTTTTTCTTTCTTTTCTTTTCTTTCTTTCTTTCTTTCTTTCTTTCTTTCTTTCTTTCTTTCTTTCTTTCTATCTTTCCTTAGACTTGATGCTAGGCTCTATTTTCCCTCAGAGACAATTTCTGCTTTGATTTATTGCACATCATCAAAAGGAAAGTGACAGACAGTGCTTAACTGTATGAATTATTAACCCCAAAGTAATTTTGTATGTTTCCACATAATTCATATAACATTACTAGGGGGAAAAATGCACTTTTATCTCATAAATATAATTCTTTAAAAAAAATTTTTTTTAACATTTATTTCGACAGAGAGACAGAGAGAGAGAGAGAGAGAGAGAGAGAGAGACAGACAGAGCATAAGCGGGGGAGGGGCAGAGAGAGAGGGAGACACAGAATGTGAAGCAGGCTCCAGGCTCTGAGCTGTCAGCACAGAGCCCCACGCAGGGCCGAACTCACAGACTGAGGGATCATGACCTGAGTGGAAGTCGGATGCTCAACGACTGAGCCACCCAGGCGCCCCAGAGCACAGTTTTTAGATCATGTTAAAGCATTGATGAAATCTTGCTATTAACTTGCTGGAAAGCAAGCAATTCTCTAGTATGATGTTTATCTCTCAACACTCTCAAAGAGTTAAGTTCTTCCTACCCTCGAATCTCAGATTTTTCCATTCATTGGATGTAGAAGACATCTTTTTACTAATTCCATCTATCTTTTCAATTTTTCTAGAAATGCAGGTTAAGGGGAAATCTGCTTGCAAAATTTAAAGTCCTCAGGGTATTAAGGGGGAAATGGTAGTGTTTTCACAGGTAGGTAGCTTCCCAGGGAGGTCTAGGAAGCAGATCTAGCTTTCATTTTATGGCTGGATTAACCAAGGTGGTAGGTGTGAAACATTTCTTCAGGATCATAAAATTGACATAAATACTTTAAAAAGTCTTATTCTTGTTTGGTTTACATCACCTGCCAGTACCTGACGCTACGAGGCATCGGAGACAAAATGATGAATACCCAAGCTTTCTTTTTTGATTAATCCTTTTCCTTCAGACAAATCGTTTCAGTTCTCTTCACCTCCGCCCACTCTCTTCAATTATTTTATGAATGCTTTCTTTAGGAACCCACCTGCTTGGATACTGTGGTCCAGGGTCCGTCCTTAGCTTTCTCTATTAAAGCCTCAGTTTCCCTAGCCTTCCCTTCGGGCAAGGTTAAACCCCATGCTTTTCCTTTCCTCTGTCTCATTCTTGTAGGTAATGTAAGTAAATGGGAAGCCTGGGACCAAAGGCTCCTAAGAATGTAATTATCATGTGTATTCCAGAAAGCCAGGGTACGCGCTGACTTCTTCGAGTAAACAGGAAATTATCGATCCTATGCAGGAAATGACCTTGTTTGAGGGCAATGAAGGTGCCGCGGATTTCCCTCTTTCCTTCAGTTCCCTTCTAAACTCATTTCCGGGTTTCAATCAATTTGGTCCTTCAGTACCATAACAGAGTCCAGCTCGCTCTTCTCAGTCCCACCCCAGACATCGTCCCTGAGAGGATGGCCAATAAGCCCTTCACTGTAGTGGACATTTGTATGCCTTGTTTTTACCTCACTGCAAATCTCCACCAATCAGTAGTTGCGGTAGGCTGTACCAAAATAATCTTCACTTCCTCCCCCAATAGCCACCCCCTCGCTTGCGTCATCCTGATGGATTACTTCTGTAGCCAATCAACAAGCAAGCTTGGGCCCAGCCTACCTTAAACTCAATCAATTAAAACGAAGACGGGGAATTGGGGCGGAGAATGGAAAACTTGCCCCCTCTTTTGGAAATGGCTTGGAGGGGCGCGTCCGGATTTCGTGGATTTACAATTTTCGACTAACAATCACCGCATGCCGTATACCTCACATGCCTCAGTTCTGTTGTCTTCGACCCCACCCCAAGATGAGCCCCACCCCTCACATATTCCTCCCCCACCCCCGCCAATTTCAGCCGGACACGCCCCCATCCTGAAGCCTCCGGAAAAGAACCAAACCCAATGGCCGGTGCTTTACACGTTCCTCCCGTGCGCCTAGAGTAGGGGAAGGAGAGACCCTGCGGCCTCGGGCGCCAATCTTTCCATTCAGTGCGTCTTTCCTCCCTTCCCCACGTTCCCGGGTCGGAGCTGACACGGGAGTGGGAGGAGCCGAGTGCCCGCTTGGCTGGGGGAGAGGCCAAAGCTTCTTAAGGTGGAACAGAGCTGTTGGGAGGCTGGGCCTCAAAACCACTGGGATGTGACGTCCTCCTGCCTTCCAACCTCGCTTCCTACAGTTTTTCATCCCGTAACCGTAGTTCTACCCTTGGTTTTAGGGAGAATAAACAGGTTAATAGAGGACATAAAGTTAGCATAGGAAACTTAAGGTAATAAACAGTTATGTATGGGAAGGAAACCTAACATGGAGAGAATTTAATCCCTTCTGCTGTGTTCTATTCTGTGCTCCCGACATTAGCCTTTAAAGTAGCAGCTAGAATTTTTCTGATGTGCAAACGTGAGCGCAAATTTCGTCTGTAAATATTTCTAAATTAATCGTTTGTATGTTCCTGTATTCCCTACCCACTAGATCTGACTTCAGCCATGAAAGGAAGCAAGAATCCTGTGCTTAGTGGCTTGTGGGTTACTTCCTACACCTTTTACCAGCAGGTCCCCTGGAAAACTGGAAGAGTGTAGGCGGTGTATGACACAGCCTTGCAGTCTGGCTCTGGTTCACTCTTCTCGGTTGTAAAATTGGGATAATAATAAAAGACATAGTGTAAATGAAAACGTCGTAATCTGAAAAGTGTAAGCAAACATTAGATAATACAGTATTATAAATACAAAGCATATAATTATAGGACATATTTACATAATCCTTGCTATCTTGCATTTTTTAAGCAGTATTTAAAAAAAATTTTTTTTAAGTAAACTCTCCCCCCAATATGGGGCTGGAACTCAGTACCCCAAGATCAAGAGTCCCATGCTCCAGGGACTGAGCCAGCCAGGCTCCTCTTAAAAATTTTTTTGGGAAGTGGCACTTGGGTGGCTCAATCCCTTAAGCATTTAGCATCAGACTCTTGTTTTCTGCTCAGGTCATGATCTCCTGGTTTCTTGAGTTGGAGTCCTGCATCCAGCTCTGCTCTGACAGGGTGGAGACTGCTTGGGATTCTCTCTCTCCCTCTTTCTGTGCCCCTCCCCCACTGGCACCGTTTGTGTCTCTCTCAAAATAAATAAACTTAATCTTTTGGAAAATTTCAAACACATACAAATGTACAAAGGATAGTATTTATTTGTTTATTATTTATTTAAGATTTTATTTTTTATTTTTTATTTTTTTTATTTTTTTTTAATTTTTCTTTAACGTTTATTTATTTTTGAGACAGAGAGAGACAGAGCATGAACGGGGGAGGGGCAGAGAGAGACGGAGACACAGAACTGGAAGCAGGCTCCAGGCTCTGAGCCATCAGCCCAGAGCCCGACGCGGGGCTCGAACTCACGGAATGTGAGATCGTGACCTGAGCCGAAGTCGGAGGCTCAACCGACTGAGCCACCCAGGCGCCCCAAGATTTTATTTTTAAGTATCTCTAGACCCAACATGGATTTGGAAGTCACAACTCTGATTTCAAGATTCCCCCAGCCAGGTGCTTTGAGAATAGTATTATTATTATTTTTTTAAACCATATTGGAGTGGTCTAGCTGGCTGAGTTGGTGGAGCATGTGACTCTTGATCTAGGGTTGTGGGCTTGAGCCCTATGTTTGGTGTGGAAATTATTTAAAATACAATTTAAAAAATAAATAATTTTAAAAACCTGTTGTAATAAGCAACGCTTGGTCAATCTTTTATCATCTGTACCTCTCTCACCTGATTATTTTGAAGGAAATTTCAGGCATTTCATGATTAAATACTGCAGTATGCATTTTTAAAAGATAAAAATCCTTGGGGCGCCTGGGTGGCTCAGTTGGTTAAGCTTCCGACTTTGGCTCAGGTCATGATCTCATGGTCCAGGAGTTCGAGCCCCGCATCGGGCTCTGTGCTGACAGCTCAGAGCCTGGAGCCTGCTTCAGATTCTGTGTCTCCCTCTCTCTCTGACCCTCCCCCATTCATACTCCGTGTCTCTCTCTGTCTCAAAAATAAATAAAACATTAAAAAAAAAAACCTGAAAAGATAAAAATCCTTAAATAAAAACACAGTATCATTAACACATCTAATACAATAATAACTCTTTGATATCATCAGAGTCAAGATTGAAATTTTACCAGTGACTTCATAATATTTTTTCCAGTTGCTTTGTTCAAATCAGGATCCCCCCAAATGCCCATATATTGTATTTGGTGGATATGTCTCTTTATCCGTATACATTGCATTTAGTTGTTATGACTTTTAAGTCTCTTTCAATCTTCAGGTTCTTCTTCCCTCATGCACTTAACTGAGTCATAGTTTTTTCCACAACACTGTGAAATAGGTATGAATATTATCCACATTTTACTGATGAGGAAACCGAACAGTTAAGTGATTTAAGTTCTCACAGTTATTGAGCACCAAAGCTGGGATTTGGATACACAAATCTTATTATCCACTGTGTTTCATATAATACCTAGATATTTAATAAATGCTTCCAAAACAGTATTGTGACATATTAGTCACCAATATGATGAACTGTTTTGCTCAAGGTAGACTAACATTCATGCATTATGTAGTATGTGCTATTTTAGAAAAGGGTGGATCCTTATATTTTGGTTTCTTGCATGTTTTAGTGTATATATATATATATATATATATATATATATATGTAATTTTTATTTTTTAGTGAGCTCTACACCCAATGTGGGGCTCAAACCCACCACCTCAAGATCAAGAGTCACATGCTCTACTGCCTGAGCCGGAAAGGGCCCCTCAGTGACTATATTTTTATTTGCTCCATATCACCCTCCTTAATGCAAAGTATACAAAGAATGAATGCAAGTGCTTCCTCTGTCTTAGGGTAAAACCAAAACAAACACAAGGTTATTTATCAGTTTCTTTTTCTTTTAAATTAAAAATTACATAAGCAAAAACCATACAAATGCTAATTATAGATATAGTAGAAAATGACGTAAACGAAATAATCGTCAAGCTCACATCTTTGGTGTATATCCACCTGAATGTGCACATGGGCGTGTGCATACTCAAATATACGCATACACATAAGTATATATTTTAAAGAGCAATTATATAACTGTATTATACAAACTTTCTAAACATGATTTTCTCACTGGATTATATTCAGATCTATGAAAAAAATTTGTTCTTTAGGGGCGCCTGGGTGGCTCAGTCGGTTAAGCGTCCGACTTCAGCTCAGGTCACGATCTCGCGGTCCGTGAGTTCGAGCCCCGCGTCGGGCTCTGGGTTGATGGCTCAGAGCCTGGAGCCTACTTCAGATTCTGTGTCTCCCTCTCTCTCTGCCCCTCCCCCATTCATGCTCTGTCTCTCTCTGTCCCAAAAATAAATAAACGTTAAAAAAAATTGGTTCTTGAAAATAATACATGCCTATTGCAAAATATCTAAATGGTAAAGAAGATATAAAAAGAAAATCAACTCCTCGCTAATCCTGCCTTCCAGAGTTAAACGTAATTACTCTTTTAAAAGGTAAATAGTATTCTATTATACAGATGCACCATTATTTATTTAACAGTTACCCTATTATGGTTATTTAAGCAAATTTTCTCATTTTCTACCGTTGCAAATAATGCTGCAGCAAATATCTTGTATATATCAAATAATTTCTTGAGCTTTTTTCTAAATTTCCAGGAAAAGAGTCTAAACCTTCCCTGGCTTTCCCATTTTTTTTTTTTTTAAGTTCTAACTTTATTTTTTTTTTTTAACGTTTATTTATTTTTGAGACAGAGAGAGACAGAGCAAGAATGGGGGAGGGTCAGAGACAGGGAGACACAGAATCCGAAACAGGCTCCAGGCTCCGAGCTGTCAGCCCAGAGCCCGACGTGGGGCTCGAACTCACGGACTGCGAGATCATGACCTGAGCCGAAGTCGGCCGCTTAACTGACTGAGCCACCCAGGCGCCCCTCCCATTTTTTAGTACTTCTACCTTTCTACCCCTGCCCCCCAAATTCCACATACATAGAAAATGTTGTGGAATACATAGAAATGGTTGATCAATAAAACATAACAAAACATCCAAAACATAGCAAGAAGCATTTGGTGCCAAATTATCTGTGTGTGGGAGAATGAGTTAATGTTTCAAAGAGGGGGAAAATACGGCTTTAAATCTGGAGAGTGGAAGGGTGGGGAGAAAGAAAAGGCTCAACTGGACTCCACTTCCTTTAAGTTTAAGGATTTTTTTTCTTTGTAAAATATATGCATTTGGTGAAAAATATATGTATGTGTGTTCACACACACATACACACACACAAATATATGCAGAAAGGGATCCCAACCTTTCTGCTTTCTATTTACACAGAGGAAATGCCACTATTTTCTGTTTTGAGTGTAGTTGACACACAATGTTAACATTAGTTTCAGGTGTACAACACAGTGATTGGACAAGTTTATCCATTGATCCATTGTAATGAACAAGGCTATGTTCGTTACAAGTGTACCTACCATCGGTCCTCGTACATTGCTGTTACCTAAGTTTAAGGGCGGTTTTTAATTCTGACAGTTCAGAGGAATGAAATAGAAGTTAAGAGTTGGGTCTTGGGGGTGCCCGAGTGGGTCAGTTGGTTAGGCTTGATTTCCGCTCAAGTGATGATCTCATGGTTTGTGAGATCAAGTCCCATGTTGGGCTCTGTATTGGCAGCACGGAGCCTGCTAGGGATTCTCTCTCTACCCCTCCTCTGCTCACGCTCTAAGTAAAAAATAAACTTAAAAAAAAAAAAAAGAGTTGGGTCTTTGGAATCCTTGGATTGTTAGTCTAAGTCTCGACTTTGCTAGTTACTAATGATGTGAATTTAGACATCGTCAATATCTCTAAGTCATAGTTTTCTCATCTACAAAATAGGTATTGTAATAGTAGTACCTTGTGGGATTGCTAGAAGAATGAAACGTGACAACACATGCAGAGTGCTTAGCTCAGTGCCTGGCACATTGTAAATACAACGTAATTTTATATAGGTATAATTTAGATAAAGTCTGATACATTTAGCCAGATGATAAGACTTTATTATCTAAAGGCGAAATGATGTCATCAAGCTACAATCTTGAATATGCAGTCTTTTTCTGAGCAATTCAAATATTTCATGGAAAATATTTTTTGCATTCATATTGTTTTATATGATAGAAAGTAGGACAGTTTGAGAAAAGTGTAACAGGCCAGAGGATGAAACATGTAAGAATTCCCAGAGGAATAACGCGACTGGAAGAGGAAAGAAAAGAGTAGGTGGGCTCCCTGGTGGCATTTTCTGCCTCTGGGCGGGGGTTATTCTGGAAGGGGCAGAGAATACCATCCGATATTGTCTGACACTCAGGATAAGATATGTTATAAGACCGTCAAACGAGCTGAACGATAATCCTATTTTGCCTCCTTTGTATACTTTACCGTTTAAAAAGCATTTTCACACACCCTATCTCCTGTGATCCTTGCAACAGCCTTAGTGGGTAGGCAGGGCTGGTATCAAGGCCCCCTCCCCGCTGACTAAGATTCCACAGAAAAGGGGCCTTGCACAAGTTTACGCAGAGTTTAGTCTAGAGTGTTCTCCGTAACATGCCCCTTTATCCCTTGACACCTTCACTCCTTCGGCAAGCATTTCCTGAACTCCAGGATGAGGTCAGGCTAACACGTTAAACCCGTCCCAACGCCATACCCTGCATGCACTAGCTCAGGGGACCGAGAAGCCCACCGGAGACATGCCGGAGACAACGTCTCGGGTCCGCCGGGTACCGAACACGACAGCGTGCGCGCCTTAAAGCGCGGCTGACAGCGTCGGGCGCCTACGAGGGACCGTCCCGCTGGAGAGAGCAGGGGGCCGCCGTCCCGCGCCGGGGCCCGGCGGCCGGGCGGCCGGAGGTGAGCGAGCGGCGGCGCGGCCCCCGGGGCGGCGGGCCGCGCGCCGCTCTCCCCCGCGCGGCGCACCCCGGCGGCGCTGCCCGCGGCTCGGCGCCGCCCGCTCCTCCTTAACCCGCGCCGGGAGGCGGCGGCGGCGGCGGCCGGGCGGGCGGGGGAGGGGGAGGGGCGCGGAGCGCGGCGCGGAGGCCGGGGAGGAGCCGGGGCCTGCAGCGGAGCCGAGCCGAGCCCGAGCCCGAGCCGAGCCCTGACACTGTCCGTCCGCCTTCAGGCTCCCCGGGAGCCCGGACTGGCCGCAGCCCGAGAGGTGGCAGCGCCGGGGGCCTCACGCGCCGGAGGGAGCGGACCGGACGGGACGGGACTAGAGGAGGCGCTGCCGCCACAGTGGCCGGGGACCGGCGACGGGAGCCGCGGCCTCCCGGACCCTGCTGCCCAGGCCAGCTCAGGGAGAGCGGGGAGTAGGAAAACCCCACCCTCGGGGGCACCCCCGGAGCGGAGGCGGGAGCGGGGACGGGGAGCAGCCTCTCTCCCGGCCGGAGGGAAGACCCTCACCACTCGGGCGAGGCAAGGGGGAGACCCCTGGAGGGGAGACTCTCTCCTTCGTAGGGGCGAGGAAAACCCCCATCCTGGCCCGGGGATAGACCTCCAGAAGTAGAAAGGGGTGATCTTACTAAAGGAAGCCGACCGAGTGAGACCGCCCCAGCGTGCCTCCACCCCTCCAAACGCACACTCTCAGCAGTTCAGGACTTTTCGAGGCGAAGAGAAAAGGGGGAAATGCCTATGGAGTAGGCGCCCTGCATCCTATCCAGTACTCACGGGGGAGAGGAGTCCTTGCATTCAGAAGCGGGGGACCCTCCAGGGACAGAAGAGGAGTCGGCTTTCAGCCTTTCAGGAGAGGGGAAGAACTGTCCCCTCAACTTCCTTGTACCTAGACAGTGGAACAGGGCAGAGCCCCTCCGCTCAGATCTCCAGCAGACACAAGGAGCCCTCCACTCCCGAAAGATCCACTTTGGGGGGGAGGGGGACTCCCCCAAGGGGGAGGAGACAACTCCTGGTTGGGAGAGGCTCCTCCCCTCCTCCCCAGGGGAACAGGCAGGGTGTGGGGGGTGTGCCACCTTCCCCAGGTAGGACCTCCTTCTCCCCCTCCCCCTCCCCCTCCTCCCTCCGCTCCTCACCTTCAGGGGACCCGGTTCCCCTCCCCAGCTTGGGATGCTCAGCCAAGTACGGGAAGAGCCACCGAGGATGACACGCTTCATCTGCCTTTGAAGAGGGGAGTCCCTCCAACCCCAAACTCCAGTACCAGGTGGTTCCCTCCCTTTGCTGGGGGAACCTTGGAGACAGGTTAGTACTCTCTTTCACCTTCTCTGTCCTCTTTAGGTACTAGTGGGTGTAGGGGCTGAGCTGGTGGCTCGTGGGTTTCACTGCCGGGGAAGGTAGGGTAATAACTCAGAGAATCCCCAGGGCAATGTGTTCTGAGGAAGCTCTCGGATTCCAACTGACATCTTGCCGCCCAGGCTCTGGGAAATGGGCTTCTTTAGCGTTTGAGGACTAGACAGATGGGAGTCATTTGAGGTCCCCGGGGAAATGTACGTTTTCATGCTGACGGCAGAGGAAGATCAGCAAACACCTGCATTTTCACAACGCCATCCATACGGCGTAATAATGATGGACACATCCCAACCGGACTCCCATACCCTCCTCCGTTTGGGGGCTTTTTTCACCCCAGAGTGGGCCCGCCCCAAAGTCATCGTGGCATCCCAGAGCCTGGACTTGACTTGCCTCCATTGGCATTGCATTTTCTTACCTTGGAACCCTGCCTCAGCTTAATGTCCAGCAGATCGTTTTCTCCCACCCCTGTGGTTACCATCTCCTGGACAAGATGATCAGCCTGTCCCCACTCACCCTTCCTCAGACACCAGGAGGCCTTCTCTTGTGACATTCCCATTCCTGGATGGAATAAAATCTTCCGGCAATAAACACCAAAGGGAAAAGGGACAGCCCCCACATCCCAAGGCAAGAAGAAAGGGTGTAGGGAAGTCTAACTCCTGGGTCGAAGTTCCTCCCTGGGGCTGGCCCCGTACCACTGCCCCTGTGCCCTCCGCAGCTCCTGCCCTACACTGACAGGTCCTCAGGAAAAGGTAGATCCCGGATGGGAAGAGAGGGGTGCCGCTGCCTAGCCTCCTTCCACTCTTCCATCCGAATCAGTTGACCACCAGGGAGATTTGACCTCCGATGAGTTTTCTTTCAGAAGAGCACCTAACAGCTTCATCTTGTCCCTTCCTGTTTCTTGTTCGGTTCCGTGTCTCTGGAAGCTTATATTGAAGTTTGCTCTCATGAGACGTGAGCAGGAATCATCAAAGCCCAGACTCTTCAGAGAAGGCAGGAGAACTGTGCCAGGAAATCCCCGCTAGCTGACCCGGAGGGGGGCGCTGCGGTCAGCAGGATGTCTTTCAGCCCGGGGTCGCTAGCTTTCCTGTTGTGCCATTAGCATCTGCCTCATCATCTGCAGGCACCTCACAGCCAAACCAAGTGGGAGGCTTCATCCTACGTGATTTTGGTGTTTTCTTCTTCTTTCTCTGACTGAGCCGTGGGGGGCTGCCTGAGTCCCTAAATGCGCGTACTTGGTCCTGGAAGCTACCGGCTAGTAGTGTATGAGGCAGGGTTACGATCCGGCTTTTTACGGCTGTGCTATAGAAGGGCGGTCACGTGTTTCTTCATTCAGGTGAATGTGGCTCCTCTGTGTTTCGAGTGGTTACGTGTATGTGGAGACAGTTACGCATGTACTTTTCACACGAAACCTCCAATCACCCAGAATCCTGTGTTTCTGGTAGGCCTCTAGAAGCAGGTGCTCCTGTGCAAGGACCTAGAGAAGGTGCTGGTCAGGATGCTCTGCTTGGAGAAAAGGCTCGGCCTGCCCTGGCCGGTGGGAACCCTCCTGAATGGCTGCATGAAAGTCATCTCCTGCGGCAGGGCAGCTCAGGGTCAGCCTGGGGGCCACTTCTTCTAGAACTAGCAGGAGAGTTTAATTCCTTTTTTTTTTTTAATGTTTATTTATTTTTGACAGAGAGAGACAGAGCATGAGCGGGGGAGGGGCAGAGAGCGAGAGGGAGACACAGAATCTGAAGCAGCCTCCAGGCTCCGTGCTGTCAGCACAGAGCCCGACGTGGGGCTCGAACTCACGGACGGTGAGCTCATGACCTGAGCCGAAGTCGGACGCTCAACCCACTGAGCCACCCAGGCGCCCCGAGTTTAATTTCTGATGTCTCTGGTCTCAAAAGCATGAGGATCCTTGGCTCTCAACTCTAGGACTCCCTTCCCCACCTCTTGAAGGAGCCGACTGTGGTGTAATAGCAGCTTATTTCTTTACAAAGTGCTTTCCCAGACACTGGAATGCAACCTGTTGAATGGCTCAGGGCAAACCACGTCCCAGAACTACCAGGTGTCCCACCACCGCACCGTGTAACGGCGGCCTGGCCGGGACTGGGTTTCCCTAATTCTCCCTGCCTCTGTGGAATCCGTTAGAAGCAGATGGCTGTGGGCCTGGATTAAGCTACGATTCGGAAAGGGCCGTTTTCCAGATCGCGTCTTTTACGACGAGACCTGGTTCTTGCTGAAAAACAAGAGATGATATGCCCTCACTCCTTCATCTTCGGAGTTGACTTCATCCTGGCCTCGGTCAGCACTGGGGTGACACGATCCCCCAAGGAAAAGTTTGGGGTTCTGACATCCCGAAAGCTACTGCAAGCTCAGCGCAGGTTTTGTAAACCGTGGCGGGCTTTGCTGCTTCCAGTCTTACCTCTCTGGTCTGTTTTCTAGTTTCTAATTTCTAATATTCTCTCCCCTCCTGCCCCATTTAAAAAAAAAAATAGCTATACTTACATAACACGTGCTAAATACTTTGAAAATATCAACTCGAGGCGATCGTCACAACAACCCTATGTAGGTGCAGTTATCATCTCTATTTTCTAGAAGAAACTGCAACACAGAGAGGTTAAGTAACTTGCCTGCGCTGGCACAGCCAGTGGGTTGTGGAGCCAGGATTGAAACCCAGGCGGCTTGGCTGGTAATTGGTAATGTGGTAAACTTAACCACTGCTCTGTTAGTTTTGGCATTCTGTACGTGGCAGGGAGTTATCGCTCCTTAATGCCTGACCTGGCACCACACAGGGAACAATTATTGGCCTTTCAGATAAAGCGGGAAGAAAACTGTGCCTCTTATTTGGGATCTTACATGTCTCATCCAGGATCAGTCTTCCGCTCCAACAGAGTGTCTTTCGGTTTTTCTCAGCCTTTCCCCCAGTACTGTAGTCTTCCTTAGAGGTCCTGTGGATCTGATGGAGCCTGCCCTCTGGCTGCCTTTCCCAGTTTCTATGGGTATTTCCTTTCAGTCTTCCAGCACGCAGAGAAGAATGTAGCCTGACTCAGGTTCTGCCCAAGCCCAGTGGCACGAGGCCCACCTGGAGAGAGAGGTCTGGGTAACTAGGTTGGTCGGACTGAGACATGGAAGTACCTCTTGTTTGCTTTTCTAATAATAGCCCTGAACATTAGCCTCGTGCCATTATTTTGGGGAGCATGGAATGCGGGGCAGCCACGAGCTCGTTAAGCTTCATTCACTTCCCTCCAGGGAGGAAGCTTTGGCAGTGTTTATGACTCCATCCCTTTTATTGAAGGGGGAAACCGAGGCATCAGGACTTTAGGGAGCAAGGGGTGGTTCGGGACATTTAGTGTTGGTGAGTCAGTGTCAAGGTGGGGAATAGAACCGAGGGAGCTCAGTCTCTGAGATCCTATGCATTAGGCTGCCCTTCAAGAATGGGGAAGTGGCGAGGGCAAGGAAGTCAGATGGGTAAAGGGAGAATGGTGTGAAAAGATCAGAAGGACCTTTTGCTGCAAGCGTCTTGTAGCTGGTAAGGTTAAGATATATTTTGAGCGCTGGGTGGTATCTGGAGGGCTGACCGGGAGGCCGCTGTGGAGAGGTTAAATTTAACCTCTCCTAACCTGCTTGCCGGGTTGCGGAGAGGGCAGGGCACAGAACAACTAGCAAAAGGCTGAGAGTGCTTCCCCTTCTGGAATTCACGGTGATCGGCATGTGCCACATGGGTTCTGTAAACCACTTGAAATTTACTCTGTAGATTGTCCCTGTCCAACGTGGGGAGACTTTCAAATGAAGCATCCTGGAAGTCTTCTGTGTTCTTAAGATGAGGTTTCCTAGGGATCTTGAGCAGGAGATAATGGGGGATTCTTTACAGGCCCCCCCCCCCCCCATCCTTTCTGGGGAGGGTCCAGGGGAACTCTGGTCCTTGAGAACCTGCTGATTGTCATGTTACTGTTCAGCTGGGAAAACCCAGCTGCAGGACCGATTATTGCCCCAGGTGCCCTGCTTTATCCCAGATGTTACGGAGTTTTGACTTACTAATGTGCTAGGAGGTCTGACGCTTCCTGGAATGATTAGATGTCCCTATCAGTTCCCAAGTTTCCATGATTTTTTAAAAATGTTTATTTATTTATTTTGAGAGAGAGAGGGAGGGGGAGAGAGAGAGAGAGGGGGAGGGGGAGAGAGAGAGAGAGAATCCCAAGCAGGCCTTACACTGTCCATGCCAAGCTCCATGCGGGGCTCGATCTCATGAATCATGAGATCATGACCTGAGCTGAAATCAAGAGTTAGATGCTCAACCGACTGAGCCACCGAGGTTTCCATGATTTTAAGGCCAGATGGTAGTGGTGGGCTGAAAAGGAGGATGGTGGGGAGAGAAGCTGAGGGTGAAGGGGAAGCCCCTTCATGATGCTATTTATAAACATAGCCTTTTTTTTTTTCCTTCCTCCTGTCAACAGTTCTTGGGTTTCAACTGGGTCTCTTGCTGCTCAGTCCCCTGAGGCACTAAGGTGTTTCCCTCACCCTTGTGGAGTGGGTGTGTCGCTGGTGAGGCCCACAGCACGGGGGACATGTGTGTACATGCAAAGATCGCGTGGGCGGGGACCTGGGGGGTGGGGTGGGGGAGAGGGACACGAGTGAGAACTCTGACCCTGAGGAGAAAGGGTGAATCTCAAGGGGAAGGGTCACCGGTCGAAGAGTGAGCTGACGGCCTGAAGGGTGTGTTGGAGTCCGGAGAGAGGGTTTGGCGGTCGTATCTGGGGTTGAGCTTTTTTACCTGCAAAGTGTGTGGATTTGTGTGTGCCATGCTTGTGCATATTATCCGGGTGCGGATTTAGAGATCACATACGCGATGTGTTTCTGCCCAGGATTCTGAATGCTGAGGCGCGCCAGCCCCGGCTCCTCGCGACAGATGCCCCGGTGGGGCTCTCAGCAGGGGCAGGAGAAAGAAACACCGGCCCGCATCTCCCGGGCGGTGCAGGCACAAACCCGTCAGGCAGCAAGTGCTCCAGGGGCTTGCCGGCCTGGGCCGTAGGGGAGCGCCAAATGGCTACCAAGCGCTTCCTGCCAGCCTTTCTAGACCCTGCAGTACAGGCAGCACCCGGCGTTCTTCACCTTCCCCCGCGGAGACGTCACTCTAGCTACACCTCTCCGCCAGCAGGAGCGCCCAGGCGGTGTGGGTGGCGGCAGGGTGTGCAAACATCAGGCGTGGGCGGTCTGGCAGCGCCAGGAGTTTGCACGGAGGTGCAGCGAGCGTGTGTGTGCCTGGCTGGGAAGGAAGGAGAGAGGAGGAGGGCGGGAGAAGGGGAGCCAGCTCTTGGCCCCGGAGTGGCTATTTTTAGCCGGGCTATCTGATTGTTACCGGTGTGCACGCAGCCGGGTGTCTCCCGGGCTCCTTGAAGCCCGGCGGGCTGAGAGGTGGGAGGTCCTTGCTGATGCCTTCTTCCTGGTGTTGGTTTGGTGTCTGTGGGCGGGAGCTCGCCAGGGGTAGCCTTAAAGGTGCGAGGGCAGCCCTACTCAGGATCTGTTGCCTCTGTGTGTGACTCTGTGCTCTGCTGGTAATGTACGTTGTGTAGCCGATTGCGATCTCTGAGGACGTGGGCCACCGTTTGCGTGTGTGTCTCGCGTCCGATCTGTCCTTTGCTGGTTGTCATATGCAATTTATGCTTGGGATATACCTCATGTGCCTCAGGTGCGCATGTGTGGGAATCAACAGGGTGGGTGCTCAAATAGAGCTGATACAAAACATCGTTAGGAGTGTCGGTGTGTGCTTCGTTAGTGTGCATTTGTGTTTACTCAGACTGTTTTTCTTTACATGTTCACTTGTGCTATCTATCGGAGATGTTGTATGTAATCAAACAAGCGTCACATGATCGCAGAGTAGACTTTGGCTGATTTTACCTGGTATATGAAGTTTTTGTTTTGTTTTGTTTTTTAATTACATAGTTGAAAATGTTATGTTGCAGGGTTTCAAGTAAGGAGGATGGAGGGCATAGCTCAATTCCGTGGGTGGTTTGATATGTCTCTTAGTCCTGAAGGAAGGGAGGGAGTCCTATTGGCTTGTCCTATGTTAAGATGTAAGGTAAGTACCAATCTGTCATCCGATAGACGATTGGTGATACGTTGTTCGGGGGCTTTGGGAACACTTGGCTGCGGGCCTTCCCATGACAGTCTCCTGTGGGAATTATAGTGCGAAGAAACTCTACTTCCCTGAAAGCGCAAAGATTTGAATATTATTTGCCGCTAGTAAGCAGAGGTTACACTCCCCTATTCTATTTTCCTCTCCCCTTTGTTCTCTTCTGTGCAGAACCCAGAAGTACCATGGCTTCTGACCTAGAGAGTAGCCTCACCTCCATAGACTGGCTCCCCCAGCTGACCCTTCGAGCTACCATTGAGAAGCTTGGGAGTGCCTCCCAGGCTGGGCCTCCAGGTGGCGGCCGCAAGTGCCCGCCGGGCTCACCCACAGATCCGAATGCCACCCTGAGCAAAGACGAGGCAGCTGTCCACCAGGATGGCAAACCACGGTACAGCTATGCCACCCTCATCACCTATGCCATCAACTCCTCTCCTGCCAAGAAGATGACCCTCAGCGAGATTTACCGCTGGATCTGTGACAACTTCCCCTATTACAAGAACGCTGGCATCGGTTGGAAGGTGGGATGGCTTCTGTAGCCTGCGCTTATTTTCAGCCCTTGACAACCTTTTCCTCGACTTTCGTTTCTTCCTATAACCTGGTCCGGTTCGCTCTGACCTGTTGCAGAGATGTGCGAACTTAAAAATCTTACCATTTCCCATCCCCTGCTCTTTTTCAGAGTTGAACAACTTTCATAAGGTATAGCAGGGAAACTCCAAGGGATACCGAGCTACTGAGTGTAGTTATGAGGACGGCAGGATGCTTGTTGCTCGTCATACCCTCTTATCTTCTGAGTCCTCAAAAAGGAGATTCATTCATTTCACAAATGCTTATTGCCACGCTGCTATGTTCAAGTCACTGTGCAAGGCATGGCATTGCTCCTTCCTACCTAGAGGTAGGAGCCTCATCAGATTCCCAAAGCTTCATTGCACATAATCCTCATATTTTAAAGAATCGTATGCCACTAATAATAATAATAATAATAAGGTCCTTCACCAACACCTCATCCGCCAAGCAAGTCCTAAGAGGATAAGTTGTTTGGCTGGAGCTAAAGGAGGAAGGAAACTCCTCTTCCAGGCAGAGAAGGAAGACTGATGTTCTCAGTCTTTTAGAAGCGCAACTCATCTGCCAATTGTTGAGTAGGACTGGGACTCTAACGCAGTTCTTTCGCTCTGCAAATCACCAGTTAATGTACAAACCAGATGATGAGCTGGAGACTATTAAAGGCGTTCAGGTTTTCCTTGATGAATATGCCCCCGCCACAGACCACAACCCCCAACCTCACCCAGCACACATAGGCAACGTGGCTTCTTTCCTCCAAATGTGAGCATTCCGTGGGCGGTTGAGAAAACAAAAGGTGGACCTGTGCTGTTGTTTTGCTCCTAATTTATGTTTGTTTTTTTTTTTTTTTTTTTTTAATTTTTTTTTCAACGTTTATTTATTTTTGGGACAGAGAGAGACAGAGCATGAACGGGGGAGGGGCAGAGAGAGAGGGAGACACAGAATCGGAAACAGGCTCCAGGCTCCGAGCCATCAGCCCAGAGCCCGACGCGGGGCTCGAACTCACGGACCGCGAGATCGTGACCTGGCTGAAGTCGGACACTTAACCGACTGCGCCACCCAGGCGCCCCTATGTTTTGTTTTTATTTACATAAACCGTTTTCAAGTGTTATTCTTTGACCACGGATAGAATGAATTAAGAAACTGGACAGATGTGATTTCAAAAAGCATTTTTTTTTTAATGTTTATTTATTTTTGAGAGAGACAGAGACCACATGTGAGTGGGTTAGGGGCAGAGAGAGAGGGAGACACAGAATCCGAAGCAGGCTTCAGGCTCCGAGCTGTCAGCACAGAGCCCGACGCGGGGCTCAAACCCACGAACTGGGAGATCATGACCTGAGCTGAAGTCGGACATTCAACCGACTGAGCCACACAGGCCCCCCTGGACAGATGTGATTTTGAGGCGTTTATAAGCCTATTTTCAGTTGGGTGGAAAGATTGAAAAACTACATAATCAGATTATATACTTCTTTTATATACTGGAAGCACCTGGTGGTCAAGTTTATAGCCATTACCTCCCATCAGTTTAATTTCTGCATTTTCGTGTCTCATTGCTCTTGCTGTCTAGTAGGTAAGTTCCTCCATCAGTAAAGAGGTGCTCAGTTTGCTTGGTACTTGAACTTTATTGTGTGTTATGTCCTTTGGTGTCCCTCTGTGTCCTATTGGAAAATTTTCTGCTTTACACAATGCTCAAAGCTAACTTGCTTCTCTGTTTCCCTAGAATTCAATTCGGCACAACCTTTCTCTCAACAAGTGTTTCCGGAAGGTGCCCAGACCTCGGGATGACCCTGGGAAGGTGAGACACTCCTGTAAGCATTGAAAGAAGGGGCAGGAAGGAGAGAGGAGCAGTTGACAGCCCAGAGTCCTGTGGCTGTTTTAATTATCCAGAAGAGGAAATCATGTTAATTAGAGAAGCAGCTTTATTTTTTCTCAAAGGAACAGCGTGGCTATCAAGCTTGTGGGCCTCCACTGGCACGAGTGACTAAGAAAGATGGTGAAAGGGGCGCCTGGGTGGCTCAGTCGGTTTAGCGTCCAACTTCGGCTCAGGTCATGATCTCACGGTTCATGAGTTCAAGCCCCACGTCGGGCTCTGTGCGGACAGCTGGGAGCCTGGAGCCTGCTTTGGATTCTGTGTCTCCCTCTTTCTCTGCCCCTCCCCAGCTTGCACTCTGTCTCTCCCTCTCTCAAAAATAAATAAACATTAACAACAACAAAAAAAAATTAAAAAAGAAAGATGGTGAAATCTTATTTTTAAATAGACTTATTTATGGTAAAGTTGACTTTAATGCTGTCTTTTTTAATGTGTGGTACTCTTTCTAGATGTAAAAGGTGGACTTCAGAACCCTTGTAGGAACTTTTCTGTACAAAAATCCCATGACTTTTATCTTTAAAGGGGAAAAGAGATAGACCAGTTTCTTCATTGGATCGATGTGGACACTAGAGTTCAGGAGAGCCTTGCCTCAGATCACACAGAAGGGAAGGGTTGTGTCTGGACATTTCCAACTCTTTGAATTAGATACCAATGTTTTGGCCCTCCAGAACAATCCAGGCCTATGTTTGGGCCACTGGGCATACCTCTGACATACTCGTTGGGCTTTTAGGACATATTTACTCCTCAAAAATAGCCAGTTCCCTCAGGATTCTGTGTGATTCTCCATTTCTTTTCCTTTTGCTTTTCTTTTTTTCAAAATTTTTTTTTAACGTTTATTCATTTTTGAGAGACAGACAGAGACAGAACATGACCAGGAAGGGGCAGAGAGAGAGGGAGACTCAGAATCTGAAGCAGGCTCCAGGCTCTGAGCTGTCAGCACAGAGCCCGACGCAGGGCTCGAACTCACGAACTGCGAGATCATGACCTGAGCTGAAGTCGGACGCTCAACCGACTGAGCCACCCAGGTGCCCCTCCTTTTTCTTTTCTTTTTTTTTTTAAGTTTATTTAATTATTTTGAGACAGAGCGTGAGAGGGAGAGAGAGAATCCCAAGCAGGCTCCACACTGTGAGCGCAGAGCCCAATGCAGGGCTTGAACTCAAAACCCTGAGATCATGACCTGAGGCGAAACCAAGAGTCGGACGCTTAACTGACTGAGCCACCCAGATACCCCTCTCCAGTTATTTTTCTTAATATGACTTATTTGTTGGTGAAAATCCTCCCAAATATCTGCTTTACCAAAGGTGGGAATTTCCGTGTGTAATGATTTTGTTTTCTGTGGGGATGGGTTCTCCTTCCAGGGCTCTTACTGGACGATCGACACCTGCCCTGACATCTCCCGGAAGAGAAGACACCCTCCAGATGATGATGTAAGTCCCCACCTCGTGGGGAGGGGCTGCTTCTGCTCCACCTGCTCCTTCTGCAACCTTTCCCGTATTTTCAGTCCTTTTCTATGTTTGGGGCAAAGGAGGAATGCCCGCGGAGGTGAAACCATGGGTCTTGGGAGGATGTTTAGTTTCTACGTATGGATTTTGTTCTTTCACAATCCTTAGCTATCTCAAGACTCGCCAGAACAGGAGGCAAGCAAGAGCCCACGGGGAGGCGTTCCAGGGAGTGGAGAAGCCTCACTGCCTTCCGAGGGGAATCCTCAGATGTCCCTTCAGAGCCCCACATCTATCACCAGCTACAGCCAGGTAAGAAGAGAGGTGTCAGGTGCCTAGGGATGGGTGGATGGGGGTGGGGGGCAGTTGAATGGTTTCATATATCTGCCAGTTCAAAACTATGTATTGGGGATTTGTGATGCAGTAGGAGATAAATTGGGAAGGAAGGGGAAAGCACAAGAGGGAAGCTGAGAGGTGGACGTAACAGAACTTGGAGAATGATCAGGGGGAATAAAGTGGTAAGAAGAGAAGAAGGGGAGCCAGAAGGTTAGGAGAAGGGAAGATGGATGGAACATAAGAAAAGGGCTAGAGGTAATCGTGGTAGGAATAAGTGAGACAGAAGGAGAAAATGATGTTCATTCACTGAAAAGTCAGGAGAGGATGACGGCAAGCCAGGGAGCTTGGTGACCATTCAAGGGCTGTTTTGGTCCTTATTTAGGACATGCATCAAGTCTTTCTTACTCCTTTTTGCAGGGCACAGGATCTGTGGATGGCGGAGCAGTGGCAGCCGGGGCTCCAGGCCGAGAAAGCGCTGAGGGTCCCCCTCCCCTGTATAATACCAACCATGACTTCAAGTTCTCCTACTCAGAGATCAATTTTCAGGATCTAAGTTGGTCCTTTCGCAACCTCTACAAATCCATGCTGGAGAAATCTTCCTCCTCTCAGCATGGTGAGTCTGCACTTGGGATGAGAGCATGAACATCTTCTGCTTATACTTGTACTTCTGAATGGGTGGTGACGTTCTCTTCTCTCCCATCTGTCTTATTTTTTTTTAATGTTTCTTTATTTTTGAGAAAGAGACAGAACATGAGCAGGGGAGGGGCAGAGGGAGAGGGAGACACAGAATCCGAACCAGGCTCCTGGCTCTGAGCTGTCAGCACAGAGCCCGATGCGGGGCTCGAACTCATGGACTGTGAGATCATGACCTGAGCTAAAATTGGACGTTTAACTGACTGACCCACCCAGGCACTCCTTTTTAGTTTTTTAAAAAATGTTTATTTTTGAGAGAGAGAGAGCATGCAAGTTGGGAAGGGGCAGAGAGACAGGGAGACAGAAGATCTGAAGCGGGCTCTGTGCTGACAGCAGAGAGTCCTGTGTGGGGCTTGAACTCACCTGAGCCAAAGCCTGATGCTTAACCAACTGAGGCACCCTGGTGTCCCTTTTTCAACTTTTTAATGTCTGTTTATTTATTCTGAGAGAGAGAGCAAGCACGAGAAGCAGGAGGGACAGAGAGAGAGGGAGAAAGAGAATCTCAAGCAGGCTCTGTGCTGCCAGCACAGAACCCTACATGGGGCTCGATTTCACGAACTGGGAGATCGTGACCTGAGCCGAAACGAAGAGTTGGACGCTTAATCCGCTGGGCCACCCAGGCGCCCTGGCCTTTTATCTTATTTTTATTATTTAAAAAAAAAAAAATTTTTTTTTAACGTTTATTTTATTTTTGAGACAGAGATGGAGCATGAACGGGGGAGGGGCAGAGAGAGAGGGAGACACAGAATCGGAAGCAGGCTCCAGGCTCTGAGCCATCAGCCCAGAGCCTGACGCGGGGCTCGAACTCACGGACCGCGAGATCGTGACCTGGCTGAAGTCGGACGCTTAACCGACTGAGCCACCCAGGCGCCCCATCTTTTATCTTATTTTTAACACAAGGGGAGGGTGGTCACTGGTCAGGGGAAGCATCTCATAAAATAAAATTGTTTCTGGAGTCCAGCTCTTCTGGCTTAGTTCTGAAGGACAGCTGTTTCAAGAGGCAGGCTAGGTTATTAGCTTCAGAAAGCGAGTTGGAGGGATTCCCCTTTCCAGAACGAAGGGCAGTGACTTTATGGCTGAACGCAGGTCATTTAGAGGATGGCCACGAGGGGGCAGCAGTGGTATCCTTACCCTCAGAACTCCTGCTGTTGTGAGACAATTTTTTAGCATTTTTATATTTATGTCGGTTTTTAGTAGGAAAAATCTCAAACATCTGCAAAACTAGAGAAAACTGTATAATGAGCCCTTACGTTTCCAACTTTAACACAGCCCAGTTTTAACAGCTACCAATATATTTTTTTAGTTAATTTATTTATTAAAACTTTTTTTTTTTTAAGGTTCTTTATTCATTTGAGAGAGAGAGGGGGCACAAGCAGGGGAGGGGCAGAGAGGACAGACAGCATCTGAAGCAGGTTCTGTGCCATCAGCGCAGAACTGTGAGTTCACGACCGCAGAACTGTGAGTTCACAGCTGAGATCAAGAGTTGAACGCTTAACCAACTGAACTACCCAGACACCCCTGTTTATTTTTGAGAGCGAGAGAGTTCGCGTGTGTGAGCTAGAGAGAGGCAGAGAGAGAGGGAGGGAGAGAATCCCAAACAGGCTCCATGCTGTCAGCAAGGCTCAAAACCACAAACCATGAGATCATGACCTGAGCCGAAACCAAGAGTCAGACTCTTAACCAACTGAGCACCTAGGCGCCCCTAACAGCTACCAGTATTTTGTTCAGCTTGTTTCATTTACCACCCAGCTTTTTTTTTTTTTAATTGGAGTAATTTAATGAACTTCTCAGACATATCATCCCACCTATAAATACGATATCAGTATGCATCCTTAATGATGGAGACTTGGTTATCGGGGGAGGGGCAGGAGAGAGGGAGATACAGAATCGGAAGCAGGCTCCAGGCTCTGAGCTGTCAGCACAGAGCCCGACGCGGGGCTCGAACTCGCGGACCGCAAGATCATGACCCGAGCGGAAGTCGGACGCTCAACTGACTGAGCCACCCAGGTGCCCCTATAATTTACTTTTTAAACTTCACCTGATTTCTGACTTCTTTTGAGACCATGGTTCCGGGCCTCCTGCCAGGTCCCCGAAGAATAGCACAAAGAGGCACATGCTGATCTTTTTGCTGAAATTTCGGCAGTTGCCACGCTGTCAAGGCCCTCCCTCTGTCTGTGAAACCTGCAGAGGTCCGGGAGCGGTGGGAGGCAGACAGGGCCCAGGGGACCCTTGCTGTCCTAGAACGCCCGTACCCTTTGAAGCCTGGGGTTTCTGGCCTCCCACCTCCAGCCCATGGAAGTCCCTCTTGGCCGAAAAATGCGTTGCCCGATTGGCTCTCCTGCTTGCTCTGCCCCGCAGGCTTTTCGTCTCTCCTGGGGGACATGCCGCCCTCCAACAACTACTACATGTACCAGCAGCAGCCGCCGCCACCTCAGCAGCAGCAGCAGCCGCCGCCACAGCCGCCACCCCAACAGTCCCAGCCGCAGCAGCAGCAGCAGCAGCAGGCAACGGCCCAGGGCCCCTCGACTGTCGGGGGCGCGCCCCCGCTGCACACCCCGAGCCCGGATGCTTGTACCCCCCCAGGGGGGAAGCAAGCTGGGGCCGAGGGCTACGGGCCTCCCTCCGTGATGGCCATGCACCCACCCCCACTGCAGCACGGAGGCTACCGCCCGCACCAGCACCACCCGCACGCCCATCCTGCCCAGCCACCGCCTCCGCCGCCACAGCAGGCACCAGGCCAGGCTCCTGTCAATAGTACTGGCTTTGGTGAGTAAGGACGTGCCGGGAGGCCCCGCGGAGGGCCGACTGACCCCCCCCCCCGTTCGGACTGTCGACTGGAGATGCGGTCGGTTCGGAAGTTACGGTTCGCTCGTCTGAGTGAGCCCAACTTGCCACCTGGGGCTCTGTCTTCTGGAATTCTCGGACCAGCCGCGATTGCTGGACGTAGTCTCCGGCCTGCCCTCGAGGCTGCCCATCCCTAGAGCGCCGGTAGCTCTTCCAGTCCTCAGTCTCCAGGGAGGGAGATTGCGAGATGGTGTTTGTGATGTGATTGAGGACCTGGCATGCGGGCGGCCCGCCGTCGGCTGGCTGCCAGCTTACCCTTCCCTCTGTTTCTTACCCACTTGCCCGTTCTCTCTCCAGCCTTTCCTCCTGACTGGTGCTGCAATATCGACTCCTTAAAGGAAAGCTTTAAGATGGTGAATCGGCTCAACTGGTCCAGCATTGAACAGTCACAGCTCTCAGGTTAGTGGTGAAAAGGTGGTGACCGGAGGGCAGGGGAAGACAGTGTTAGTGGAAAACCCAGTAGGAACCAGAACCAGAAGGGGAAGTTTGAGGGTGAAGGACTCCACTGCTTCCCCTCCATATTTCACGGGGTGGACGATGCCGATGTTCTTTTCAAAGTAATTTTAATTAATTTTGCCTTAACGCACTCAAAGTATGGCGGTGTTTTTATCCTAGCCACTTCTGTCCCCGGAGAGGGAAGGCTGTCAGGAATTCAGAAACCTGGACTACCATTTTGCAGTTTTTTTGTTTGTTTGTTCATTTTACATTCATTTATTTTTGAGACACAGAGTGAGTCACAAGCACAAGTGAGACACAGAGCACGAGCGGGGGAGGGGCAGAGAGAGAAGGAGACACAGAATCTGAAGCAGGCTCCAGGCTCCGAGCAAGCGTCCAGCACAGAGCCGGACGTGGGGCTCGAACCCACGAACCGTGAGATCATGACCTGAGCCGACGGCGGTCACTTAACCGACTGAGCCACCCAGGCGCCCCGCCATTTTGGCGTTTTGTCACCGCTTACTACCAGCGTGACTACGGCTAATTCACTCACTCACTTGGAAATTTTCTTTTCTTTACCAGTACGATGGAAGTTATAAGAAGAATTTAGTAAGGAACGACTAGAAGAAGAAGAGTTTGAAAACGTAGAGCCCCAAGAGATGTCGATTACTGCTGGCAATGAGTATAGCCAGTGGTGTTGACTTTTGATGTGGCTGGAACAGTGACAGGGGGTAGATACGGTAGGGGCTTGGGGACCTCTGCAGAGGGTAGCATTTCTTGCTTCTCTGTTTGCAGAGCTGATGGAGTGTCTGCGACAGGCAGAGCAGAAGAACTGGAGCCTCGACCAGCATCACATTGCCAATCTGTGTGACTCGCTCAACCACTTCCTTACTCAGACTGGTCACGTGCCCCCCCAGGGGGGCTCCCACCGGCCACCAGCCCCTGCCCGTATCGCTGACTCCTGTGCCCTTACCGGTGGCAAGCAAGAGCCAGCCATGAACCCAGGTAGTGAACAAAGCAAGTTGCCGAGGGGGTGGAGCTTGTAATGAGAAGGGAGGGGGAGGCAGAGGGGAATTGAGAAAAACCGTCTGATGGGCGGTGACCCACACTGGGCGGTGGGACTAGTTTGGCTGCTATGCTGACTGACTGAACAGCTCTCGTGTGGGTAAAGTCCTATACGGAAAACCTGTGTGATTCCTTTGTACACCTTAATTTGGGAGACTAGAATTACTTAAGGAAAGGGAAGGGAAAGGGCCCATTCCAAATTTGTGTCTCAGCAACCCCTGCCCTCATCATATCAGGTGGAGTTGAGATTCGCTAGTTATGTGAGCTTCAAACCAGTGAAATGAGGGATTCAATGATCACGTTTCTATATTGGGTCATGCTTCTAATAGCTATGGTATTTCACAGTTTTAGGGACAATTAGGGTCCCTTTTCACACGGAGTGGGGAAGACTGATAGCTCCTGCAGAAAGCCTTTACGCCTGCTGGAGCTACAGAACAGAGTAGGGAAGGGAGAAGACATTCAGAGGAGGAAGCATTACTCCCTTTCCTTTCTCTATTGGGCCCTCCTTCATTGAGTATAGTGAAGCATCTTCAAGGAACTCAAATAATTCTTGTCTTGCTTTGGCAGTGAACTCTTATGTGCACCCACAAGCCCCCCACCTCTACCCTGGCCCGTCACCAATGTACCCGATCCCCACCCAGGACTCAGCAGGATACAATCGCCCAGGTAAGAGCCAGGAAGCTTTTTTCTCCAACAACCCAACGCTGTCTACCCTGACGAGTTGTCTTGTTTTCCTCTGGCACTGAGCCTGCCTTCTCTTTCCTTTTGACCTGCCCCTGCTGGGAGTGGGTGAGCCTTCATGATTTCCAAGGCCAGAGGGCAGGCCCCTTGCTAGGGAGGTATAGGTCCTGGAAGCCTAAGGAAGACTGACTGACTTTATTTATTTATTTCTTAAAGTCTTTTTAAAAATGCTTATTTATTTTTGAGAGAGAGAGACTGAGTGTGAGTGGGGAGAGAGGGAGACACAGAATCCAAAGCAGGCTCCAGGCTCCGAGCTGTCAGCATAGAGCCCGACGCGGGGCTTGAACTCATGAACCATGGGATCGTGACCTGAGCCGAAGTCGGACGCCCAACCGACTGAGCCACCCAGGCGCCTCAAGACTGATTTGCTTTAAACGTAACTTGTGCCTGCAATAACAAAAGGAAGTAAAAGCATCCATATAAACGAAAGATGGAGAACATTTATGTCTAGCTTTGGAATCTAGATGGGAGATATGCTCAGGCAGTTACAGTGAACATGTTATACAAATGGACCTGCTTTGTGCCCATGTCTGCATTCCTGTCACCCGGCTTCTAGTATCAGGGGCCTGGGACTGAACTATCTCTGTTGCGGGTGGGGGCGGAGTGGGGGGGAGTTGAAGGAAGACCGTAACTTGCCATAAATAGTATAAAAATAACTGGGTGTTCACTTTAAATCACTATTATTTTCCCACCTAACCCCAAGTGTTTTCAGTGTTTCGGGTGAACATCTGACACTTTCTCCATGTGTTCCTTATCCGTGTAGTACATACACAAATTTCTGTTCTGTGATTTCATATAACAGTACATTCTGTGCATTTTTTTTTCATTGCTACGTGGTCTTCATAAGTATAATTCTTAGTGCCTGCCTACTGTGACATTGCCATGTAACCCTGTTTACTCTGGTTTATTTCCTGAGACCCAGCCGGAGTGGTGGCTAAGCAACGAAAATAACTCTGGGCTGATAAGGGCAATAGTTTCTCCAGCCCTTCGTGGAATTATTTGGGGCGTAGCACTGCCTGTCTAGGTTGCGAGAATAGCTTCCCGTCCGCTCTCCTTTTAATTTCTTCCTGTCTTTCCCACAGCACACCATATGGTCCCTCGGCCACCGGTTCCACCTCCTGGTGCCAATGAGGAGATCCCTGATGACTTCGACTGGGACTTGATCACTTAGGGCATCACGGAGTGTGGCCACGAGCCCAAGGCTGGGTGGTGAAGTCTGGCAGTGGGGCAAGAGCAGCCCCAGCCCATCCCTTCCTCCTTGCCTGTATATAGTTATATATTCTCTTTTTTTCTTGCTCTGTCAGAGAAGCCACCGCAAGATGCTGCCGAAGATAACCCCCCCCTTTCCTACCTCCTTCTTCCTCTTTCTTCTTGTTTTTTTCCCCTAATTCTTTTATTATTATTCTTATTATGGTATTATTATTATTATTATTATTGTTATTATTATTATTGGTTATATGCTGTTCCCAGGCTCCTGTCCCTACTCCACGGACCATGTCCACCCCTTGCTAATTTAAAATCATCTGGCTGGAAGGGGAGGCCCCGATGGCTGCAGAGAAGGGTTTCCAACTTTGATTTACCTTTCTCTTTGAGAAACTCGATGCTAAACCCACCTTTTGGCCCTAAATCGTTTTCTGTTCCTGTCAGTTCAGTCCAGTCCTAGAGAAGCCACCTTATCGAGTAAAAGGGATCTGAAACACTGCTTGGCAGCCGCGAATTTACAGGTTTTACTCAATGGTGCTAATTTTGTCCTCCGAGCTCTTCCTTGTCCCTTTATATCTCCAATCCTTCCTTCTGCCGAGCCTCACTCCCCATCAAGGGCCAAGAGCGATGGAGGGTGATGATAAAATCCTAGTGGAATAAGAGGTCTGGGGTGGGTCGAGTCAAGTACTGTAGAGGGGCGATAGAATATAAAACAGTCAGAAATTGGGTATATGCTACTAGAAACTTCCATTGGCTCGTTCTTAGCCCTCTGTCTATTGGGGATAGATTTGGTCTTGGCCGGAACTCTGCTTCTGTGATAGGGACGAGGACAACCATTCAGTATAGGTTGGGCTTTTAGGAGATGGCTTCAGTTCAACCCTTCTGGAAATCCGCTGTGGCTCTTACTTGCATTTACAAATGATCCTTCAATCCCTTTTGCCCATTCGGCAAATTTTATTTTGTCCTCCTCCAGCTGTTTGCTCAGTTCCTTCCCTTTTATTTTTCTTCCCCCATTTTCTGGAACTCTCAAGAAAGAAAAGTGAGCCATTCTCGCCCTCTTAGTCTCATCCTATGCTAGGACAACATGGGAATCTCTTTCCCGCTGATCAGAGCAGAACCGAACCTTTAGTGGTAGCGGTGGGAGGGTGGGGGAAGGAAATAGGAGTCGGCATACACATGGGTAGGGAATATTGCAGTTATTTAACTATGTGGGCAAATAACTTCTCTCAGAATCCAGATCACTGGGGCTGAAGCTTTCGCGATTAGGCTTTTGAGGGGTGAAGGAGATAGGTTGTGGGGAGTACGTAATCTAGAGGGGAGAGTTTATGAGGATCAAAGGAGACTCCCAGAATAAGGTACGGGGACAACTTCTCTCCAGCGAGGAGTGGCCATGAGTTACTGTTGCAAAGTACTTAGTGTGTACTTAATGTTAATTGTTGAATATGAGTTATGAGAGGGAAAAACAATTTTACTTCTGTTTTCATTTCCCTGAATGTTCGCTTTCTGGAAGCTACAGGACAAAATGTAAGGAATGGACAAGGCCACTCTCTCTGTGATTTCTGCTTTTCGTTCACATTCTTTTATTTACCGATGACTTCCAGGAGATCTAGCTTTCCGCTCCTCGGCTTTTCCCCCTCACCCACCCCTCCCTCTCTTTGTAAGGGGGTTATACACGAGAGCTTGTTGAAGAAGGCTGAAGCAAAGGGGCAAGAAAGGGCGGTTAACTAAAGAGCACTTTATTTCTGTGAAGTTCTGTGTAAGAAATGGGGGTATGAGTGGCTTGAATCCCCCGTTGTGTTGGAGGGCAGTCAGTGGGGTTGAAGTATGACATAATATTTCCCATTGGGGAAAAGGAGAATTTCTCTCAGAGGGTGGCAAAATGCCTTTGCCCCGTGTTCCTATTCTAGGCATCTGTTCCTTATTCCTTCCAGTCAAGGTGCCTCCTACATACACCCTGCCATCTGTTCTCCCCAAGATTCCCCCTTTACAAGTGATGAGTGATGATCACTTCTCTTTTCTAAGCCCCTTTTCTACTCAGATCCACACAGGATCTGCGAGGGTAGACTAAATTGTACATGTAAATGTTCCTTGTTTATAATTCATCTGTGTCTTCTGGAAACTAGTCTCATTAAGGCTCTGGCGGGCAGCTGGAGTAACTGAAATTTGGGACTAGGGCTGAAGATCGGCTCTCAGACCTCCTGAGATTTTTAGCTCCCTTCCATTGAACTCAGCCTTGCTAAATGGCACAGGACAAAGCTGACCCTCTTTGGGCCTCAGTTTCCCCTCCCCTCCATGAAATGGAAAGAATACTACTTTTTTTGGAGAGTCCGGCATTGCTGGGCTCGAAGTATAGTTGTTGTTGTATTGGGTGATGTGTGCAAAACCGCACGAGCTCACTGCCTACAAGAGGAAATAGGGGAGAAATTTGGAGGAGAGGGACAGAAGGAGCAGTTACTTGGTAGAGGTCCACCCATCCTTGCTTTCCTCTCTTCAACCCCCATGTTTCTGGTTTGGTGAGTCCTTCATACCACCCATAATGCTTTGCATTGGTGCAGGCTGGCAAGGGGGTGTTTGGTCTCACAAGTTGTTGTTGTTTTTTGCATGCTTTCTTAATAAAAAAAAAAAAAAAAAAAAAAAAGGAAGACGAATGTTGACGCTTTTATCTTACTGGTGCCGGTCTCAAATGTCTTTTGGCCAGGGTAGGAAGGGAGAAAAGCGGAAACATTTGTTTTCAGTTGGCCTTGTAGCCCTCCCCGCCCTCCCACCACTGGGTTTGATTGGTGGATTTTGAAATTTTTTGGTAAGATTCAGGGGGAAAGAAGAATCAAAACACATGCTTTTATTTTTTTTTATTATTACTTTTTTTCATGTTTTTTAAATTTATTTTTGAGACAGAGAGAGAGCACGAGCAGGGGAGGGGCAGAGAGAGAGGGAGACACGGAATCGGAAGCAGGCTCCAGGCTCCGAGCTGTCAGCACAGTGCCCGACGCGGGGCTCAAACTCCCGGACCGTGAGATCGTGACCTCAGCCGAAGTCAGTCGCTTAACCGACCGAGCCACCCAGGCGCCCCACAAAAAAACATGCTTTTAATACTGCTTTTTAAAAATGCTATTAAATATAGTAAAATCTTGTTGGGAGAGGCAGTCACCCCTTGCAGCTTGGTGTGTAGACTAAGCCACCTTGCCCCTGTTCTGGGACATTTCAAAGATTAGAGGGAGGAGGAGCTGGCTCTCCATGTGAGACTTCCTGTCAGTACTTACAGGTACTTACCGAGTTTTTCATAAGAAAACGAGGGAATTCCAATTGTAGGATTTTTTTTTCAGACTACATTTCCAAGGATTGGAAGTCTCACAAGGAACCCAGAAGTAGCAACTATTGAATCTTTATAACTGTGCCATTCCGCCCTAATATCCTATACACTAAATGCAGGAGTTGGGGAATTCTACCCGTGGTCTCGTGAAATATGTTGGGACTTCCAGAAGCCTAGCTAGTTGCTATTAGAGCAAGCCTATAGCAACCCACTATGAGATTTATTTGTTGTTTATTTAGAGATTATATATATATATGTATATATCATATATAAAATATAAAAATATATATTTAAGTTTTAATATATTTATAATTATTTTATCAAATATATTTATTTAATATATATTTTTTAAATTTATAAATATACATTTAAATATATATTAATACATTTATACATACTTTAGAGAGAGAGCATGCATGTGTGCACAGGAGGGGAGAGGCAGAGGGAGAGAGAGAATCTTTTTCTTTTTTACTCTTTTTATGTCTATTTTTGAAAGAGAGGGAGAGACACATTGCAAGCAGGCGAGGGGCAGAGAAAGACAGCGAGACACAGAATCCGAAGCAGGCTCCAGGCTCTGAGCTGTCAACACCGAGCCCGACACGGGATTTGAACTCACAAAACGGTGAGATCATGACCGAAGCCGAAGTCAGACCCTTAACCGACTGAGCCACCCAGGTGCCTCGAGATTATGATATATTCTGAGTGTCAGACAATTAAGAGGATCCACAAATCACAGCCTTGCAAGGAACCACAAGAAAGAAAGCATTTATTCATATCAATTAGGTCAGCAGATTACATTGGAAGGTGCCATTGCAAATCTTACATCATGTTAGACATTGTTACCTCACAATTGGAAGAATTCCCAGTGATCTGCAATTTTTCTGCATAGTATTTTATAACTTATTTGTAGTCTCGAACCTTACCTCAACCATTGAACAAATAACAGCATCTTGCAAGTCTGAAACATCTCATTTTCTCTTTTTTTTAGATTAAATAATTATATTCCACTTAGATGAGGCTATGTTGTAGTACAAAGAAACCTGGAATTTTAGAGGTTGAACACATACAAGTTTATATACCCAGAAAAATGAGAAGGTGATAGAGTTAAATAAATTTTTTTTTTTTTTTTTTTTTTTAAAGAATGAAACAAGGATGGAAGGAAAGTCATATATATGGTTGGAATGGATCCACAGAGGAGAAGAAAATGTGTGGTCACGAGCAAATTAACGTATGATGGTTAATGAATGTTAGGATGATGGATACACAAAAATGAGGAATGTGGTTAAAATTCTTCATCTTCCAAAACAAGAAGTCACTTTATCACGTATAAAAAACTAGCTGCATAAGCACATGACTTAACATGGTAAACATCAGAAGAAACATCTAAAATTGCTACAAGTGTTATTTCTGGGAGATGGGTGTAGGAGGAGGGATTGGTTCCGCAGAGTGGGGCAGGAAACTTCTTACATTTCAGTATAAGCTGGGAATGCTGTTTAAACTATGTGCATGTTTTACTTTGGAAAAGATAAAGAATAATTTTAAAAAGCCCCAAGAGACACATCCGGTGAATGATCGACACCTGTAGCCATGCTTTCCAAAGTGTGATGGTCTTCCCGGGGTGGGTACTCAGTCATCAGGCAATGAATTCAAGGATTCCTGCTCTGTCCTCTACCCTCTTTCCCTTTTCACTTGAAATGAGTTTGGCGAGGGGGGGGGGGGGGGGGTGAGGGTATTAGTTTCAAGCATTAGTTTCAAGCAAGTTTCAAGTTTGACTCTTATGAAATTAGAGGTTATTAGATGCACAAAGTCTAATATGGGAGAAGATTTAGAGGCCAGGGTAGGGTGATATTAAGGGAATAGAGTTTAAGAAAACGAATGGAAGAGAGATGGTTCTCTCAATAGGCAGACTGAGTAAACAAATAGAAAACTCCACAAACCACAGCTCACGTGCCATTTCATGAGGAAGTTTTCAGATGCCTTAGCAGCCTGTCCTAACACAGTAGATGCCTATTTAATTGGAATAATGGAAATTTGGAATTCCCATTGGAATTCCCATGTCCTATATCCAGAAGTATTGCACATAGCAAGCATCTGACATTGTACTCTGCTTCCAGACTCCGTCTCATAACTGCTTGTTTTCATAGACTTTTTCTTTCCTTTTGTACCTTCTTTTCATTTAAAAATATCACCACCACCACAACAGAGCCATAAATAGATGATCATCTTTCACTCAGGTAAGACTAGATGGAATGGTTTTAAATTGAATCTGGTGGGGAGGGATTCAGACAATACTAAAAAAAATTGGGGGTGCCTGGGTGGCTCAGTCAATTGAGTATCCAACTTCGGCTCAGGTCATGATCTCACGGTTCATGAGTTCGAGCCCCACATCAGGCTCTGTGCTGACAGCTCAGAGCCTGGAGCCTGCTTCAGATACTGTGTTTCCCTCTCTCTCTGCTTCTCCCCTGCTCATGCTCTCTCTCTCTCAAAAATAACTAACGATAAAAAAAAAATTTCGTGATGGAAAAATCATTTTGAAACAGACTAGGTTCTCGTTGGTTTCATTTAGCTTAGGTTGGGATAGAAATAGACTAATTTTTACAATTCTCAAATTTAGCATTCATTAGAAACAAGAGAGCTTGTTAAAACACTTTCTGCAGCCCCACCCCCAGACATTCTGGTTCAGCAAGTTTCTTGGAGATTCTAGCAAGTTTCCAGGGGATGCGGATGCCCCTGGCCTGGGCTCATACTTTGAGAACCTCTGGATTGATTCTTTGATGGTTTCTGAAATCCCCTGCTCACAATATCCCTTATTGTTTTAGAAAATGGCACACTGGGTGAATACCTAAAGAACCTCTGCTGGGGTCAACCGCTCCGTATTTTCACACAGATGTACTGATACTATTTCTTTCCGTAAAGACTTTGCTCTGGGGACAGCTGGTAGAGTGTGTGAGGTCTTCACTGAAAGCTGCCTCCAGAATGCCCTTCATCGACTGCCTTGCTTTCTTCCTAAAATCTTTTCCTAGGAGGGCATAGAGGAAGGGATTAAAGCAACTATTGGCCGACGCGAGAGCGATGCACACGTGGTCCCAAGACAGCAGAGCTTCTCCAAGGGGAGTTTCTGAGTCAAAAAACAATGCTAGGATCCCAACAATGTGGTAGGGAGCCCAGCAGACGCAGAAGACAATCACCACAGCCATGGCCACTTTCAAGGTTTTGATCCGAGTCTTGGTGAAGCGGCCCCGTCGCATGCGGAAGATAATGAGGCTGTAACAGGCCACCATGACAAAAGAGGGCAGAAGGAAACCTACCACTAGTCTGGTGATGGTTACTGCCCCCCGGGGGGTTAGTACTTGATTGTTATATGAAAACTGGCCTAAATAATCACCCTGGAAATCTTGGAATAGCTCATACAAGTTTGAGAAATTGCTGGAAGAGTCAGAGTAAAGCTCTAAATCGAGTGGGTTAGCTCTGTGATCTTCAATGGGAAACCCACTGGGGGCTATAGGTGAGACCTCATTCGCAGGCTTAAATAAGTTATCATATGGAGGTTGACTAGATAATTTAGCTGGATCTATAGGGAGTGACTGTCCAGAAGGTCTTTGAAATGTTTGAGAATGGAAGATAGTGGTGGCTGTCCAAGGCAGATCATTGGTTCGTTCAGAGAAAGACTGCAGCCTTGCATCCATTTCTCCAGGCAGCTGAACAAGGGAGTTGTCAAGAGATCCATTTTCCAGTAGATCAATGGTGAAGTCTGAATAATCTAATGAGCCGTAGAAGCCAAGATCGTAGCCACACACGTCACGGTTGCCTACAGTGAATGTTTCCCGGTACACGAACACAGGTATGCACATTACAAAAGCCACCACCCATATACATCCACAGATAGTGAAGGCTGTCCCCACATTGCGGTGATTCTGGCACCAGATTGGCTTGAGTACCAAAAGGCAACGATCCAGGCTAATGACAGTCAGCAGGAAGACACTGGCAAACATGTTGAGGACAATGATGGAGGGGATGAGCTTACAGAGGAGCCAGCCGTAGGGCCAGTGTCCCTGGAGAGCCAAGTGAGCCAGGGAGAAGGGCAAGGAGAGGCAACAGAGGAAGTCCGCCAGCGTGAGATGGAGAAACCAAACTGTGTTCACCGTCCGCTGCATCTTTAGGCCAGCCACCCACAGCACCAGCCCGTTGCCTGGCAATCCCAGTAAGAAGGTGAGGCTGAGAATGACCATGGAGAGAATTATCTGGGGTTCATACCAGGGCTGTGAGGGTAGGTCAGTTGAATTGGTCTCAGCAGAGAAAGACTCCATTGCTGAACTTCTAGAAAAATATAAACAAAAATATTAAAACTACTGTTTTAAAAAAGCATATGCTTGGAATTATAACGTTCCCCCATTATGATATAGAACTACAAAAGTCCTCACACTGTTTTAGTTTGTGTTCTTTCTTAACTTTTTTTTTTTTTTTGAGAGAGAGAGAGAGAGAGAGAGAGAGCGAGCATGCATACGAGGGTGAGAGGGGCAGGGGAGAGCGAGAGAATCTTAAGTGGGCTTCATGCTCTGAGTGGAGCCCAACATGGGGCTTGATCCCATGACCCTGGGATCATGACCTGAGCCGAAATCAAGAATTGGTTGCTCAGCCTACCGAGCCACCCAGACCCCCCTAGTTTGTATTCCTTGACTTCACACTGGACCACACAAAAACGTTCTGTGACAATTAGAATCTACTGTATCAATTTAAATGCGTATCAAAATCATAGTTTCATTTGGAAGTCCCTATCTATGTACATTTCTCCTCTTTCGTGCACTTCCACTTTCTCATTCTGCACTGGTTCCTTTCCTCACCTGGTGTCTCCTATTAAAAACAAATACTAAATGACAAACAATAACTTCTATTGTTTTTGAGAGTTAACGATCATGTTAGGAACTGAACTTCTAATTTTTTTTTTAACATTTATTTATTTTTGAGAGAGAGAGAGAGAGAAAGTGAGCAGGGGAGGGGCAGAGAGAGAGGGAGACACAGAATCCGAAGCAGGCTCCAAGCTGTCAGCACAGAGCCCGACGCAGAACTTGAACCTACAAACCATGAGATCGTGACCTGAGCCGAAGTCAGACGCTCTACTGACTGAGCCACCAGGCGCCCCAACAAACAATAACTTCTAGACCAGAGGTTCCCAGCTTTATATCCATGAAAGGGCTTTGTGAAGCTCCATCACCACGTCAAATGTGAAGCTCCATCACCACGTTAAGATTTTAACTTAGTATATTCTCATTTCTTTGAGGGTAGAAGTTCCATCCATTCCCTCTACCAGATCTTTGAGGGACTCACTGCCGTAAAAAAGGTGCAGTGGATTCAGTTACGTCTTTAGATACCTCATCTCTCCCTTTTTGCTTTCAAATTTGTCAAGAGTTGTTTACCCTCTCTGCATTGATTTCCTCCTCACCCATCATTTCTGTCTTGTTTGTTAGTTTTTTAAATGTATAATCATAAATATGCATACATATACACACATATGTATTTTTGAGAAAAAAAATTTTTAATATGCACGGAATGATCTAATTTTGTCAAATTTTGATTAACAAAAAATATGCATACATATATACACATATGTATATGCATACGTGTAAATATGTAGGCATTTTTTTCTCAAAAAAATTTTTTAATGTTTATTTTTGAGAGAGAGAGAGAGAGGCAGAGTGTGAGTGGGGGGGCGGGGAGCGGAGACAGAGGGAGACACAGAATCAGAAGCAGGCTCCAGGCTCTGAGCTGTCAGCACAGAGCCGGACGTGGGTCTCAAACCCAAGAACTGTGAAATCGTGACCTGAGCTGAAGTCGGAAGCTTGACCGACTGAGCCACCCAAGGCGGCCCCCCCCCCCGCCCAGTTTTTAAAATTGTGTTAAAATACTCATAATGCAAAATTTACCATTGTAACCATTTTTTTAAAGATTAACATTTTTTTAAAGTTTATTTATTTGCAGAGAGAGAGAGAGAGAGAGAGAGAGAGTGGGGGAGGGGTAGAGAGAGAGTGGGGAGGGGTAGAGAGAGAGGAAGAGAGAAAATCCGAAGCAGGCTCCATGCTGTCAGTGCCGAGCCCGACTTAGGCTCATCCCTATGAACGTGAGATCATGGCCCAAGCTGAAATCAAGAGTTAGACACGCATCAGCTGAGCCATCTAGGTGCCCGTGTTTCACCATTCTTAAGTATAAAGTTCAGCAGTGTGGAGTATATTCCCATTATTGTGCAAACACTCTCTAGAACTTTTTCATCTAGTAAAACTGAAACTCGACACCCATTAGACAACAATTCCCCACTTCCCTCTTCCCCCAGCCCCTGGCAAAACACCATTCTACTTTCTGTTACTATGTATTTGACTACTGGGCATTTGTCTTTTGGTGTCTGGTTTATTTCACTCAGCATGATGTTCTCAAGGCTGATCCGTGTTGTAGCATGTGTCAGAATTTCTTTCCTTTTCAAGGCTAAATAATATTCCATTTTACGTAAACACCACATTTTATTTATCCATTCATCTCTTGATGTGAAGTGCTCTCACCTTTTCGCTGTTGTGACTAATGTTGCTATCAACTGGCATGCATATTGTTTTATAAACTGCTTTCTTTTTTTTTTTCAGCTAGTCTCCATATCATACAGTAAGACTGTACCTTAAGGAATGTTCAGTCTTTAGCCAGTGTTTTTCCAATCATTCCCAAAATATCTTCGATAGCTGATTTGTCCACAGTTATAGCCAATCTAGGATCACACTTTGCATTAGGACGAGAGGTTTGAATTGAGAGAGAGAGAGAGAGAGAGAGAGAGTACATACGTGTGCACGTGAGCGGGGGAGGGGCAGAGAGAGTGGGAGAAGGTGAGAGAGGACTGTCAGCACAGAACTCGATGTGGGGCTCGAACTCACGAACCGTGAGATCATGACCTGAGCCAAAAACAAGAGCTGGTTAACTGACTGAGCCACCCCGGTGTCCCAGGATGTTATGTTTCACAAGTCTCTTTTTTTTAGCAGTTTCTCTTTGTCAAGGAGACTAGCTTGTTTCAGGGTCTGTTGTTCCCACCATTCGTTTTTTACCTTTTCTAATTTGTCTTCTGCCCCATCACTATGCTAAAATTACATATAAATAACAAATCCAGGGGGGCCTGGGTGGCTCAGTCTGTTGAGCATCCAATTCTTGATTTCGACTCAGATCATGTGGGATTGAGCTCTGCGTCGGGGTTCGAGCTGAGTGTGGAACCTGCTTAAAGTTCCCTCTTTCTCTCTCACTCTGCCCCTCCCTCCACAGAAAGAAAGAAAGAAAGAAAGAAAGAACAAATCGCAACATCTTATTCTGTCTTCATCCACCAGCCCATTCTCTTGACCTCTGTGACATTACTCTCCCTTAATTCTGAAGACTCATAAATGTACCCTATTTTACAGCTTCCCTGAACAACTCACTATGCTGGCTCATGTTGTTTACTTCTGTCTGGAATTACACCCTTAACCTTAACCTCCTCCGTCTTGCATCCTTAATCTCTATCTGTTGAAATCCTAGCCATTCTTCAAAAACAAGCTCAAATATTATTCTTCCTTGAAACCTTCTCTTACAGTCTCAAACAGAAATTAGTCCTTCAGCCTCTTAAATTTGTGTGTGTGTGCGTGTATGTTGAATCTCCTTTCATATTATCTGTGCAATGATTCATTTTGTCTCGTATTATAATTATTATCACGGCTGTCTTATCTATTATGCTGGCCTTAAATCTCATGATGGTAAAGATGAACCCTCTTCCTAAGTACCTGTTCTACAGAATTTAGCACAATGCCCAAAAGACCAAAAATTACTTCAGTGGATGGATGTTCATTTGGGGGTTTACTTTTTTTTTTTTCCAACTAAATTTAAAATTCTTATTCCTGTCCATTAACCCATTAAAGACGCGGTCTCTTCTAACTTCCCTTTGGTTTTCCAGTTCCCGGTTCTTACTGGCTGCAATAGCATTTTATGTTTCCTTTCATAGAGTCCCAAAATATTTTTGTGGCTTCGAAGTCATTCTGCTGACTTAACCAGATGTTTTCATAGGGCCTTACATGATTAGCAGAAGTTAAAATAACTGAGTCAACAAAATAATAAAAAAGAAGAAGTGATTCTCATTCCCCTCTCTGGAGCCTTACCCACACAATATTCAAGTCCTATCAAGAGCCCTTCCTTCCCTGCTGTGCACGGCAGGTACCTTGGTCCACGGTCCTACTCCAACACACATATTAATGCGGAGATCCATAAAATATTGAGAGAAGGGTGGAATCAGAGAAAGCTAGGGCTCAAGGGAAACTTAGTAATCATCTTTCCTTGTCTCTAGTTTTATGTTGCAGTTTTTGACGCTGACACTCAGCAAATTAGCTGACTTTCACACATTCACAACTAGGAGGGTTCTGAGATTTTAGGACCAATGTCTTTCACACCAATACTCCTTTTACTAGAGAGAATCACAGAACTAAAAAGTCTTTGGTATTGCTAATAAAGGCAAAGGTATGGAGAACTGCACCAACTGAAATAATAAAGACTGGAAAGAGGGGCGGCTGGGTGGCTCAGCCGGTTAAATGTCCGACTTTGGCTCGGGTCATGATCTCATGGTTCGTGGATTCCAGTCCCGCATCGGGCTCTGTGCTGACAGCTCGGAGCCTGGAGCCTGCTTCGGATTCTGTGACTCCCTCTCTCTCTGCCCCTCCCCTGCTCTTTTTCTCTCTCTGTCTCTCAGAAATGAATAAACATTAAAAAAAAAAAAAAAAAGTCTTTCAGAACAAGATAACTTTTTACATTTCTCCAAGTGCTTTGACTGAAAAATACCTCTACATTTAAGATTGGTAGAGCTCCTTTCTTTCTTTCCTTTCGTCTTTTTAATTTTCAACACTGAATTGGCTGAAAGTATTTAAAAAGATAAAGGAAATCCTGAAACTAAAAGTCAATTACGATAGGGAGAGAAAGCAGATTCCAGAATCAAATACTAGTGACAGGATGACAGAGTCAGTAACAATAAGGAATAAGCAAAAGAAGAAAAGAAAAAAAAGAGAAAGTGGAATGAAAAAAAAAAATATATATATATACATGAAGAAAAAATAGGTCACCGATTTGAGAAACAAAACTATTGATTCGGAAAGCTGGAATCATAGTTCAAAAAGA
The DNA here is from genome assembly GCF_022837055.1 of Prionailurus viverrinus. Classification (NCBI taxonomy): domain Eukaryota; kingdom Metazoa; phylum Chordata; class Mammalia; order Carnivora; family Felidae; genus Prionailurus; species Prionailurus viverrinus. Next base: position 39,546,334 of record NC_062567.1, on the reverse strand, counting down.
GAAAGATAGCCAATTTAAGAGAGAAAAAAAATGGTATGAAAATTCACTATTAGTTCTAGAATGAAACATTAAGAAGAAAAATAAATAGGATGTGGGATATTTAGAGAAAGAGAGGTGGATGTGGGGACACAACAAAAACAATACAAGCTGGGGAAGGAATGGGGGGGGAGGGAGAAGATAATGACCCTCAAACCATTATCCGTAACAAGGAAACAAGCACCAGGGACCAGGTGGACGTAAGCTTTTCTTACCAAAAACCTGAGTTGCTAGCTGAAGGTTTCAGCACCAGCCTGGAGGTCCCCACACGTCCAGCCTGGTCTTCACTCTTACCCACAATCAAGTTACGAAGTATATTTAGGAAACTTGCTGAACCATTCCTCTTTCCCCTCTCTCTTCGTTTTTGATGACGAGGGACGGAATTCCTCACTTTTGACTCCTATTTGACTTTGGAGGATGAGTTTCAAAGTGAGTCATGTATGAATGTCTCAGATAAGGAGAGTAAAAGAACGGAAGTGGGAGGGCATGCTTCTCAGATGATTTCTGTGGGACAGAATACGGCTAAAGAGGGAAGTACTTCTGTAATCAGCTCCTTGCTTTGTAGGTTTGGGCTTGTGCTTTAGAAACGCACTAAAATGGCCCTGCCATCTGTGAGGGTGGAGGTGAGGAGTAGTTGGGACGAACGCCCCGCACAGCATCCCTTAACGCTCTCAAACAGCAGCCCTTAAACGCTTAACATGTGGAAAGAAGCAAGCCATACCGAAGTCAGATTGAGCTATGCCCTAATCTTGAGAGATTCACAATCTGGTAGGAATACGCACCCATACACTACACAACTGTAATACAACCCAGACTATAACGGCAGAGGTTCCAGTAGAAGTAGAATAGTAGAAAATAACAGGGAAGGGTATATTTAGTCTGGGGCACTCTTGGAAAGTCTTAAGGCAGAAGTAAGAGCTGGGCAGGTCCTTAAAGACTTCTATAGACACCAGAAGCGGGCATGCTGTTTAGAGTGTGTAAACGGAGCAAAAGGAGAGGGGCAGGGGGGCGTGGGAGAGTGCTTCCGGCATTGGGAATGGGCAGAAGAGTCAGTCAATTGGCTCGTTTCATCAGGAGGGAGTGCAGAAGATTGAAGCGGGACCTCGCGCAACGATTCCTGCTTGAAGTATACATTGGAAAGAATTCTCGCTCACGTTATTCCTTTACGCACATGCATGTGAAATAAAGTTCATTTGGGTCAAATGTATTTGAACACTCTTGCCTATGGTAAAGGCTTCAGTCCATATTAATCAACTTACTGTCCAAACCGTATCTGCTCCTCCTCCCGTTTGCAGAGAAATCACCATGGAATTTAATTAATTAATTAATTAATTAATTAACTAATGTATTTATGTATATTTGAGAGAGAGCACGCAAGAGCGGGGCAGAAGAGGGGAAGCAGAAGGAAAGAGAGAACCTCAAGCAGGCTCCACGCTCAGCTGGGAACCCACCTCGGGCTTGGTCCCACAACCCTGGGATCGTGACCTAAACCGAAGTCAAGAGTCAGACGCTTAACTGACTGAGCCACCTAGGTGCCCCATAACACGTATCTTTTAAAAGGTGGTTTCAGGGATGCCTGGCTGGCTCAGTGGGTAGAGCATGCAACTCTTGATCTTGGGGTTGTGAATTCAAGCCCCATGTTGGGGATAGAGATTAGTTAAAAATCAAATCTTTAAGAAATAAAAATAAAAAGGTAGTTTCAAACAAAGATGGGATCATAATTTCCATGTGATTTTATGACCTGCTTTTTTGCTTAACAATATAGCAGAACATATTTTCCATGTTAGTGCATGTAATTCTATTAATTATATTCTGTTTTTTGATCTAGTATTTGGAAACGTTGAATAATGAAGGTATTCAGAAAGCACAAATACTAAGCATACAACAGATAGGCAGTATTATCACAAGTGTATGTATGTATATATACACACACATATACATACACACACATGTATATATATATATACACACACATATATACTTAAGATAATTCATTCCCATGGTAAAAAAAACAAAAAACAAAACAAAACAAAAAACCCTCTAAATATAGAAGGATTAAAATGGAAACCAAAATTTCCAGAACATCCAGTTATCCTATATTCACTCCCTAGTGGTAATCTCTTTCATTTATATAAATGCAATTTCATTACACATGTGTCTTATTCTTTTTCTATTTATCTTCTCGTATCATGACATAGTAATCCACATCATGCTTTTTAATTTGCTCCATATTATCCCAGTTAATCAATTATTCCTCTGTTGATGGATATTCTGTTTTTATGAAATTTTATCTTATTATTTTTTAAAGGAGTATTTTAATTTTTTTTAACGTTTATTTATTTTTGAGACAGAGAGAGACAGAGCATGAACGGGGGAGGAGCAGAGAGAGAGGGAGACACAGAATCTGAAACAGGCTCCAGGCTCTGAGCTGTCAGCACAGAGCCCGAGGCGGGGCTCGAACTCACAGACCGAGAGATCATGACCTGAGCCGAAGTCAGACACTTAACCGACTGAGCCACCCAGGCACCCCATGAAATTTTAAAGCGGTTATGAACAATGCTCCAACGAATACTCTTTTATTTTACACATCTATGAATATTTCTGTAGAATAGGTTACCAGAGTTATAATTGTTAAAGCTGAGTTTGTGCATTTACATTTTTGAAAGATATATAATTGCCCATTTAAGAGATTCCATCAATTTACACTCCCACCAACAGTGGTGAGAGGTTTTTTTTTCCATTTGCAAAAGGTGAGGTCTTTATCATTAAGTTCAGTATCAAACACTACCCTGTTCCTACTATAGACACTATGCTTTTGCACTAGGTGATACAGAAGCAGTGAGAGAGTTATGTAATTATTACATAGTAAGGGCTGCTAGGAGATTCCCAGTTTGCCCTGTAAACGTGGAAGAGAGAAAGGCTAATTCTTCTTGAAGCAAAGAGAAAGATGATGCCCTGAAAAAGGTAGCACTTGAGCTGAACTTTAAAGATGGGTAGAAATGTTATAGGCGCCAGTAGCGTAGAAAAAAAGAATTTGTCTGTCTTACTTCCCTACTAGACCATGACTTTGTTTCTATCTCCAGTACCTGCTAAGTGCTTGGTATAACACATGTTTGGGGCACCAATGAACGAAGGAAGGAATGGTTGAAAAGGATGTTGACTTTTAATTTTTTAAATACTTATTTATTGTCTTGAAAGAGAGCGAGAGTTCGCGTGTACACACGCGAGCAGGGAAGGGGCAGAGAGAGAATCCCAAGCAGGCTCCATACTGTCAGTGCAGAACCTGATGTGGGGCTCAAACCTGTGAACTGTGAGATCACGACCTGAGCAGAAATCAAGAGTTGGATGCTTAACTGACCGAGCCATCTAGGCGCCCCTTGACTCCTGCCTTTCTAAAGATTACAAAGCAATTAAAACCAATTAGAGAACTTCCAGTTGTATTCCTTAGATTTTCAGATCGGGAAGAAAATTATTGAAAACATCATGTAAATAGTACTCCTGTTTTTGGATGATGTCTGTCCCGTCTTATAACATGCTGGTGGTTTTGTGGTATAATGTGGAAAATTTGGGGAGATTTATGTGGTGATCTTCTGTTTTGTTTCTTTTACATATCTGATTATAAACATGTAAGCAGAGATTAGATGCATTCTTTAGAAAGAATGAAGTTTTGAATGTATATTTCAAAGTCAGTCGTATTAAAACCTTCTATGAGCTGCTGATAATTCTACGTCTTCGGCGATGGCAATTTGTACTCACCTGGCCAAATTGAACATTTTGGAGTCATAGAATCTCTAGCCTGTTTTGTCTGAGAGAATTAAAAATCAAAATACAACAAAGTTTCTGTCCTTAAGGACTTTGATGAAAACAGTTTGAATCCCAGCTCTGCCACTTAATTATGTGACTGTACAGAAATGATTTAAACTCTGTGATTTCACTTCCTCACCTGCAAAACAGGGATTGTGTCAGGTTTTATCTAGCGAGACTTAAGCCCATTCCCATCCTTCCTTATGATCTCTCTGTTGGAAGCCTGGGAACCACATTCTGTAGACCTTCTCTCGGGTGGAGTTCTGGATAGGCTCTGCGGGAGGGGCATGCTCGTGTGCTAATGGACGGTGCAAAGTGAAGGGAATCAGATTTAATTCTGGAACTTTGTTCGCGACGACTGCAAGTCTATTTCGTTATTTATTTATTTACGTATTTATTTATTAAGTAATCTCTAAGCCCGATGTGGGGCTCGAACTCATGACCCAGAGGTCAAGAGCTGCGTGCCCCACGAGCTGAGGCAACCAGGCGCCCGATATTGCAAACCTATTTTAAAGGTAAAAGGACAAAAATTGCACAATAGAATACATATTAAAACTATATATATATATATATATATATATATATATATATATATAAAACATACACACACGGAAAGAGATTAAAAGTGGAATCATTTAGACTGTGGCCGCCCTAGCAGGAGACAACTCTGGTGATTCCGGCAATGGAGATGAGAGGTGGGAGGCTGGCTGTGGCAGCTGCTGGCAGCCGTGGGCTCTAGCGGGATTATTGGTTCTTGCCGCAGTCTCAGGCCTGTCAGTTCCTACATTCCTGCTAAGCAGCACCAAGAGCCCTCAGCCTCAAAGACAAGTGCACACTTGCCCATTCTTGTAACACCCTTCTCCGTGTTTCTCTTCCAATTCTAGGGAATTCCGTCATTTTCTCCCTTTTGATTCCTCTACTCCTTCGGACACTTTTGTAACCAAGTCCTTATATCAAATACCCTGTTTGAAGTACCTACAATGGTCTGTACTTTACTGGCTGCGCAATGACCCGTTGGGGGAATATTCCCTGTACTCTGTAGGATTGTTAGGAATAAATTAATACATGCACATACGCTCTCAATAAATGTTAGCGATTATTATGCCAAAGAAAATCACATGGCTTCTAATCGTCTATTATATCACAGCCATTCTCCCATCTTGGATGTGTAACAAATAATTTACAGAATGTTCTTTTCTGATTGTTAAGTCATGTCCTTTCTGCCAAATCAAACCCTAACCTTTGGCCTTTAAGGATGTAGATTAGATGTACTCTCTTCTTCCTCTAGTATAACTGACAAATTATGCACATAGTTATAATAAAACCAAGTAGGAATACAATTTGAAGAACAAAGTCACCCGGAAATGAAAACAATTCAGTTGACAAGTAAACAAAACAAAACAAAAAACCAGCTTATCGCATCAATATAACAAATATTTGATGCACGTAGTCATGGGTCTTGAAAGAAGTCAGCCAGATTTGACATGGTAAGTCACTCAAATCTGAGTGACTTAAAGAAAATTAAATATTTTATTGATTTACCGGTTATTAATTTTCTTTTTTTTTTTTTTTTTTAGTTTTATTTATTTAAGTAATCTCTACACCCAACATGAGGTTCAAACTCACCACCCCAAGATCAAGAGTCTCATGTTTTTCTTACTGAGCCAGCCAGGCAGCCCTATTGGTTATTAATTTTCTTTTTTTTTTTTTTTAATTTTTTTTTCAACGTTTATTTATTTTTGGGACAGAGAGAGACAGAGCATGAACAGGGGAGGGGCAGAGAGAGAGGGAGAGACAGAATCGGAAACAGGCTCCAGGCTCTGAGCCATCAGCCCAGAGCCTGACGCGGGGCTCGAACTCACAGACCGCGAGATCGTGACCTGGCTGAAGTCGGACGCTTAACCGACTGCGCCACCCAGGCGCCCCTAATTTTCTATTACAGTATGTACTGAGGAGAGCCAAGGAAAGGAGATTGAAAGGGAAGTAAACCGAGTGCAGCTGCATTTTTCAAGAACACCCTCTGTGACTTTAATTCCATGAACTGAAAGTGGACATGGGGGCAAGCCTTTCCGTTTGTGCTTATCTAATCTGATGAGAAACCATAGGGACTTTTTCTGGTGGGGACAGGACTCAAGACCCTTGTGGGGTACACAGGTCTCTACACAATTTTGTGAGTAAATTTTGGTGGATTTTGTAGGTTAGTTATCCTACTTGTGCATTACTTAGAAAATGTCTTCCCCATTTCCTTTCTTCTTTCTCTTTTCTTCCCCATTTCGTTTTCACTAGGATGCAGGGGACAGAAGGTGGCGCTACTGAGTGGGGAAACCACCCAGCGTTCCCCTCCGTAGAGGGGGAAAAACCCAATTCTCCATCTTTTGCGTGTCTCCTTTATTTTCATACAGCCGACATTTCACTTCTGACACGTCTGGCCACCACACTTGTGGGTTTTATTTTTCTTCCCACAACCAAACCATTCTGTGAGGCCAGTCGGTGGCAGTTTAACTCCATTCTGACGCTGTCTACCTGGATAGTATCGCATCCCGCAGATCAAGGACCGAGTCCGGCAAGACTGCGCTTCACTTCGGGTGCCAATCCCAAGTAGGAGGTCCCCAGGTTACCCACAACTTCTGTCCCTCTTGGCTACGAGTCGGACGTTCCCATGACCTTCTCCCCCTTGGATTCCATTACTTACTAGAGCCCTCCCAGTGTGGATGTCTTCACCACCCTGGTAACTCTTTGAACCTCATACTTTGGGGATTTTTATGGAGTCTTCCTCACCTAGGCTATATCAATTATTAATGCCTTCTCCCACTCTTTTACCTTCTCGAGAAAGTGGGGGATGGGGCTGAACATTTCAAGCTTCTAACCATGGCTCCGTCTTTCCGGAGCCCTCATCCAGGAGCTACCCGGGAGCCCACCCAGAGCTGCCTCATAAGAACCCAAGACACCTCTATCACCCAAGAGATTACAAGAATTTCAGGACCCCTGTGTCAGGAATCAGGTTCAAAGACCAAACATACAGAACAAATGCTCTCTTTTTTTTTTTTTTTTTAAATATAGTTTATTTATTTTTGAGAGCTAGAGACAGAGTGTGAGCAGGGGAGGGGCGGAGAGAGAGAGGGAGACACAGAATCCGAAGCAGGCTCCAGGCTCCGTGCTGTCAGCACAGAGCCCGATGCAGGGCTCGAACCCACAGCTCCGAAATCATGCCCTGAGCTGAAGTCGGAGGCTTAACTGCCTGAGCCACCCAAGCACTCCTAGAACAAACGCTCCCAATGCTCTTCCCACTTAGGAATTTACAAGGGTTTTAGGAGCTCTGTGTAAGGAACTGGGGGCAGAGATCAGGATATATATTTCTTATTATAAATCACAGTATCACACATAGCCATTTCAGATACAGTGCTCCTTATGTACTCACCACTTTTGCCCGCCATTAAGGAAAAAATGATGTCAGAATGGTAACTCCCCTTTAGTTATTATGTTCTCTGCTGTGAAGCAGCAGAACTACTGATCTACTGAAAATAAATGTGTCAATGCTTATCTTTACCTAAACAAACATGAGAATTCTTATCTCAAACGTAGATCGGTATCGATAATTGTAAGACCTTACACACTGAGAACACATCTACCAACACTCTGCTAAGCACCAGCACTCCCCAGCGATGCGAAAGATCCTAATACTAGTATCTCACTGTCAAAAAGGACACTGAGTTGCAAAGAGGCTGAGGAGTTACCCACGTTCACACTACTGTGTAAATGGCCAGAACTAGAACCAGACAGCTGGCCTCCAGACCCCCTCCTCTTGGCCACCATGTTCCCTCGTGAATGCTCTATTCTTTTGGTATTAGTGGTAATTTATGCTGTATAGAGTCACCAAGAACACTGAATTAGCAGATACAGAACAATTGCTGCTTGGGTAAATGAACGCAGATTTACATTCCGTCATCTGGTCACAGTATTCTGGTCAACAGATCCCTATACAGTTGATCGTTGAATAGCATGGAGGTTAGGGGTGCCGACCCCTCACACAGTCAAAAATCCATATATAACTTTTGACTCTCTCTAGACTTACCTACTAATAGTCTACCATTGACCAGAAGCCTTGCGAATTAGCAGTAGACTAACACAGATTTTGTATAGGTATTATATGCTGTATTCTTACAATGAAGTAAGCAAGAGAAAATAACACGTTATTAAGATAATCATAGGAGGGGTGCCTGGGTGGCGCAGTCAGTTAAGCGTCCGACTTCAGCCAGGTCACGATCTCGAGGTCCGTGAGTTCGAGCCCCACGTCAGGCTCTGGGCTGATGGCTCGGAGCCTGGAGCCTGTTTCCGATTCTGTGTCTCCCTCTCTCTCTGCCCCTCCCCCGTTCATGCTCTGTCTCTCTCTGTCCCAAAAATAATAAACGTTGAAAAAAAAAAATTAAAAAAAAAAAAGATAATCATACGAGGGGCGCCTGAGTGGCTCAGTCGGTTAAGTGTCCGACTTCAGCCAGGTCATGATCTCGCGGTCCGGGAATTCGAGCCCCGAGTCAGGCTCTGGGTTGATGGCTCAGAGCCTGGAGCCTGTTTCCGATTCTGTGTCTCTCTCTCTCTCTGCCCCTCCCCCGTTCATGCTCTGTCTCTCTGTCTCAAAAATAAATAAACGTTAAAAAAAAAATTAAAAAAAAAGATAATCATACGAAAGAGAAAATAAATTTATAGTACTGTCCTGTATTTATTTTTTTTAAAAAAGCCATGTAAAAAAAATAAATTAAAAAAATTTAAAAAGCCATGTACAAGTAGAACTGCACAGTTCAAACCTGTGTTGTTCAAAGGTCAACTGCATAAACTTGTTTTATATGTGTTTCTGTTGAAACACATCTTATTCGGCGTACATCGTGTTTTTAAAAAAAAATTTTTAAGTGTGTATTTATTTATTTTGAGAGAGAGAGAGAGCTGGCGAGGAGCAGAGAGAGAGAGAGAGAGCGAGAGAGAGAGAGGGAGAGAGAAAAATCCCAAGCAGGCTCTGTGCTGTCAATGCACGTAAAATCATGACATAAGCTGAAATCAAGAGTCCGATGCTTAACTGACTGAGCCACCCATGAGCCTCAGTGTATGTTCTTGGTTTATTAACACTGACTTCTCTACCGGTAGCATTATAACTCATGCTTGAATGAAATTTACCTAACACATGTATTTTCTTTGTAAGACACATCACGGGCTTCTTGCACTTAGAAACATAGCACAGCTTCTGCACTATGCCTGGGGGGGGGGGGCTATTTTAAACAGGAAAACTTCCAAGAAAAAGCATGAAACATGCAAAAATCTTAGCACTACATAGAATGCGAGGGGCATTTGTTTGCAATATGAAAAGCGAAACAGGAAGGCATGGCACTATCTTGTTCAATCTCAGCTATATATGTGCATTTCAGGTGAGTCTTTTTGTGTGTGTGTGTGTGTTTATTTATTTTTGAGAGAGAGAGAGACAGAGTGAAAGTGGGATAGGGGCAGAGAGAGAGAGGGAGACACAGAATCCTAAGCAGGCTCCAGGCTCTGAGCCATCGGCACAGAGCCTGACACGGGGCTCGAACTCATGGACCTTGGATCCATGACTTGAGCCAAAGTCGGAGGCCCAACCGACTGAGCCACCCAGGCGCCCCTCCGGTGAGTCTTTTGCCACTCTGTGCCTGTCTGAGAGTGACTGTGGGAAGTTTGGTGAATATTAATCTTGGGGTTACAAATAAATTTAAGCAAATAGGCAAATTCACAAACATGGAATTCATGAATAATGAGGATCTACCATAACTGCTAAAAGTCTTGCATATTCTGCCCACCAACTGAATGGGGAGGTTGGAGGGAGAAGAAAAAATTACAGAGGCAGAGTTGCATGCTGGTTAAGCACCTGCACTTGGGGGCGCCTGGGTGACTCAATCAGGTGAGTGTCCAACTCTTGATTTTGGCTCAGGTCATGATCCCAACGTCTTGAGATCAAGTCCCATGTCAGGCGTGGAGTCTGCTTAAGACTCTCTCTCTCTCTCTCTCTCTCTCTCTCTCTCCCTCCCTCTGCCCTTCTCTCCTGCTCACTCTCTCTCTGAAATAATTTTAAAAAATTAATTAATTAAAAAAAAGAAGAATTAAACCTTTAAAAAAAAAAAAAAAAGGACCCGAGCTGGGAGACATTTAGATCTGTTTGCCAGTTGTGACTGTGGACAAGTTACTTAATCACATTGTACCGTTTCTTCACCTATAAAACAGGCAGGATAATCATAGTACCTGTCTGTTGCGAGGAATAATGATAGAAAGCACATAAGCATGCAGAATAGTACTCAGTACTCAATAAATGTCACTCATTACTATAATTCAACCAGAGACACAGTATTACTAATAATACATGTAAACATATAAATTATAGGCAACTGTTGTGTTGGTATCAGAAATTTAAGGTTTTCTTTTCCTGACACTTAACTATTAAATGAGCAACTCAATAGAGCTTTCTGTATCTCAGCATGTTTAAAATAAAAAATTTTTAAATGCTTATTTATTTTTGAGGGAGACAGAGACAGAATGCGAGAAGGAGAGGGGCAGAGAGAGAGAGAGAGAGAGAGAGAGAGAAAGAGAGAGAGACAGAATCCAAAGCAGGTTCCAGGCTCTAAGCTGTCAGCATGGAGCCCCATGCCGGGCTTGAACTCACGAACTGTGAAATCATGACCTGAGCCTAAGTCGGACGCTTAACCTACTGAGCCACGTAGACGCCCCATCTCAGCATATTTTTGATGAAAATTGGGTTAATACTATCTAGCAGCCAACAGTGTTGTGAGAAATAAATGAAATAGTGTATGCGAAAGCATTTTGTAATTTTAAAGGTGCTATATAAATACCAGGTAATATTATTGTTTTTTTTTAATTTTGTTTATTTATTGATTTATTTGGAGAGAGTGGGGGAGGGGCAGAGAGAGAAAGACTCCCGAGTAGGTTCCTCGCTAATAGCACAGAGCCTGATGCTGGGGCCTGAGCCCACGAACTCAGAGATCGTGACCTGAGCTGAAACCAAGAGTCAGATGATCAATATCATTATTCTTTTTTTTAAAAAAATTTTTAATGTTTTTATTTATTTTTGAGACAGAGACAGAGCAGGGGAGGGGCAGAGAGAGGGGGAGACACAGAATCGGAAGCAGGCTCCAGGCTCCGAGCCATCAGCCCAGAGCCCGACGTGGGGCTCGAACTCACGGAGTGTGAGATCATGACCTGAGCCGAAGTGGGACGCTCAACCGACTGAGCCACCCAGGCGCCCCTCAATATCATTATTCTTGTTCTACTGATTATTTGTTGTTGAAATCAATAACTGACCACTTGCTTTCTTCCTATATCACTGTTTAAATGTTACCGGGAGGTATATAACCCATTTGAAAGAGTCTGTAATGAACATGTACGTTTTAAACAATAATGAAATGACTACCATGAGCTTATCATCCAGTTTTCAAAGCAGAATGCTGGCCAGTATCACTCAAGCAGCCTCTGTGTACATCCTGATCGCCCTCCTCCCTTCCTCCTCCCCACTATCCACAGTTGGGAGTTTCGTGTTCAGCATTTCCCTTCATTTTGAAAATGGCTTTGCCGCCTAAATGCATTTGCCAAAACCATACGATTTTAGGTTTGTTTGTTTTTGAATATTGTCCACGTGGACAATCTTGTTGTTTCTTTTGTTAACTCACTTTTCTCCCCAGTCAACATTATGCTTTTGTGATCTATCCCTTTTGATGCACGTGGTGAGCAGTTCACTCATGGTCACTGTTTAACGTTACCCTATTGTAGGAATATACCCCAGTTGATTTGTTCTAGTGATGGACATTTATTTCCAATGCCTCGCTGTCACAAATGGTAAACAACGCCGCGATAATATTTTGTGCAATTTTCCTAACAACCTCCAGCCCCTGGTTGTATGTTTGCACCTGGGGGACATATGCAGGGCTTGTTCTGCTTCAGTGGAGAACTCCTGGTAGGAGCACATTCAACTTTACTAGATATCGCCAAACTCCCACCAGTTCCATTGCCCCATATCCTTGCCAACATTGGATGTGGACCGATTTTAAAAATGTTTGACTCTCTGGGTTGTGAGAAATGTCACCCCAAACTCTTCATTAAATAAGGAGAGTCCTGAGGCGTCTGGGTGGCACAGTCGGTTAAGCGTCCGACTTCAGCTCAGGTCACGATCTCGAGGTCCATGAGTTTGAGCCCCGCGTCGGGCTCTGGGCTGATGGCTCGGAGCCTGGAGCCTGTTTCCGATTCTGTGTCTCCCTCTCTCTCTGCCCCTCCCCCGTTCATGCTCTGTCTCTCTCTGTCCCAAAAATAAATAAACGTTGAAAAAAAATTTTTTTTTTAAATAAGGAGAGTCCTCTGGAGATCAACTGTTTCCTTAGAAAATGGCGCCTGGGTGGCTCAGTTGGTTGAGCGTCTGACTTCTGCTCAGGTCATGATCTCACAGTTCGTGAGTTCAAGCCCTGCACCGGGCTCTCTGCTGTCAGCACAGACCCGCTTCAGATCCTCTGCCCGCCCCCTTTGCCTCTCCCCTGTTCATGCTTTCTCTCTCTCTCTCTCAAAAATAAACAACAACAACAAAAAAGCATCTACAGACTCTAGTGGCTATAGGAGGGACTAGAAATTGCTTCCGTCGGACTTGCATTTGGTAGTGCAGTATAAGATAACAGAGTTGGGGGGAAAATCAGACATCTTGAGCTGTCGTGTTGGGTCCTTCTCCTAATTCCATCCCACACCTGCCACATGCCTCATGTCCTTGAGATGGAACGAAGATTCTCAAAGGATGAGTTATTGCTACAAACCTCTGTGGGGCCAAATCATTTTCCACCTTCTGCAGCCATTAAGGCTTGGACACCTAGGAAGAAACAGGCATTTTTCTTGTCAGAAAAAAGAATCCTAACTCAAGAGTTCTCATCTGGAACTTCAAGTGAGACATAACCTTTGTTTTTCAGGGTTGTAGGACCTGGTAGAGCTTTCTCTACAAATGCTAGGGCGGCTTGGATCTTAAACTCTGTAGTTCTAGGACTTGCTCAGTCTTCTTCCCCCCTTAAGCCTCTAGGTCACTCCCATTCTAACTGTAGATGTTGCTGGAACACACCGTGTGCCAGGCATGTCTTCTGTGTGGGGGATACGGAGTAAATCAATTGGACAAAGTTAGAATTCGTTACCTTTCAGATTTAGAGACTGTCAAATTCACAAACTGGGCCAGTTTAACTTGACCCAGTAGCTACAGCACCACATTGGGAAGCAAGGAGTAGGAGGAGGTAGATTTAGGTGAATGACTGGCTTTATTTACTATTTAACTAAAACATCACGAAATCATTGTAAAACCAGTACAGTGTTTCTAACTTTTAACAATGCTCATTTTTGAATTATACAACTAATATGTGCTCATTGCAAAAAATCGAATGCAGACATGTTGAAAGTGAAAGTGAAAATTCTTTCTCTACTTTCTCCACTTCCCAAGTCCATTTCCCAAGAAGTTGTTGCTATTAAATATACCCTTTTTCAGGGACGCCCGGGGGGCTCATCCGGTTAAACGTCTGACTCTTGATTTCAGCTCAGGTCATGGTTTCACAGTGTGTGAGTTCAAGCCCCACATCGGGCTTTGTGCTGACAGCACAGAACCTGCTTTGGATTCTTTCCCTCCCTCTCTCTCTCTGCCCATACTCCACTAGCACTCTCTCTCTCTCTGTCTTTCTCAAAATAAATAAACTTTATTTATTTTTATTTTTTTTTTAATTTATTTTTTTTCAACGTTTATTTATTTTTGGGACAGAGAGAGACAGAGCATGAACGGGGGAGGGGCAGAGAGAGAGGGAGACACAGAATCGGAAACAGGCTCCAGGCTCTGAGCCATCAGCCCAGAGCCTGACGCGGGGCTCGTACTCTCGGACCGCGAGATCGTGACCTGGCTGAAGTCGGACGCTTAACCGACTGCGCCACCCAGGTGCCCCAAAATAAATAAACTTTAAATATACCCTTTTCAAAGTTTTCTACATACCTGGAAGTATATGTGAAGTATATGTGTATGTGTGTTTGAATATTTCACATACTCACTTTAAATTATACATATAATTCAACAGCTCACTTATAGCACTCAGTAATTTACCACGTCATTTCTTCATTACTTAATTAAAAATTTTTAACTCTTGGACTCCCATTCTCTATTTTCTTATAATCACATATTTAAAACAGAGGTATAAGGACATAAAAACTAGGATCAGTATCAGCTTCATCAAGTTGTGACTATGCAGCTTTATTAAGGTTTTAATATTTATTTCAGATATATATATTTATTATTAAAAAATTTTTATTTACTTTTATTTATTTTGAGAGAGAGAGAGAGAGAGAGAGAGAAGGAGCATGAGCAAGGGAGGACAGAGAGAGAGAGAGAGAGAGAGAGAGAGAGAATCCCAGACAGACTTCACATTTAACACAGAGCCTGATGAGGGGCTCAATTTCATGAACTGTGAGATTATGACCTGAGCTGAAATCAAGGGTGAGACGCCCAACTGATTGAGTCACTTAGGTGCCCCTACTCAGATATTTTTAAAAGATATATACTCTTTCCCCAAATCTTTTATCTCTCTCTTTTCCCAGAGATAACCACTTTCTCCCCAATTTGCTTTTATACTTTTATTACATATACATGGCTTCATCAGCAATATGTAGCTTTATTTTCATGCTTTGAAATTTTATATGAATAGCTCTTGACTTACTATTACAAGTTAGTTATTACAAGAGTAACGTAAGGAAGGGAGTAAAATGAGGGGCCCCTGGGTGGCTCAGCTGGTTCAGCATCCGACTTCAGCTCAGGTCACGATCTCATAGTTTGTGGGTTTGAGTCTTACATCGGGCTCTGTGCTGACAGCTCAGAACCTGGAGCCTGCTTTGGATTCTGTCTCCTTCTCTCTCTGTTCCTCCTCTGCTCTCACTGTCTCTGTCTCTGTCTCTGTCTCTGTCTCTCTCTCTCTCTCTCAAAAATAAATAAAGATTTAGGGGCACCTGGGTGGCTCAGTCGGTTAAGCGCCCGACTTCAGCTCAGGTGACGATCTCGCGGTCCGTGAGTTCGAGCCCCGCATCGGGCTCTGGGCTGATGGCTCAGAGCCTGGAGCCTGCTTCCGATTCTGTGTTTCCCTCTCTCTCTGCCCCTCCCCCGCTCATGCTCTGTTTCTCTCTGTCTCAAAAAGTAAATAAACGTTAAAAAAAAATAAAGATTAAAAAAAATTTTTTAAATAAAATAAATTAAAAAAATGAAGAATATAAAATGAAGAAGAATTTCCTTTTCTTTACTTTCCATTTACCAGATATAATAGCCTGTATTAAGTGTCTTGGCTGTAGTTCCATAAATATTTTGTGCCTAGCAAGTCTAAATATTTTATAGTTCTTTACTTATTTATTTTATTATCATTTTTTTAAGGAAGTGCTAGACCCAATGTAGGGCTTGAACTTAGGACCCTAAGGTCGAGAGTCAAGAGTCATATGCTCGGGGCGCCTGGGTGGCGCAGTCGGTTAAGCGTCCGACTTCAGCCAGGTCACGATCTCGCAGTCCGTGAGTTCGAGCCCCGCGTCGGGCTCTGGGCTGATGGCTCAGAGCCTGGAGCCTGTTTCCGATTCTGTGTCTCCCTCTCTCTCTGCCCCTCCCCCGTTCATGCTCTGTCTCTCTCTGTCCCAAAAATAAATAAACGTTAAAAAAAAAAAAAAGAGTCATACGCTCTACTAACTGAGCCAGCCAGGCATCCCTTATATTTAGTTTTTTATACAAATGACCTACTATTACACTTTTTTTTTATACTTGCAGTTTTCCACTTATTTAGTTCACCTTTTCATATCTGAGCATATAGGTCAACCTCAATTTTTAATAGGTGCATATACTTTATCGATAGATGTGCCGTAATTTATTTATTTATGGAATTGATCAATTCTAAATGGATGGGTGTTTAGATTATTTCCATTTTCTAATCACAAAAATTTTGCAATACATATCCCATGTATGTTATGTACTTGCGAACTTATCTTTATGGTTTATATCAAATGAAAAGAATAGATGTGCATACAAAACTACATGAGTGTATTATTTTTGAACCAATATCTTTTTTTTTTTCCTTGAGCCAGTATCTTAAGTGCTTCTTGTATTAAATAGTATGGTGTGGTGAAGAGAATGTTGATTTGTAAATCATGAGGCATGAGTTTTCAATTCTGACTGCATCACCAAGTGTGTCTGGACAAATGACTTAATAAGTCTGGGATTCAAGTCTGTCATATGTAAAGTGCAAGATTTCAACTACAAGGTCACGAAGGTCCATTCTAAGTTAGGAAGATTTGTAAACTATGATTGAATGCTCATTACAATTGTTATCAGTGCATTTGTAGCAATCCTAGGATTTAGGAAAGTTATACTTTAACAAGTACCATTTCATGATAGATAACAGTACCCTGAGCAAAGGTAAAACGGAATTGAAAACCCTGTGATAAACTGCTTTTTGTATGCGCACAAAGAATCAAGAGCTGAGAAATATGTTACTGGTGGAAAAGAGTCAAGAAACTCTGACTTTTATTTTCATGTTTAAAATATATCTAAAAGTAATAAAAATTTGAGTTGGATGAAGCTTCTGTCATTTCTAACAAGAGTGCTTTTGTTGAACTTGGTTAAATCACATACACTTGGAAAAATCACACATACGAGAAAATTCGCTTGATTTCTAGGAGTCTCCAGTCCAGAACTTTTAAATTGTGTAGTTGCTGCCCCCTACTGGTAGGCAAAGGTGAATTGCAGCCAAGACATTTAAAATTTTCTTGATCAGGGCAAGGACAAATTATCCCAGTAAAGATGAATAGAAATGATCATTCATTTAACGACAACGAAAAAATATGGCGTTCTTGCTACATTCTGAAAGCTGTGATAGATACTGGGTAAATACAAATGGGTTTCTTGCCTTTGTAAAATAGATGTACCTATAAACAGCTGAATGCAATGTGGTAAGAATTAAAACTAAGTATAAGTCCAAGTATAGATAAGTATAAATAAGTGGGAGCATAGAGTGGGAGTTACTAGTTTTATTTAGGGAAGCTAAATAAAAGAGAGAATAACTGCTCAGATAAATTGATATTTAAATTACATCTGAAGGCATTTTACCAAGGAATGAATGGGAAGGGCATTTCAGTCTATGCAAATATGTGTAACATGAACAAAGACGTGTTTGGAAAATTACAAAATTAGCAATGCGATTAGGTTAGAGGGGACACTGGGAGTGAGAGGAAGACAGTACGAGAAAAGAAGCTCTCTGTGAGCCTGAAAAGCAAGGTTGGGGCAAGATTATGAAGAATCAACTAGCTACGAAAATTCGACTTTATTGTACAGCTGGTGGAGAGTTTATAAGACAACTCTTTAAAAGGCAGAGTATAATGTACATAATAATCTTAGTATATGATCTAATTATCAGAATTATTCTTGGTCTTTTTCCATTACTTTTTTTTTTTTAACCTGTAAACTGATGAACAGAGTTAGATCCCTTTTTATTTATTTATTTTTTTACTGTGAGTCAAGATGTACTACTGGGTATTAAAATCAGTTATGTGGGTTGAGAACAAAAATATAAAATAGAACGGAGCAAAATAAAAAAAATTATACACTGCCATCATGTTTAATAAGGTTATCATTTTGGGAAACCTTTGTTTCAAGTATACATGTGTGCATTGGGTTCTAATATAAAACGTGTTCTTACTGTGGGTCATAGTAAAAAAAAAGTACAGAAAAGGCTATTTAAAAATATCTAACGGTCTCTCCTAATTCAAATTTCCTATGCTTCTACTACCTCCTATTGGCTGATTCTTTGGAAGTAAATATTATTAATTTAATTTCAGGTAGTTTGAAAAGATTCTATACTGTATAGATAAATGGAACTTTATATATAGATAAATGGAACTATATAGATAAATAAACTTTTAATGGAATGCATAAAATGCTAAAAAGTTTGAGGTCTATCCATATATACTGACACAAAAAGGTGTTTTGATGTATATTGTTAAGTAAAAAGCAAAATGTGGACAAATATGTATAGCATAACTCCATTTGTGTAAATTCATACACTCATACACACACATACACTTATACACACACGCACATATATACACATACACTTATAAATGGGTAATGCACATAAAATACCAGAAAAAATTAACAGTAGTTAATTCAATGGAGAATGAAAGAAGAATAGATCTTGAAGAGCACGGAGGTAGATTTTAATTTTTTTAAATAAATTTTATTCAGTTCTAATTTACACACAATAAAATGCATGCATTAAAAATACACTTTCTTGAGTCTTGATTAATATATATGTTTTGTGTAACCAACAAATCTTCTGGAATTTCATATAAATGAAGTTATATGGGGGGCGCCTGTTAAGCGTCCGACTTTGGCTCAGGTCATGATTTCACGGTTTGTGAGTTCGAGCCCCGAGTCAGGCTCTGTGCTGACAGCTCAGAGCCTGGAGCCTGCTTCGGATTCTGTGTCTCCCTCTCTCTCTGCCCCTAACCCACTCGCATTCTGTCTCTGTCTCTCTCAAAAATAAATAAATGTAAAAAAAAAAAAATGAAGTCATATGATATGTATGGGGCTGGCTTTTTTGTTTGGTATAATATTTTCGAGATCGATCTATGTCATTATGGGTATTAGTACTTCAAATCTTTTTATTGCTATTACTGAGTTTAGTTTGAGGCTATTTATTGCTATCCTTCCTAATACTGTTGAATATCCATATGACAGTATTTCATTATATGGATACACCACAATTTGTTTATCCATTTTCCTATTGATGGACATTTGGTATTTTTTTTCAGTTTTTGGCTATTTTAAACAAAGCTGCTATGAACATTTTCCTTTCTGGGGATCTACGTTTTGTTTTTAGTTTTTAAAAAAAATTTTTTTTTTTTTTTACATTTATTCATTTTTGAGAGACAGAGAAACAGAGTGTGAATAGGGGAGGGGCACTGAGAGACACACACACAGAATCAGAAGCAGGTTCCAGGTCCTGATGTGGGGCTGGAACACACAGACTGTGAGATCATGACCTGAGCTGAAGTCAGACACCCCACCCACTGAGCCACCCAGGCGCTCGACTGTGGATCTATGTTTTAATTTCTCTGGGGTAAATATTTTGGAGTGGAATGATGGGTGATGTGATAAATGTATGTTTAACTGAAAAAAATATTTTAGAAATGTTTATTTATTTTGAGAGAGACAGAGAGAGCGCGCGTGGGCCAAGAGGGAGTGCATGAGCAGGGAAGGGGCAGAGAGAGAGGGAGACACAGAATTGGAAGCAGGCTCCAGGCTCTGTGCTGTCAGCACGGAGCCCGATGCAGGGCTCTATCCCATCAACTGGGCACTTAACCAACTGAGCCATCCAGGTGCCCCCCTCCCCACCCCCACCCCCATCCCCGAGTCAGAGCAGTTTTCTTTCTTTCTTTCCAATGTGTATACTTGTATTTCTTTTTCTTACCCTATTGTAATGACGAGGACCTTTAGGATGATAATTAACAGAAGTGGTGAGGGCATAAACTTGCCTCGTTCTTCACTCGTTCTTGATCTTAGCAGAAAAGCATTCAATATTTCATCAGTAAGCATGATGTTAGTTGTAAGGTTTTTATAGATGTCCTTTATCACACTGAGGAATTCTCTTTCTATTCCTAGTTTGGTAAGAGTTTTTGAGTACTGAAGTTTTTCATATTCTTTTTTCTGCTTCTGTTGGGTTGACTATGTGCTTTTTCTCTATAACAGAACCTTAAATTCTTTGGAGTAAATCCCAGTTGGTCATGATGCATTCTCTTTTTTTACACATGGTTGGATTTGATTTGTTAGCATTTTGGTAAGAATTATTGCTTATGAGGAAATATTGGTCTACAGTTTTCTTATAATATCTTCGGTTTCAGCATCAAGGCAAATGATTGTCTCATAAAAATTAGTTGGGAAATATTTTTACTACTTATTTTTTTATTTTTGAGAGAGAGACAGAGCACGAGCAGGGGAGGGACAGAGAGAGAGAGAGGGATACACAGAATCTGAAGCAGGCTCCAGGCTCTGAGCTGTCAGCACAGAGCCTGACGCGGGGCTCGAACTCACGGACCGCGAGATCGTGACCTGAGCTGAAGCCGGACGCTCAACTGACTGAGCCACCCAGGCGCCCCAAGGGCACACTTATCTTGATGAGCAGTGAGTAATATATGGAACCGTTGGCTCATTATAATGTACACGTGAAACTAATACGACACTGCATGTTAACTACACTGGAATTAGAATAAAAAAATATGATAATTGGTGAAGTCACAAAGGAGGTAATATTTGAGCAGATATGTGAATGTATCAGTGTGCCAAATTGACAGGCCGGGGGGAAAGTGTTCAAGATAGTAGGTTTAAGCACAAGTAAGTGTTTGAAGAATACGAAGAACAGAATTCCGGAATGAGAAATAGTTGAGGATTACTGAAATTTTAAGTGAAAGTTTGCTGTTTTTCTTTTTGTCTGTTTTTTTATCTTAAATATTTTCCTATGGTTCTAATATCAAGACATATTTTTAAAAATTTTTATGTTATATATGTTTTAAATATATATTTTTTCTATTGATAGACGTTCATGTTGTTTTGTAGTTTTCACTATTACAAACAATGCTGTAATAAACATTGTCCCTACTTTTCTGCACATGTAAGAATGTCTCTAAAATAAGTATTAGTGGATTTACTAAATTGAATGTTATTTACAATATTTTGATCAATTCTGCTAAATTTCACTTCATTCTTGGTACCAGTATTTGACAGTAGCTGATTTCCCACATCCTTGACAGGGATACATCATAAGGCTTTTTGAATTTTAAGATTATCCCTTAGCTACGTAGACAATTAAGGACCCATTTTCAACCAGTCAATATAACGAAGTGGTTAAGACCACTCTTGTATTGTAGTCACAGTTGAGTTCGTATCTTGGTTTTGACATTTGCCATCCACTTTAAACAGTTTCTAAGCGATCGTGTTGAGGCAAGTTTACCTGTGGAGTGTACAAGAAACATATTTATGGAAAGAATTCAGTTGGATTTATCATTATAGGACTGGGAGCAAATAGCGGGCATTAAATAACAGTTCATCATTCTTCGCGAATTTGTCAGGAATTGAGGGTCCCATTTAAGAGTTTAAGAGGTTCACATTTTCCAGAAAGATAACCAGAATGCACATCGGAAGTGCGGCAAACTATTTCAACAAGTGCTTTTAATCCGAGATTAAAAGGTGCTATCAGGCAACTCATCAGGCTGGGCATTTTAAACGTTGAGACGCTGGAGGATTAAAATCCACCACGTCTACGACTGGGTCATACATTTACCATAGGTACCCAGTTTGAGATTACCGACGGGCAGATACCCCTTTTTTGCCAGGAAACTATGGCTAAATAGTGACTTCTGTCAGAAAAAAAATCCTCCAGATTCCAACACAGTCCGCCTCCTTCCTAAGCACTGCGGGCACCTGCCAGCCGCAAGATGGCGATTACCCCAACCACCTTTCCGAAACGGAGATTTCCATAACGCGAATCGCCGCGCCCTGGAAAGGAAGTTTTGCCATTACCCAAGATGGCGAACTGCGCAGCTTCACGGTTTCCAGCTTTCAATATGGCTTCCCCAACCCGCACCACCGGAGGTTAATCTCAGGAACCAAACTAAACTCGCGCGGAAGTGGCGTCAGCGGAAGTTGCGCCTGGCCCAACTTCCCACCCCCCCTACGCCCGCCCCCGTTCCTTCGCCCCGCCCCCGGTGGCGCGGAGTGCAGAGCCAAGATGGCGGCGGAGTTGGAGTACGAGTCTGTTCTGTGTGTGAAGCCCGACGTTAGCGTCTACCGGATCCCTCCCCGGGCCTCCAACCGCGGTTACAGGTACTAGCCCCGAGGCTCTGCAGTACACGCATACCGGGTCGGGGATGACAGTGTCCTCCTCAGGTGGCACGCAGCGAGTCCCCGCCACTGCCACCTCTGAGTTGTCACTTTGCTAGCCTCCCCACCAGGGTTGTTCTCGCCCCGTCCTCCTGTTCTTTTCCCACTGTGGCATGCCAGCCTGGTTTCCGCCGCTTAAAAAAATTTACCATCTGCGTCTTCCCACCCCTCCTCCCTTGGGCCCCTCTGGGTTACCCATCTGCTCCCCATCATACCCATCCCGTCGTGCCTGCTCCATCGCCTGTCACCTTTGGTTCATTCTTTCTTGCGTCCTTCGGTTTCTCCTCCTCGTCGTACCCCCTCCTGACCTCCCTGTCTCTCATAAACATTTCCAGTACCCCGTGCATAATGGTGGGTAATCATCGTGTCGGCCGCTCTCTAGGTGATACGATTTAATCTTTTGTGCCAGTCTTGCCACCAAGCATGATCCGCCGTTTGGTTTTCCTTTCACTTCTTTTGCTAGTGGGCAAAGGTTATGATGGTACGTTTTCCAGTGGTTGTCCGTTCTGTTTTTTTTTTTTTCCAGTACATTTTCTTGATGATTACATGGTATTTTCTATTTTCCTTTCCTCTCTTCTTAATCTCTCTCATAGCCTTTCTCTCCAAAGTTAATGCAGCATTTTCTCTGTAGGGCTAACCAACCACCTTGTGATCGCGTGTCGGTGAGGTTCTGAGGATGCTCTAGGCAGTCATGAAGTCATGTAGTGGAAGGAGTTAACACGTTAACCGGGTTACATATTCAAAAATACGGGTATGAACCCTGACAGTTTAACAGCTGTATGATTTGGGACAAATCGCTTAATCTCTGCAAGCCTCAGTTTTTTCATCTGTAAAATAGAAAAAAAAAAAGTGATCAGAAAACCTGCTCTGGTTCTGTACCTCAGAGAAGTTTTTGGGAGGGTTACGTGACATAATATAAGAAATGTGAAAAAATTTAGGAGACAGGAAAGCAGCATATTAAATACAAGGCACTGTTCTTACCCCTCTCTCGTCCACCTCACCATCATGATTTTCCTCTTGGCATTTATCATTGCTTTGGCTCTTGTCCTCCTCCTGGGGCCATTAGCTTGCCTCCTTACTGGGGTTTCATTCATCATGGATCACTCTCTTCGTGCTTGCTGACCTGTGCACTAGACACTGTGGGTTGCACGTTTTGGCGGAGGTGGTCCTAATTCCAGTTTTTCAGTCAGGCCCCAAATCGACCACGAATAGGAATCTACGTGCTTTTCGATGGTAGTTACTGGTAGTGGTGTGTGAGTCAGCAGGGACATCTGCTGCTTTGGGCTTCCCGAAGGAGTGACCCTGCCATTCTGGCTTAGGTGTGCTCTGTGCGGGCCTCCGTAGCGCCACTGCTGATCTCTGTCCTAGTGCTCTTCCTTCTGTATTGTAATTGATTGTTCCGTCTGCTGTTTCTCCAGGCTAGCTGTGAACAACTTGAGGTCTTTTCTAAGTTTATAGTACCAGGGTCTAGTACAGGGTCCTGCACATAGTTGGCACTCTGTAAACGTGGGAGAAATTAGTAGATTCCACTTCATCACATAAATTAGCAGTGATTGAACTGTTCAGTAGTTAAGACTTCCGAAAGGGTATGATACATCATACAGTGGGGTTTTCTTCTCTTTCTTCTACTTTAAGCTTTTTCAACGACCTTCCTCCTCTCACCCACCTGCATTCTCAACTTTCACTTTCTAGTTTATCCACAGCCTTTTATCTGCATGTCAGTTAACTGCACTGAGCCATCAAAACAATTTCTTAATTTTCCTCTATTTCTTGTTGTCTGTGTTTTCTATGCTTGTTATTGACATTTCTTATCCTCAAGAGGCATTTTATCATTAGCCACTCTTAGTATAGTGAGTGAAGAGAGCTGAACTAAGTGTGCATCGAGATTCCCATTTATTTGCTGGGTTACTCTTGGCAAGACACCTAACTCTTTTTAATTTTTTTTTATTTTTTAATTTTTTTAATGTTTATTTATTTTTGAGAGAGACAGAGATGGAATGCGAGTGGGTTAGGGGCAGAGAGAGAGGGAGACACAGAATCTGAAGCAGGCTCCAGGCTCTGAGCTGTCAGTGCAGAGCCTGACGCGGGGCTCGAACTCACAAACCATGAGGTCGTGACCTGAGCCGAAGTCGGACGCTCAACTGACTGAGCCACCCAGGCGCCCCACACCTCTCTTGAACTGTAGTTTCCTCGTTTGTAAAAATGGATATACTACTACTTACCTTGCAGTATCCTTTCACTTAATTTTCATAGGAATAGGCATAATGCTTGGCACGTAATAAGTACTTGATAAATGTTACTTTTATGCCTTTTTGTCTGCCTAATCTTGTTTACAGAACCCGTTTTACATTATGAGCATGACTTATTCTTTAGGCTGCCTTTAAAGGAAAAACTGGGATTTTTAGGAAGCAGGAGGAATACTTTGAGTGATTAGTAAGATTGAGGGAATGAATGACTTTGATTCACGTAGTGTAAGCTGTTGCTTCCCAGACTTTCTCTGACAATTTAGATCGATGAGAATGTTAGAAATGATTAGAAAATGGTTTCCCAACCTATGAAACTGTTGTCATATTCATCACTGCCCTTCCCCTCAGCTAAATCATTAGTAAACTCAATAGTCTGTTTTAATGTAATGAGAAGAATGCTGGACTTCGAAGTTAGGCATTACTTCCTGTGTTACTATTCTTCATTGAGACGGACAGAGATGGTAGGCTTTCCATGCCTATTCCAGATGGTTGCTGTAAGGGTTTATTACTGACGTCAGTGAAAATTTGTGAAGTCAGTTCAGAAGACCAGTGAAACCAAGAGTTCCTCGGACTAGGTCTTGGGAATGGGAAAGGAACGAAGGCTCAGGGCTGAGGGAAATTGCTGCTGGGGATATCCATTCACTTACTGAGGATTTGTTAAATATTGGCCACTGGACATGCAAGATAAATAAGCCAAGGAACCTGTCCCAGGAAACACATCTAGTAGGCTTGTTCCTGATATATTCAGTACACAGTGTTTAGCTCATGGTGTGATGGTAGAATAAGTAATGACTCCTTAAAAAAAATTAAAACTCAGGGACCTTTAGAGCATTATAGTGTGGATCAGATTCAAGTACTTGAGGCACCGCATTAAGAGATGAGGGCATGACAAGGATTTATAAATCCTGTTCAAAACCTGTGCTAATTTTCATTTTTTTTTTCCTTTCCACCTTTGCTTCTTGTTTAGATATATTTTATTGTTACCTTTCTGCCTTGCAAGTATTAGTCTTCAGGTTTCTGAGGGATGAGGTTTTTTATTTAAAGATTTTATTTATTTATTTTTAAATTATTATTTTTTTAAGTTTATTTATTTTTGAGACAGAGAGAGACAGAGCATGAATGGGGGAGAGTCAGAGAGAGAGGGAGACAGAATTGGAAGCAGGCTCCAGGCTCTGAGCCATCAGCCCAGAGCCTGACGCGGGGCTCGAACTCACGGAACGTGAGATCATGACCTGAGCTGAAGTCAGACGCTTAACTGACTGAGCCACCCAGGTGCCCCAAAGATTTTATTTTTTTTTAATTTTTATTCTTTTTGAGAGACAAAAAGAGAGAGAGAGCACAGGATAGAGGCAGAGGGAGAGAGAGAATCCCAAGCAGGCTCTGCCCTCAGTGTGGAACCCCATGCGGGGTTCGATCTTGTGACCGCGAGATCACAAACGCAGCTGAAATTTAGAGCCTGGTGCTCAACTGACTGAGCCACCAAGGTGCCCTGAGATTTTATTTTTATGTAATCTCTGTACCCAACACGGGGCTTGAACTCACAACCTCGAGATCAAAAGTCACATGCTCTAGAGATTGAGCCAGCCAGGTGCCCCATGATGAGTTGCTTAATAACTTTTACTTTGCCCTCTCTTTTCCACACGCTGACAAAAACAAACTCACAAATTCAGAGCTTTGTAAAATTGGTCATATTTAAATAATGTCTTAGATTTCCTTCAAATTCATGTATCACACAGATTATAAGTATTCAGTGTTTTGTAATGTTTCCACAGACATCTGTATCTCTAGCCCACATGTTTTTCCTGAACTCCTGACTCATATTCAAATGCCTTCTCTGTATCTTCACTTGAGAAATCAATTTGACGACGTCTCCAACTCAACATATTCAAAACTGAACTCCTGAGCTTCTTAGACATGCTCTACCTATAGCCTTTCTGTCTCAGTTATTGGCAGCTCCTTTGCTCAGGCGAAAAACTTCAGTCATCCTTGACTCCTCCTACCTCACATTCAG
Organism: Prionailurus viverrinus; assembly: GCF_022837055.1. Lineage (NCBI taxonomy): Eukaryota > Metazoa > Chordata > Mammalia > Carnivora > Felidae > Prionailurus > Prionailurus viverrinus. Next base: position 39,520,254 of record NC_062567.1, on the reverse strand, counting down.
TCCTTTAGAAAACCCCGTTTCTTGGCTTTAAATGTATCTAGAATCTAGCCGCTTCTGCTCCTGTCCCTTCCTAGTCACCGTCATGACTCCTGGATTGCGGTGGTAGTCTCTTAACTATAATCCCCCTGCTTCAGTATTTACATTGCTTCTATGTACAACAGACAAGGTGATCCTTTTAAAGTCAAAGGAAGATCATGTTTCACCTCTGCTTAAAACTGGTACTGGCTCCTTTTTCACTCAGTAAAAGCTAAAGTTCGTACAAGGCCTATAAAATTTGCCCCTCTGTTACCTCACCCCCACCTCATCTCTTACTTTATTCCAGCTGTAGTGGCTTTCTTTTTGAGGGCAAGCATTCCAGGTACACTCGCACCTTAGCACCTTTGCACTAATTGTTTCAAACCTGGAGCTCCTCCCCCCCTCCCCCCAATATCTGCATGAGTAACTCTCTTGCTTCCTTCACATTTTTGCCCACATGTCACCTTGTTTAAAAAAAATTTTTTTTTTTTTAATGTTTATTTATTTTGGAGAGAGACAGAGACAGAATGCAAGTGGGTTCGGGGCAGAGAGAGAGGGAGACACAGAATCTGAAGCAGCTCCAGGCTCTGAGGTGTCAGCACAGAGCCCGACACGGGGCTCGAACTCAGGAGCTGTGAGATCGTGACCTGAACTGAAGTCAGACGCTCAACCAACTGAGCCACCAAGGTGCCCTTCATTTCACCTTGTTAATAAGGCCTCCCCTGACTACCCTCTTGAATGCTGCAACCTGTTTACTCTCCCACTACCCTCCCGATTTCCCTTTTCTGCTTCTTCATTTTCTTTCTGCTTTAGCACTTACCATTTTCTGAGATACTAATTATTTTACTTGTTATGCTTATTTTTTATTGTCTATTTTCTATTAGAATATAAACCTCACGAGGGTAGGAGTCTTTGTTTTGTTCATTCACCTAGAACAGTGCCTGTGACTTAATATGCATTCTGTAAGTATTGGTTGAATTCAGTGAAAGATGGTAATACATTTAGGGATTTGGGAAGCCTTCTGTTACCCAGTATAGTTCATTCAGTAGACTCTGTTATTACTTGATCAGTAAAACACTATTATATAAAATATCATCTGCATTGTGGCAGTATAGTACCATTATGACAGTTAGTTTTAATTGCTTGTATTTGTACTTTTACATGTTTTTATTGATGCTTATTAGACTCCAGAATTCTTAAGGAGTAACACTGTCTTTTGTTTGCTTTGGATTATATGTCATATGAGGCATCTGGGCAGCAGGGATCATGAGTTATTCTTGTTAATTATTTAATAGGTAGAATAAGCAAGAAGGGAAATAGAAATACGGCAAATGATTCTGTGTAGGTTTTTCGTAATAAAAGCCATAGACTTGAGGCTTCCTATTTTCCTGTCCTAGGGCATCTGACTGGAAATTAGACCAGCCTGATTGGACTGGCCGCCTCCGAATCACTTCAAAAGGGAAGATTGCTTATATCAAGCTTGAGGATAAAGTTTCAGGTAATCTGTGCTGGTGACCTTCTAACATATTAAGGGTATTAGTTTGGTGTGCCTTTTCTTTTCCTTTTTCTTTTTTTCTTCTTCTTCTTTTTTTTTTTTTTTAATGTTTATTTATGTATTTTGAGAGTGAGAGAGTGAGCAGGGGAGGGGCACAGAGAGAGGAGAGAGAGAGAATCTCCAGCAGGCTCTGAGTTTTCAGCGCAGAGCCCAACACGTGGCTTGAACCCACACACCATGAGATCATGACCTGAGTCGAAATCAAGAGTCAGATGCTTAACCGACTCAGCCACCCAGGCACCCCATTTTTGGTGAACTTTTATAAATACATTTAAGTTGGAGACTGGAATGGAAATATTTGTTAGAGTTTTAGATTTTTGCTTCTTTAGCTCAAGGAAGTCCTTTTCTTACCTGTTAGGGGAGCTCTTTGCTCAGGCACCAGTAGAACAATATCCTGGTATTGCTGTGGAGACAGTGACAGATTCCAGCCGCTACTTTGTAATCCGGATCCAGGATGGTACTGGTAAGGGATCTGGGATTTTGAATGGGTGAGGTTAGGAAAATAGGTAATGCCTTTCAATAAAGTGCGTCTCAGTTGCATTTATCTTAACTTCAGTTTACTAAATTTTTCCACCCCTTGCTCCACAGTTAACTATGGTTGCTAAAGGACAAGGATTAACATGTTGTTTGTAATAAATAAAAACAAGTTCAAGAAATGATAATTAATAGGTGGATATAAATAAATGTCTATCCAACCAAAGAATTCATACGTATTGCCCACTCATTCGTTGTTTGTGGTGGGTTTTGGTGGGACTGTCTTAAATCATCTATGTCTAGGGCATTTTCTATCTTTTCTCCATAGTCTATATCAGAGGTGGGCAAACTTTCTGGAAAGACAGATGATGAATATTTTAGATTGCAGGCCAAATGGTCTCTATTGTAGCTACTCAGTTCTGCTGTTGTAGTATGAAAGCAGCTATAGATAATATGTAAACAAATGGGAATAGCTGTGTTCCAGTAAAATATTATTTAAAAAAAAATTTTTTTTTTTTTTTAACGTTTATTTATTTTTGAGACAGAGAGAGAGCGAGCATGAACAGGGTAGGGTTAGAGAGAGAGGGAGACACAGAATCCCAAACAGGCTCTAGGCTCTGAGCGGTCAGCACAGAGCCCTATGCGGGGCTCGAACTCATGGACCGCGAGATCATGACCCGAGCCGAAGTCGGCCGCCCAACCGACTGAGACACCCAGGCGCCCCATTATTGACAAAAACAAGTATGGCAGCATTTGTCTCTTGGGCAATATGTAGGGTGTGGACCCCTGGGCTGTGAGAAATGTTTCACATTCACAGACTTTATCTAGTTAAGGTAACTGTTAATTTTCATTGGGTGGAATTTTCCCTGAGGGACACTTCCTGTTCTGAGTATTCCTGTCTTTTTCACAGGGCGTAGTGCTTTCATTGGCATTGGCTTCACAGATCGGGGTGATGCCTTTGACTTTAATGTCTCCTTGCAAGATCATTTCAAGTGAGTGATTCTTGTCCTTAACCGAGTTAAACCTTGGCTAAGTTAACCCTGAACCAAGCTAAAGGGTTTTGGAAATGCTCCTCCTCAGTTGAATGGATACTACCTCTTTTACCTGCTGGTTTCTGTATTTGATAAACTAGTTTGTTACGAATTTGAATCTTCCCATTCACTGTTTCCTTACATCGTCTTTGTGTCTCTTCTGTCCTTTCCTTATAGCCCAGGATATGTTTTTGGTCCTTTGTACGGTTTTGAGATGATGCATTTGCTTATGCCTCTGGAGGAATTGACATTTGCTCTCTTAAGTGGCCGAGGGAGGCATATAGTCACAGCAGGACTGTATGTGAGAGAGGAGGAGTTACATGCCAGTTTTGTTGCTTTGTGTAGCTGACGTGTTGTATGTCTTCTGCAACGACATTGCTTCAGTTTTGCCACAGCTGTGGTGGACAGCGCCATGCACTGTTGCTTCCTACTTCAAGGGCAGGCATAAGTCTGCTTTTCTGCCTCAGAACTCTGAAATTGTGGAAGTGCACTCAGTTGGCACAGGGATGCAGCCCGGAAGGACGGAGGAATTAACGTCCCCTCAGGGGCAGCCCTCACCCGTGGCGAGTGGAAATTGGCGGCCAAATGCCCTCCTTTGGAGGGACAAGTTAAATATGCATTCTGAATGGCTCCTCGGTGATATTGAACCCTGTTGCCCTGTTTTGGCTTTTCTTCTTTTCCTTCCTCACTTTTCATGTTCCTTCACTCTGCCTTCTGGAGTCCTGTTTCACATAAGCCAGTTACACTCAAATTTGTGTGTCAGCTCTGCTTTCAGGTAGTCCCAAATTGAGCTAATTTACTCTTTTACTGAAGGTGGGTAAAGCAGGAATCTGAGATTTCCAGAGAATCTCAGGAAATGGACACTCGTCCCAAGTTGGATCTGGGCTTCAAGGAAGGACAGACCATCAAGTTGAGTATTGGGGTGAGTATGGTTTCTTTCCTCCCACTCCCTGAATTTCCATAATAAGCTTGTGACTTTTTCTTTCTCTTTCTTCTCTGTTTTCTTTTTTATAGAACATTACAACTAAGAAAGGTGGTGCTTCCAAGCCCAAGGCTGCGGGAACTGGGGGCCTGAGCCTGCTCCCGCCCCCACCTGGAGGCAAAGTCACCATCCCCCCACCATCCTCCTCAGTTGCCATCAGCAATCATGTCACTCCACCACCCATTCCAAAATCTAACCATGGAGGTAGTGATGCAGGTAAATCTCTCTGTTACTTTGAACTCAAGACCCTGAGAACAAAAGTTGCACATTGCACCCTCTGAGCCAGCCAGGCGCTCCGTCTCTGTTACTTTTAACTTTGAGAAATCATCTTATCTTTTCTTTCTTTTTTTTAAAAATTTTAAATTTTATTTAAATCCAAGTTTAACATGTGGTGTAATGATGATTTCAGGGGTAGAATTTAGTGATTCATCACTTACACATCAAGAAATCATCATATCTTAAGTTTCAGTTGGGTACCGTACCCCTGTTTGCCAAGGGGAGTATTGATGTTTTTGCTATTAAATGACACTTGGTACCGAAAGGTGATTCTGACAGCCTTTAGCAAGGAATTTAAGCTTTTCTATTGAACCGAGAGTCATGGTATTTGGTAGGTTTTTTGTCAGAAAATGAGTGGATATTGGGGCACCTGGGTGGCTCTGTTGATTAAGCATCTGACTCTTCATTTCAGCTCAGCTCTTGATCTCACAGTTGTGAGATTGAGCCCCGCATCAGGCTTCAAGCTGGGTGTGGAACCTGCTTGAGATTGTCCCGCCCGCCCAAAAAAAGAAAATGAGTGGTTATTAAGAAAAAGACTATTTCCTTCATTGTACCTTGGTTAGATGCTAGTAGGCCTGAGAGTCAGATGCACTCAGATTTTGGTGAGAGCTCTGCTTTTTTTTTTTTTTTTTTTTTTAATTTTTTTTAACGTTTATTCATTTTTTGATAGAGACAGAGCCTGCGTGGGGGAGGGGCAGAGAGAGAGGGAGGCATAGAATCCAAAGCAGGCTCCAGGCTCTGGACTGACACAGAGCCCGACGTGGGGCTCGAACCCACGGACCGCGAGATCATGACCGGAGCTGAAGTCAGACGCTCAACCGACTGAGCCACCCAGGCGCCCTGAGCTCTGCTATTTTATATCTGAGTGTACTTGGTGATATTATTTCCTTTTTTTGTCTTAATGTCCTTATCTACATAATGGAGACTTAAAACTACACCCAGATTGTGAAGGTGAGGTGGCCTGACGCCACCTAGCACTGTCTGTGGCGCAGAGCAGCCACTAAGTAAACGTGATGTTTTCATTTTTCCTGTTTCTTCGCTAGGGCAGCTGGGAGACCGTTAGACAGCATCTGGGTTCGTGAATACATTTTCACTTTTCTGTACCATCTAATGGCAAAAAAGAATAGATCTAGTTCTTTCCATTTCAAGAATGAGAATATTAGGGGTGCCTGGGTTTGACATCGACTCAGGTTGTGATCTCATAGTTCGTGTGTTCGAGCCCTGTGTCAGGCTCTCTGCTGTCAGTGCAGAGCCTGCCTTGATCCTCTGTAGCCCTCTCTGTCTGCCCCTTCCCCTCTCTCACATGCGTATGTATGTGTGTGCTCTCTCAAAAAATAAACATTAAAACAAAATAAAAGAGTGAGAACATTAGAACGTGAAAAGGAATTTTCCTGAGATTATTCATATAATTGACTACTAAGAGTAAACTTTTTCTTTCTGGAATTTTGAGATAAAAATGGTTGTAACCTACTTCTTTTCATAAGTGTCTCCAGAAGGCACTGGGGGGATAATGTCTAAGATTTATTTTTAATTTTTTTGAATGAAGCTTTTTATTTTAAGATGATTGTAGGTTCACATGCAGTTGTAAAAAATAACAGAAAGAAATCCTGGGTCCTCTTTACCCATTTTCCCTAAATGGTAACTGTTTGTAAAACCGAAGTGGAACAGCTTAATCAGGAAATTGACATTGATACCGTCTACTGATCTTATGTAGATTTCACCAGCTACACGTGTTCTCATTCGTGTGTATATGTGCGTTTAGTTCTCTGCACTCTGATCGTGTTAGGTTCCTGGATCTGTTACCACGGTCAGGATACAGAACGGCTCCCTCAGTGCAAGGATCCCTCACATCATCCTTTTATACCCACACCTCCCCCCGAGTCCTGCCCCACGCCTCCTCTAACCCTTGGCGATCACTAATCTGTTTGCCATCTTTATAATTTTGTCACTTCGTGAATGTTATATAAGTGGAAACATACAGTACATAACCTTTGGGGATTGGCTTTTTCCACTCAGCATAATTCCCTTGAGATTCATCCAAGTTGTGTACATCAGCAGTTTGTTTCTCTTTCTTGCTGGGTAGTATTCCATGGTATGGATGTACCATAGCGCGTTTAACCGTCGTCACCCACGGGGGAACATCTGGCTCATATCCAGTTTTTGGCTCTTGCAGATAAAGCTGCAAGGAACATTTGTGTATAGATTTTGGTGTAAGCGTAAGGTTTTATTTCTAAGATTTTTATTATGCTTCCCCTTTTCTTTTTCTTCCGTCTGCCCTGTATTCAGATATCCTTTTAGATTTGGATGCTCCTGCTCCTGTCCCGGCACCAGCACCAGCTCCAGTGTCTGCAAGCAATGACTTGTGGGGAGACTTTAGCACTGCTTCCAGGTATGAGCTTAGTGAAACCAGCATACTGTCAATCAGGGTACAGGGAATGTTACCGTCCAATGAAACGTCTTAGGCAGGAAGTTTAGGTAAGGAAGTAGAGTTAGTGCTGGGGATGGTGGGATAAGAAAGCTGTAGGGTGAAGTTTGACTGGGATGTTTCAAGCCTTGATGAGTAGAATTTCTGTGAGGTATAGTTTCAGAAATTCTGGGCAGTGATTTCTTGGAAACTATTAAGTGAAGAATGGAGTAGCTGTCCTAATTCCTTTGGCTTTCTCTCTGTTCTCCTGTCTTGCAGCTCTGTTCCAAACCAGGCACCACAGCCATCCAACTGGGTCCAGTTCTGAATAGCATTAAGGACAGACTTGAAGAAAAAAAAAAATGACCTTGAGGGCACCAATCTGTGAGGGAAGTTAGGAACCCCTTCTCTTCCCAGAACCAAAATTACTGGACAATCTTTTTCATAGCTCCTCCATTGCATTCAAGCTGGATCACGTCACCCCCCTATGTTGTTACTTGCGTACAGCCGAGGAAGAATCTCTCATCTCCTGTCCACTGTTAAGGCAGGGGAGTGGTGGGTCTTCTCATACTTGTGGCTGACTATGCAGGGCCCCAAAGGCCAGGTCTCTTTGAGGGAGAAGTGAATTCTAACATCTGTAAAGTTGTTCTTTTCAGTTCTTCAACTTATTTCAGAATCCTCTCATGACCCTGTGTGCCTCTTTGTGAAGCCCTATTTAGCAATTTCAGGGGAGACAAAAACCTTGACATTTCCTTTCCCACTAGCCTACGACCCTCCAAATGGACTGGCCAACCTCAGTGTTTACAGATTCAGAGTTTTGACAGGGATAGGTGTGAAGAAAGACCTGTTTCCTGGGTCTCTGAGATAGACCCTCCTGCAGGCTTATCCTGTCCAGTGAACATCCAGGGCGGGGGGCAGCTCCATCACCCTCGTGTGTTTACATTGTTTCCTCCTGTGCTCAGAGGGTTTGTTGGTGGCACCTCCACTGTTCTTTTATTTGTTGAATAGTGCGACATCTTTGATCAGTGGGTGTCTCTTGGATGAAGGAGGTTCAAGGGGCTGTGTTTTCCAAGTTATATTGTAGAGAAGCATTGACTTTCTTGCAGCTCCATCTGGTGGCTGCATTTGAAGCGCGGCATTACTTTGCATTTGCCCCATTATTTGACCTGGAGTTGAAGCGTTTAGAGTTTTTAACCTGATCTGTAGAGCAGACGGGTTGCAAAGCACGTAACTCTTTTTCAGTACCCACATTGCCTTGCTGCCTGGGTATCTGGCCCCTTGCGTGAACATTTCGTTTTCAGTGCATCTAGCCCTTTCATAGAAAGCTGCTATTACATACATTGTCACTTATGAAGGAAGCTGGAGAGTCCACGGCACTAGCCGTCCTGGGTTCTGCCCGAGTGACCGCTTCGCTAAACCATCACAGAGGGTATCTCAAAAGCAAGTTGCTCTCCCACCACTTTCCCTTCCCTCTACCCCACCATTCCTTTTACAGTGCTGTGAAGACAGTTCCCTTTCTCAAATGAATGGGCACTATCAATTGTGTTTGTTAATGGGCAATTTTGAGGGTGAAATGGGAAGATCTCGTTTCTTCCTTCAGCACTTCTTTGGATGTGTACACTTTGGGAGGCTCGTGTTTAGTTTCAAAATATAGTCTCTCTCCTGGATTTCCTTCTTGACTCTTTTTAACTTTGGGTCCATTTTTTTCTCATTGCCTCCTGTTCCAGGCAGCTCTATTCTTACAGAGCCATGGCAGGGCTTTTTAAAATTCCAATAGAAAACACTAAGTGGAAAGTCTATAGAATCACTAGTGACTGACTACTGGGAAACTATTTTCTCAATCTTCCTCCATGTTGTGTTCTTTGTATTCTCAAGATGATAATATATTATGTATTTGAATTGCTGAAAAACTGAAAATGAAATTTAAGATATATGTATATAAAGCGTATGCTGTATTGGTGCAATAATGGTAATTAAAAATATGGAAAAAGGTAGTGTCTCCTTTATCTTTAATTTGCCTATTTCAGTGCCTTTTTAATTCAACTGACCCAATATAAACGGGCCAGTAGGTAATAAATGGACATTTTATATCTATTACTCTTTTTCAAGAAATAGGGTTTCATTCAGCAGTTCAGGCTAGACTTCGGTACTCATGGTTCTAAACCCACAGAGCACTCCACTCCTTATAGAGATCGTATATATTAATTATTTATTTGCTGGTACAGTTCATTTCTTTTGCTTCAGATTATCTTCATGATCGAGGCCACCACTCACGTCCCAGAACTATAATCAGCATCAGTGAGGGGGATCTGTAAGACATGGAACTAAAGACAGAGTTATAGACTTTGGAAGCCAGAAGGATCTTGGAGTTCTCATTCAGTACTTTTCACAGAAGGTGAATCAGAATGATACGTGTGCTTGCTTTTTTAAATAAAGTAACACACTGCTCTCTGTAGAGATTCTGATGTACCTCCTAGAGTAGGGCCTAGATGTCTTTCCCACCCACGGCCTTTCTTATCATTACTGAGGTTGTGAGGCACTGTCACTGATAGAAGTGTATCATAAACCTCAGGTTTTGTTTGGGGAAGAAAGTGGACAATCTTTTTGTTTTTTGTTTTTTGTTTTGTTTTGTTTTTAGCTCAACCCCCTCAGTTATACATTAGAATCTGCCTTCACAGTTGTAGTGTGAACTTGTATTACTCCACTTCATCCTGATAACCTTCTAGGCAGTTGGCCTGCCTCTAGCTTTCTTTTCTTTTCCTCTAGCTCCAATTCACCTTCCCTGTTGCCACCGGAATCACCTTCCTAAATCAAGCCCTGCCCACGCCCTTTCTTCCCTGACTCATTGTCTTTAATGATTTTCCTTTGCTTAGATCATAAAGTCCAAAGTACCATTTCATCCTCAACCTTGTTTTCCCTTTCACTCAAAATATGCTCCTGAAACCAGGTTACTAGTCATTCTTCAAATGCCATTAGCACCCTGAGCATTGACTGCTTGCTAAAATTCCCTCTGCCTACAATACCTTCCTGCCTATTGAAATCCTTCCCGTTTCGTAAAGCTGGCGCGAATAATACTTCATGAAATGTCACCTATTCTTTCAGTCTGAAAAATGATCTCCTTTGTTTTGTTTAGGTTGCTGTTGAAATTCTCTAATAACATTACTTTGTAATATTAATTATGCTAATTAATATTAGTTTGTAATATTAGTTAGAATATTAGTTTTTAAGCTCTTTGAACATAAGGACCATGTCTTCATTTTTATCTACAAACCATACTTCCCTATACTTTTGTGTTATAGTAGATGCTCATTAAATACTTGTCAAATTAACGGCGATTTCAGTGAAGATGGATTAGAAATCAGTAAGTTGGGTATTTTCCTTCTTTTACTCATTCTCAGGGTTGTTCCTAGCTACATGACGTAAGTGTTCTTTGTATGCCTTGTCATAGTTGCAGAAAAATCTCATTTATGTGCTCCAAAATCCATCACTATTAGGGAATCAAAAAGGCAGTGATGAAGAAAAATTTTACTTTGGCGCATAAACCCTGTGACCTGGGAAAAGAAAAATGGTATTGTAAATAAAGCACGGCTGCGTATACGCTTGGTAATTTACGGTCTCATTTTGATGACCATCACTGTCTTAAGATGACATTGCACTTTGGTTATGTTTTAGTTATCTTGTAGCTTAAAAAAACACACCATTTCTGTTATTGCCTCTTAACTGTGCATGACACACACATACGGTATGTGACTATAGAACTTCCACTTGGGGCAATGGGGTGGCTCAGTTGGTTAAACGTCCGACTCTTGATTTCATCTCAGGGTTTTGAGTTCAAGCCCCATGTTGATGCTAGGTGTGAGGCCTACTTAAAAGAAGAAAAAAACAACAGCTCCTACTCGAGAGCTCCCCATCAATCACACACATATCCTCTTGAGAAAGAAAGGAAAAATGAGAGTTATCTTGATTTTCAGGTCCCTTAACCCTGGGGGACTTACGTATAGGCTTGTGATTGTTTGGGGCATTTATTTCAGATTTTGCCATTATTGTCATTTTCAGTCCCGTTTTGAAAGATATCAAAGTAGAGTGGTAGTTCGTATTTTTGAAAAAGCTCTGGTATAGTTGAATTGGCTACATCTGAGCCAGGAGTCACATAATTGTCCACAGTGCCCTCCTGTTCTGCCTTATCAGTCTACTCAGTCTAAGCACAGTGTCATGAGCTCAATTAAAACACAGTAACGCGGGGGGTGCCTGGGGGGCTCAGTCGGTTGAGTGTCCAGCTCTTGATTTTGACTCAGGTCATGGTCTCACAGTTGGTGAGATCGAGCTCCGTGTCCTGCATGGGATTCTCTCTCTCCCTCTCTCTCTCTGCCCCTCCTCATGCTCTCTCTCTCTCTCTTTCTCTCTCACTCAAAGTAAATAAACATTAAAAAACTCACAATAATGCGTTAAGACCCATTGTGGATTACTTGCTTTTTAATATTTTCTTTTCCCTTACATGTGTTCTGCCACTGAACCTATACTAGGAAAGAATGTCATTGAAGCACTTTCTGTGAATGCTACCTCTGGCTGCATATCAGCATGGGGCCACTAGAGGGCAAGCTCCCTCTAGCAACTCCAGCAACTGTAGGAAATACTGCTCATACATCCTGGTGACGGAAGGTGTTTAAAAAGAAAGACATACATGAAGACTGTCAAGGGACATATCTATGGAGTCTAACCATGCATTTGATGCATTTGTTGAGAATGTAGAAAGGTAGCTCTTTAGGTAGGCAGAAAATGAAGTACAGAATAATACTTTCTTCAGACTTTAATACTTAAATAAATATTTGAATGAGGAATGTACTTACTAATTTTAATGACCCTTCCCCTGATCCTATCAGAATAGATGACTAATGGCTAGTAAAGTGTAGTCGTGGTTATGACCATGGATTTGGGAGGGAACAAATTGCCACAGTGCAAAATTTTGCTGTGCCACTTACTTTTTTTTTTTTTTAATGTTTATTTATTTTTGAGAGAGACAGAGCATGAGCAGGGGGAGGGACAGAAAGAGAAGGACACAGAATCCAAAGTGGGCTCCAGGCTTTGAGCTGTCAGCACAGAGCCCAACGTGGGGCTCGAACCCACAAACCATGAAATCATGACCTGAGCCGAAATCAAGAGTCAGACACTTAAACGACTGAGCCACCCAGGCGCCCCATTGGTTTTTTAACTTTGGACAAGTTACTTAACATTTGTTTGCCTTGGTTTATTCCTATGTGATATGAATATAATAGTTCCTACTTTCTAGAGTTATTGTCACAATAATATTTTTTATTTTTATTTTTTTACTGAAAAATTTTTTTAGTGTTTTTTTTTTTAAATACAATTTATTGTCAAGTAATGGCTAGCATACAGTGTATACAGTGTGCTCTTGGTTTTGGGGGTAGAGTCCCATGATTCATCGCTCACATGCCACACCCAGTGCTCATCTCAACAAGTGCCTTTCTCAATGCCATCACCCATTTTCCCCTCTCCCCCGCACCCCCTCCCATCAGCCCTCAGTTTGTTTTCTGTATTTAAGAGTCTCTTATGGTTTGCCTTCTTCTCTGTTTGAAACTATTTTTTCCCCTTCCCTTCCCCCATGGTCTTCTGTTAAGTTTCTCAAGTTCCACATACGAGTGAAAACATGGTATCTGTCTTTCTCTGACTGACTTATTTCACTTAGCATATTGCCCTCTGGTTCCTTCCACGTTGTTGTAAATGGCAAGATTTCATTCTTTCTCATTGCCAAGTAGTATTCCATTGTATATATAAATCACATCTTCTCTATCCATTCATCAGTTGATGAACATCTGGACTCTTTCCATAATTTGGCTATTGTTGATAGCACTGCTATAAACACTGGGGTACATGTGCCCCTATGAATCAGCACTCCTGTATCCTTTGGATACCTTCTTAGTAGTGCTATTGCTGGTTCATAGGATAGTTCTATTTTTAATTTTTTGCAGAACCTCCACACTTTTCCAGAGCGGCTGCACCAGTTTGCCTTCCCACCAACAGTGCAAGAGGGTTCCTGTTTCTCCACATCCTCGCCAACATCTGTTGTTTCCTGAGTTAATTTTAGCCACTCTGACTGGTGTGAGGCGGTATCTCAGTGTGGTTTTGATTTGTATTTCCTTGATGATGTGTGATGTTGAGCATCTTTTCATGTGTCTGTTGGTCATCTGGATGTCTTCTTTGGAAAAATGTCTGTTCACGTCTGTTGCCCATTTCTTCACTGGAGTACTTGTTTTTTGGGTGCAAGTTTGGTGAGTTCTTTATAGATTTTGGATACTAACCCTTTATCCGATATGCCATTTGCAGATGTCTTGTCCCATTCTGTCGGTTGCCTTTTAGTTTTGTTGATTGTTTCCTTTGCAGTGCAGAAGCTTTTTATCTTGATGAGGTCCCAATAGTTCATTTTTGCTTTCATTTCCCTTGCCTTGAGAGACGGTGACAACAACATTTTATTTTTATTTATTTATTTATTTATTTATTTATTTATTTTTAATTTTTTTTTTTCAACATTTATTTTTGGGACAGAGAGAGACAGAGCATGAATGGGGGAGGGGCAGAGAGAGAGGGAGACAGAATCGGAAACAGGCTCCAGGCTCTGAGCCATCAGCCCAGAGCCCGACGCGGGGCTCGAACTCATAGACCACGAGATCGTGACCTGGCTGAAGTCGGACGCTTAACCGACTGCGCCACCCAGGCGCCCCGACAATAACATTTTAAAGTGCTCAGGATGGCCTGGCACATGGGACTACTACTGCTGCTTAATGGATATTCTAATTCTGGCTATCAGGATGTGCAATAAAATGGTAAGTGTAAGGACATAATGATGGGAGTTCTTTTCTTTTTTAAAAAATAAATTTTTATCGAGATATAATTGACATATGTAACATGACATTAGTTTAGGCATGTGCCACATATTGATTTGATACATTTATATATTGTAATATGGTTACTACCATTGTGTTAGGTAGCACTTCTATTACATCACAGAATTATTATTTCTTTTTTCTGGTGAGAACAGTTGAGATCTGGTCTCTTACCCCTTTGAAGATTATAATACAGTATTGTCTATAATCACTATGCCATGCATTAGATGTCCAGGACTTATCTACTGGTGGCAGGTTTGTACCCTTAAACCACATCTCCCCAACTCTCCTACGCCCTAGCCCTTGGTAACCACCAATTTACTCTTTGTTTCTGTGAGTTTGGGTTTTTTCAATTTCACAGAGAAATGATAACATATATTTGTCTTTCTCCGTCTGACTTATCTCATTTGGCATTGTTCCTCAAGGTCCATCTATGTGGTTGCAAATGGCAGGTTTTACTTCTTTCTTATGGCTGAATAAGATTTTTTATGTATGTGTGTACATATATATACATATGCACACACATATATACACCACATCATAAATGGACACAGGGTGTTTCCATATCTTGATCTTTCTGAGTAATGTTGCACGAAACATTGGAGTGCTTCCATCTCTCCAGTATCCTATTTTCATTACTTTTGGATGTATATTTAGAAGTGGAATTGCTGGACCATATTGTAGTTTTGTTTTTAATGGTTTGAAAGACCTCCATACTGTTTTCTGTAGTGCTGTACCAATTTGCCTTTCCATCAACAGTGTACAAGGGTTCCCTTTTCTCCACATCCTTGCCAACTTTTGTTAACTCTTGTCATCTTGATGACAAGGTGTGAGGTGATATTTGATTGTGGTTTTGATTTGCATTTCCCTGATGTTTACTGATGCTGACCATCTTTCTTGTGAATGGGCCCCAAGCATCACTCCTGCCAGGCTGGGCCCTAGGGCTTGGAAGGGAGTAAAGTAGAAGTAGTATCTTTGTGGTCTTGAGTCACGTTGAGACCGTCAACTACTTGTGACTAAATAAGCCTTTTGTAAATGAAAGAAAAAAAGAGCTGTTGGCCATTTTGTCTTCTTTGGAAAAATGTCTATTTAGTTCCTCTGCCCATTTTTAATTGGATTGTTTTTTTGTTACCGAGTTGTAGGGGTTCCTTAAATATTTTGAGTATTAACTCCTTGTCACATATATGGTTTGCGAATATTTTTCCCCATTCCATAGGTTGTCTTCATTTTTTTTTTAATGTTTCTCTTGTGCAAAAGCCATTTAGTCTGATACAGTTCCACTCGTTGATTTTTGCTTTTGTTGCTTGTGCTCTTTGTATCATATCTAAAAAATCATTGCCAAGACTAATGTCAGGGAACTTCCTCCCTATGTTTTCTTATAGAAGTTTACTATATCAGGTCTTAAATTTAAATCTTTAACCTATTTTGAGTTAATTTTTGGGAGTGTTGTAAAAAAATGTGGACATTTTAACAATATTAATTCTTTCAATCCATGAACACAAGATGACTTTTCATGTTTTGTTTTCAGTTTTTTTTCATCAAAGTTGCAGTGTTTGGGGTATAGAAATTTCACCTTCTTGGTTGAATTTATTCCAATTTTGTTGTTTTTGGTGCTACTGTGAATGGGATTGTTTTCTTTATTTCTTTTTCATGAAATGAATTTGGGAGTGTTTTTCCCTCTTGAATTTTTGGTCGAATTCTCCTTTAAAATCATCTGGTTATGGACTTTTCTTTGTTGGCAGGTTTTGGATTTCTGATTAAAAATCCTTACTTGTTATTGGTCTGTTCATATTTTCTGTTATTTACTGATTTAGTCTTGGTAGGCTGTATGTTTCTAGGAATGTTTTCAGTTTTCTAGGTTATCCAGTTTCTTGGCATATAGTTGTTTATAGTAGTCTCTTACTATCCTTTGTATTTCTGTAGTACCAGTTGTGATGTCTCCTCTTTCATTTTGTAGTGTACTTATTTGAGTCTCCTTTTTCTCTCTGTCTTGCTAAAGGCAAGGCAATTTTATCTTTTCAAAGCACCAGCAGAGTTTTGTTGATCTTTTCTATTGTTTTTCTGGTCTCTGTTTCATTTATTTTCATTTTGACTCTTGTTATTTCATTCTTTGCACTAACTCTGGGCTTAGTGTGTTTTTCTTTTTCTAATTTCATGAGGTGTAGTGAGGTTATTTATTTGAGATGTTTCTTTTTTCTTAATGTAAGAATGTACCGCCAGAAACTTATCTTTTAGAATTACTTTTGTAGCCTTGCATAGGTTTTGGTATGTTGTGTTTTTACTTTTGTTTCAAGATATTTTTTGATTTCCTGCTTGACTGCTTTGATGTATTGGTTATTCAGGAATGTGTTAATTTTCATATATTTATGGATTTTCTAGGTTTTCTTCTATTACTGATTTCTAGTTTCATACTATTGTGGTTGGAGAACATTTCAGTCTTTTTAAATTTCCTAAGACTTTTTTTTGATCTAACATACGATCTATTCTGGAGAATGTTATGTTTGCACTTGAGAAGAATGTGTATTCTACTGGTGTTGGATGGAACGTTCTGTATATGTCTGTTAGGTCCCTTAGTCTGAAGAGTGGCTGCAGTCCAACATTTTCTTGTTGATTTTTCTATCTGGGTGATCCATCCGTTGTTGAAAGTGGTATACTGAAGTCTCTTGCTATTACTGTACCATCTATTTCTCCCTTCAAATCTGTTAGTATTTACTGAATATATTTAGGTGCTTTGCTGTTGGGTGCATATATATTTGGGGTTGTTATATCCTGTTGACATTATTTAATGACTTTATTTTTTTGTTATCATTTTTGGCTTCAAGTCTGTTTTGTGGTATATGGATCGCCATCCCATTCTCCTTTGGTTTCTACTTGTGTGGAATATCTTATCCCATCCATTCACTCTTCACTTATGTGTATCGTTAAAACTGAAGTGGGTGTCTTGTAGGTTATATATAGTTGAGTCTTGGTTTTTTTATCCATCTAGTCACTTTATGTCTTCTCATTGGGGAATTCAATCCATTTACATTTAGAGTAATTGACAGGTAAGGATTTACTAATGCCATTTTTAAAATTGTTTTTTTGTTTTGTAGTTCCCTTGTTCCTTTCTTCTTCTCTTGCTGCCTTCTTTTGTGAATTGATGATTTTCTGTAGTGGTATGCTTTGATGCCCCTCTCTTAATGTTTTTGACTCTACTGTAGGCTCAGAAACTTCCATAAAGCACCATATATATGTATGTATGTGTGTGTATACACATATATGAAATAGTCTTTTATGCTGATAACAATTTAACTTTGCATACAAAAACTCTACCCTTTTATTCCCCCTTTTATGTTTTTGATGTCACTATTTACCTCTTGTTATATTGTATATCTATTTAATTATTCTAGCTATAGCTGTTTTTAATGCCTTTGTGTTTAACCTTTATGCTAGAATTAAGTGAATATAGCTATAGGCTTATCTTTACCAGTGTGTTGAATACTTTCATATTACTAACGAGCAATTTTTCATTTTAGCTTGAAGAATTCCTTTCAGCATTTATTATAAAGCAAGTCTAGTAGTGATGAGCACCCTCAACTTATGTTTCTTAGGGAAAGTCTTTCTCTCACCTTCATTTTTAAACTTTTAAAAAAAATTTATTTTAGAGAGAGGGAGAGTGTGTGAGTGGGGCAGAGGGAGAGAGAGAGAGAGAGAGGAAGAGGGGGAGAGAGAGAGAGAGAGAGAGGAAGAGGGGGAGAGAGAGGGAGAGAGAGAGAGAGACAAAGAGAGAGAGAGAGAGAGAGAGAGAGAGAGGAAGAGGGGGAGAGAGACAAAGAGAGAGAGAGAGAGAATCCCAAGCTGAGCATGGATCCTGATGCAGGGCTTGATCCCATGACCCTGGGGTCATGACCTGAGCCAAAATCAAGAGTCAGACACTCAACTGACTGAGCCACCCAGGCGCCCCTCACCTTCATTTCTGAATGATAATTTTGGTGGGTAAAATATTCTTGGTTGACTGTTTCTTTCTTTCAGCACTTTGAACACGAATATATCACCCCATTCTCTCCTGGCTTGCAAGGATTCTACTGGCAAATCTGCTTATGGCTTTGTGTGAGAGAGATATTTTTTCTCTTGCTGCTTTTTAAATCCTCTCTTTGTTTTTGATTTTAGACAATTTTATCATAATGTGTCCTGGAGAAGATAATTTATTTTATTAATTGAAGTATTAACACACAGTGTTTTATTAGTTTCAGGTATACCACGTAATGATGCAATAGTTGTACATATTACTCAGTGCACGAGAAGTATAGTCACCATGTGTCTCCAAACCATGTTATTATAATGTTGTTGACTGTATTCCTTGTGTTGTACTTTTCATCTCTGTGACTTATTTTTTTTTTTGTAGCTGGAAGTTCATACTTTTTAATCCCCTTTATCTATTTTGCTTATCCCCCCACCAACCTCCCCTCTGGCTACCACCAGTTTATTCTCTGTATTTGAGTCTTTTTATTTTTTGTCTCTTTGTTTGTTTGTTTTTCTTAAATTCCACATGTGAATAAAATCATATGGTATTTGCCTTTGTCTGTTTGACTTACTTCACTTAGCATTATATGCTCTAGGGCTATCCATATTACAAATAGCAAGATCTCTTTCTTCCTTACAGCTGTGGGATATTCCATTATACACACACACACACACACACACACACACACACACACACCCCACATCTTCTTTATCCATTTATCTATTGGTAGACACTTGGGTTGCTTCCATTTCTTGGCTACTGTAAACAATGCTGCAATAAACATAAGGGGTGCCCCTTAGGGGGTGAATTAGTGTTCTTGTTTTCCCAGTGGTGGAATTACTGGATCATACACTATTTCTAATTTTAATTTTTTTGAGCAGCCTCCATACTGTTTTCCACGGTTGCTGTACCAATTTGCATTCCCACCAATGGTGCACGAGGCTCCCTTTTTCTCCCCATGTTATTTCTTGTCTTTTTGATTCTAGCCATTCTGACAGGTATGAGGTGATATTTCATTGTGGTGTTGATTTGCATTTCTCTGATGAAAACATACATATGTCTTCTTTAGAAAATATTCAGGTCCTCTGCCCATTTTTAATAGGATTTTTTTGGGGGGGAGGGTATTGAGTTGTAGTTCTTTATATATTTTGGATTTTAACCCCTTATGGAATATATCATTTGCAGATTTCTTCTCCGGGTCAGTAGGTGGCCTTTTCATTTTGTTGATTTGTTTCCTTCATTGTGCAGAAGTTTTTTATTTTGGTGTGGTCCCAATAGTTTATTTTTGCTTTTGTTTTCCTTGCCTCAGGAGAAATACCTTGAGCATGCTGGTTTCTATAACCGATGTAGAAATTATTGCCTATGTTTTTTTTTGTGGGGAATTTTATGGTTTCCTGTCTCATATTTAGGTTTTTATTTATTTAAATTAAAACAATTTTTTTAATGTTTATTTATTTTTGAGAGAGAGCGAGAGAGAGAGTAGGAGAGAAACAGAGAGAGAGGAAGACACAGAATCTGAAGCAGGCTCCAGGCTCTGAGCTGTCAGCACAGAGCCCGATGCAGGGCTTGAACCCACAAACCATGAGATATGATCTGAAGTCAGATGCTTAACCAACTGAGCCACCCAGGCATCCCTATTTATTTTTTATTTTTACTTTTAAAAAATTAAAAAAAAAATGTTTATTTTTGAGAGACAGACAGAGACAGAGAGTGAGCAGGGGAGGGGCAGAGAGAGAGGGAGGCACAGAATCCAAAGCAGGTTCCAGGCTCTGAGTTATCAGCACAGAGCCTGACGTGGGGCTCAAACCCATGAACCATGAGATCATGACCTGAGCCAAAGTCAGATGCTTAACTGACTGAACCTCCCGGGTACACCTTTCTTTTTTTTTTTTTTTTTTTACTGGTTGGTTATTTTTGAGAGAGAGAGAGAGAGAGAGGAGCAAGAGCGAGAGCACAAGTGGGGGAAGGGCAGAGAGAGAGGGAGACAGAATCCAAAGCAGGCTCCAGGCTCCGAGCTGTCAGCACAGAGCCCCATGTGGGGCTCGAACTCACGAATCGCGAGATCATGACCTGAGCCACAGTCAGATGCTTAACCAACTGAGCCACCCAGGTGCCCCCCTTTTATTTTTACTTGTAAAGAGAGAAAGCACAAACTGGGGAGAGGGGCAGAGGGAGAAAGAGAGAGAATCTCAAACAGGCTCCCTGCTCAGCACAGAGCCTGACATGGGGGCTCAATCCCAGGACCCTGGGGTCATGACCTGAGTGGACATCAAGAGCTTGACACTCACCCAACTGAGCCCCCTGCACCCCCACACTTAGGTTTTTAACCTGAGTTTATTTTTGTGTATGGTGTAGGAGTGTTCCAGTTTCATTCTTTTACATGTAGTTGTCCAGTTTTCCTAGCACCATTTGTTGAAGAGATGGTCTTTTACCCACTGTATATCCATGGCTTTCTTTGTCATAAAGTAATTGACCATATTACGCTCTATTCCATTTCATTGATCTACGTGTCTGTTTTTGTGCCAGTACCGTACTGTTTCTTTCTTTCTTTTTTTTTTTTTTTTTAAGTGCCACAGAGAAGACTGCATATTTCTTCTCTGTGCTTTTCTTTTCCTTTTTTTTTTTAATTTTTAAGATGTTTATTATTTACTTTTTTTGAGAGAGAGAGAGACAGAGCATGAGCAGGGGAGGGGCAGAGAGGGAGGGAGACACAGAATCCAAAACAGGCTCCAGGTTCTGAGCTGTCAGCACAGAGCTGGATGTGGGGCTCGAACTCTTGAACCGTGAGATCATGACCTGAGCCAAAGTCAGACGCTTAACTGACTGAGCCATCCGGGCACCCGAGTACCCTACTGTTTTGATGACTACAGCTTTGTAGTACATCTTGAAATCTGGAATTGTGATACCTCTACCTTTGTTCTTCTTTGCAGAAGATCATTTTGAATTGCATTTTTGTGGTGATGTCTTCCTTCGTGAATTTGAATGTCCAAATCTCTCTCTAGGTTTGGGATATGTTTAGCCATTATTTCTTTTCTTTTCTTTTTTTTTTTTTTAATGTTT
Organism: Prionailurus viverrinus; assembly: GCF_022837055.1. NCBI lineage: Eukaryota > Metazoa > Chordata > Mammalia > Carnivora > Felidae > Prionailurus > Prionailurus viverrinus. The sequence goes on along the minus strand of NC_062567.1, from coordinate 39,499,555 downwards.
ATTTCTGAGACGGAGAGAGAGAGAAAGAGCATGAGTGGGGGAGGGGCAGAGAGAGAGGGAGACACAGAATCTGAAGCAGGCTCCAGGCTCTGAGCCGTCAGCACAGAGCCTGATGCGGGGCTTGAACTCACAAACCATGAGATCATGACCTGAGCCGAAGTCGGTCACTCAACCGACCGAGCCACCCAGGCGCCCCTAGCCATTATTTCTTTAAAGAGCTTTCTTTATTTCTTTAAAGAGCCATTATTTCTTTAAAGAGGTTTTTGTGTCTGGGACTCCAATGATGTGTGTTTGTTTTAATGGCTTCCGATAAGTCTTGTAGACTTTATTCCTCTCTTTTCATCTTTTTTCTTTTTGCTCTCTAGATTTCATTTGATCTATCTTCTAGATCAAAATTCTTTGTTCTACTTGGTGAAGGCTGCTGTTGAAGCTTTCTGTTGAATGTCTTCAGTGATAATTCTTCAGCTACAAAATTTCTGATTTTTTCTTATGATCTCTGTTGGACTTCTTTTTTCTTGTATTGTTTTTCTTATATGAAATTGTTTCTCCCAGTTCTCTTACAGCTCTCTGAGCATCTTTAGAACAATTATTTTGAATTCTTTGTCAGGTAATTCCTAGATCGCCATTTCTTTGGGGCTAGTTACTAGAGGTTTACTGTACTTCCCTGCATATTTCCCTGATTCTTCATTATCCTTGTAGCCTAGTATAGTTGTCTGAATATTTGAAGAAACAGCCCCTCTTCTAGACCTATGGCCTAACTTCCCTAAGGGAAGGCATTTGTCTGTGGGTGGGCATATGCTAGAGCATGCTGTGACCCCAGTTCTAGTGGTGCAGGGTGCCAACTGCTGGGATGTGTAGTTGTGCCATAGATGGGGTGGGGCATGATGTGTCTTTGGCTCAGACCGTTGGGGTCCACGGCATTGACACTCGTTTTTGACACTTGTTTTGGAGACGCCAGCAGTTTGGGCCAGGGCAGGCAGTGGTGGTGGCTGGGGCTTGTGGTATGCACACACTTGGCTGTGGGGACCAGCTGTGAGAGCCAGTTAAGCAGTGAGGACCAGTTGCAGCCACATGGAGTAGTGGGGGCCAGGGCAGGCCGCAAGGGTGGGAGCCAGCTTTGGGCTCACCGGCAACAGCCTGGGCCGTTGGTGCGTTCTCCTTTAGTTGCATGGTCTCCCCCTCTGGGTGTGTGCACGGTAGTGGTGGCCAGTGATAGGCATCAGGCTGGCCACGTGCAAGTGTATAGCTGGAGAAGCTACACTTCAGTGCACACATGACGTTTGGGGTAATCCTCTGGGGTCCATGCTAGCATCTTGTATTGGAACAGCTGCAGAGGCCATGGTTGACTGCTGGTGTGGTTCAGGGGCTCTGGTGGGGGGTGGGGGTGGTGTGCACGGAGAGGTGTTGGAACGGGGAGGGACTCGGATGTCTGGTGTCAGCAAATGTGAGTATCTGTGAGGCAAACGCTGGTGAAATCTACAGGGAGTCTGCCGTGGTCGTTAGTTTTTGCAGTGGCACAATCTGGGCTTTCTGCGGATCATGTCGCCGAGCTGTGAAATGTGACCCGTGACCATGTGTGGCTGCTGTTGGTAGCTTCTGCTTTTCTTCCTTGTTCCTAGCTGATGCTATGCAACTCGGCTCTGCCAGTCTGGGTGGGTTGAAACTGAAGTGAGACCTTCTTGAAGCGCTCTGAAAGGCTAGGGAGGCTGATCATTCACCCCATGTTTCCCTTTCCTGGTAAGGAGAACTCTTTCCAGCTGGGAAGAACCCTCTTGGTGCTGAGCAGTGTTGCCTTGGGTGGTCCGGGGTGGGAGGGTGGGAAAGTGCAGGCAAAATGAAGCTGTTTGTTCTCTTCCTGTGTGGTTATTCTCAGGTTTTTTGTTCCACTGTGTTGCTAAAGTTTCTGAAGTAGACTTCACAGCTCTCCTAGAGCAGTTTTTTTTGTTCATGGATAGCTGTTGATCTTTGCGGGGGGACCGAGGCTGGGAATCTCAACGGGTCACCCGTTTTGGTGATGTGAAAAATAATTATTCAGTTCCTTTATATCTGATGGAACAAGATATTCCAGATTCCTCTTGTTCTTAACTACTGGTTTTTCTTTTTTGATCTAAAGCCCCGGGAGAGAGGTATTACTGATGGGTGGTCTGTGCTTTGCTGTGTCGAAGCTTTTTAGTTTGCTGCAGCCCCACTTGTTTATTTTTGCTTTTGTTGCCTTTGCTTGTGTGTCAAATAACATTATTGTGTTATATACTTGGCAGTTGTTAAGAGTGTAGACCAGTCACGTGAAGGGATGGATGTGTTAACTAACTCTATGGTAGTATTCATTTTCCAATATATATGTGTATCAAATCATTACCGTATACATCTTAAACTTACATTTTTTATATTTCAATAGTATCTCCACAAAGCTGGAAAAAATGACAGATACTGTATGATCTCATTTATATGTGGACTAAAGAAACTGAACTCATAGAGTGAATCATGGTTGCCAGGGACCGGGAGCCAAGGGAAATAGAGAGATGTTGGTCACAGGGTGCACACTGCCAGCTCTAAGATTAACGAGTTCTGGAGATCTACTGTATAGCATTGTGAGTATAGTCTGATATTGTCAAATACTGTGTTATATAATTGAAATTTGCTAAGAGAATGGATTTTAAATGTTTTCACTACAAAAAAAGAAAGGGCAATTATATGAAGTTATGGAGGTATTTACTAACTCTGTTGTAATAATTTCACAATATATCCATATATCAAATTATCACATTGTACACCTTAAACTTACACAAAGTTATATGTCCATTTTTATCTCAAAGCCTGAAGAAAAGTACAAATAAAGGTGAATTATTACATTAATCTATGCTCAGGAGCTTAGACATAGCTTGGTGATGTTAATCAGATGTGTCTTTGCTGTTTATGTATTTATTTTTGTGAGAGAGAGAGAGAGAGAGCGCGAGTGCTCACATGTGCACAAGCAGGGGAGGGACAGAGAGAGAGGGAGATACAGAATCGGAAGCAGGCTCCAGGCTCTGAGCTGTCAGCACAGAGCCTGATATGGGACTTGAACCCACAGACTGTGAGATCATGACCTGAGCCAAAGTCGGATGCTTAACCGACTGAGCCACCCAGGTGCCCTAAAAAGTTAAAAAAAAAATTTTTTTTTTCAACGTTTATTTATTTTTGGGACAGAGAGAGACAGAGCATGAATGGGGGAGGGGCAGAGAGAGAGGGAGACACAGAATCGGAAACAGGCTCCAGGCTCTGAGCCATCAGCCCAGAGCCCGACGCGGGGCTCGAACTCATGGACCGCGAGATCATGACCTGGCTGAAGTCGGACGCTTAACCGACTGCGCCACCCAGGCGCCCCCTTTTTTTTTTAATTTTTTTTTTCAACGTTTATTTATTTTTGGGACAGAGAGAGACAAGTTTTTTTAAATGTTTATGTGTTTTTGAGAGAGAGAAGGAGAGAGAGTGTGATCAGGGGAGGGACAGAGAGAGGATCCCAAGCAGGTTCCACACTGTCAGCAAGGAGCTCGACGTGGGGCTCCATCCTATGAACGGTGAGATCGTGACCTGAGCTGAAATCAAGAGTCGGACGCTTAACCCACCGAGCCACCCAGGTGCCCCAAGTTAGCTGCTTCTTGCCAAGAGTATGCTTCACTGGAATTATTCAGGGGGAAACTCTAAGGGGCTGATTCTGAGATATTTTCTTGGCAGGAGGAGGAGTATCTTTGAGTCATTGGCAGGTTGCCACAACCTATATTTAGTTGCATGGGACTTCTGCAAAAATAATATTCAGCAATAGGGGGACTGGAGACACACAGTTTTTCCATTTCTCACCAACCACCACATAAACTCCATCTTTTTAAAATCCAAATCCTTGTCCGAAAAATAAATAAACATTGAAAAAAAAAATGTTCAATGAAATAAAATCCAAATCCTTAATATTTTTATAGGTTCCAAGGAATCAAAATTTTTGATTCAAAAGAGATTTAATGACAGTTTTATAGAAAACATCCATAACATCTTTGAAAGATAGTTATCCAATATCTGCTTCAGTAGCTCACTCTTTGAAAGATAACCTTTTATGTATGTATGTATGTACATATGTATTTGCAAGAAGTAGCCGTTTATTTTTATATATGTATTTATTTTTTAAAATATAATTTCTTGTCAAGTTAGCTAACATACAGTGTATACAGTGTGCTCTTGACTTTGGGAGTAGATTCCCATGATTCCTTGCTTACATACAACACCCAGTGCTCATCCCAACAAGTGCCCTCCTCAATGCCCATCACCCATTTTCCCCTCTCCCCCGCACCTCCCCCCTCCCCCATCAGCCCTCAGTTTGTTCTCTGTATTTAAGAGTCTCTTATGGTTTGTTTGCCTCCCTCTCTGTTTGAAACTATTTTTTTCCCTTTACCTTCCCTCATGGTCCTCTGTTAAGTCTCAAATTCCACGTATGAGTGAAAACATATGATATCTGTCTTTCTCTGACTTATTTCACTTAGCATAATGCCCTCCAGTTCCATCCGCGTTGTTGCAAATGGCAAGATTTCATTTTTTCTCATTGCCAAGTAGTATTCCATTATATATATAAACCACATTTTCATTATCCATTCATCAGTTGATGGACATTTGGGCTCTTTCCGTAATTTGGCTATCGTTGATAGCACTGCTGTAAACATTGGGGTACATGTGCCCCTATGAATCAGCACTCCTGTATCCTTTGGATAATTTCCTAGTAGTGCTATTGCTGGGTCGTAGGGTAGTTCTATTTTTAATTTTTTGCAGAGCCTCCACACTTTTCTGGCTGCACCAGTTTGCATTCCCACCAACAGTGCAAGAGGGTTCCCTTTTCTCCACATCCTCGCCAGCATCTGTTGTTTCCTGAGCTGTTAATTTTAGCCGCTCTGACGGGTGTGAGGTGATATCTTAATGTGGTTTTGACTTATATTTCCCTGATGGTGAGTGATGTTGAGCGTCTTTTCATGTGTCTATTTGTCATCTGGATATCTCCTTTGGATAAGTGTCTATTCATGTCTTCTGCCCATTTCTTCACTGGATTACTTGTTTTTCGGGTGTTGAATTTGGTAAGTTCTGTATAGATTTTGAATACTAACCCTTTATCTGATATGCCATTTGCAAATATCTTCTCTCATTCCTTTAGTTGCTCTTTAGTTTTGTTGATTGTTTCCTTTGCAGTGCAGAAGCTTTTTATCTTGATGAGGTCCCAATAATTTATTTTTGCTTTTTTTTTCCTTTGCCTTCAGAGATGTGTGGAGTAAGAAGTTGCTGTGGCTGAGGTCAAAGAGGTTGTTGCCTGTTTTCTCCTCTAGAGTTTTGATGGTTTCCTGTCTCACATTTAGGTCTTTTATCCATTTTGAGTTTATTTTCGTGTATGGTGTAAGAAAATGGTCCAGTTTCATTCTTTTGCATGTTGCTGTCCGGTTCTCCCAGCACCATTTGCTAAAGAGACTGTCTTTTTTCTGTTGGATACTCTTTCCTGCTCTGTCAAAGATGAGTTGGCCTTACATTCGTGGGTACAATTCTGGGTTCTCTATTCTATTCCATTGGTCTATGTCTGTTTTTGTGCCAATACCATACTGTCTTGATGATTGTAGCTTTGTAGTAGAGGCTAAAGTCTGGGATTGTGATGCCTCCTGCTTTGGTTTTCTTTTTCAACATTACTTTGGCTATTCAGGGTCTTTTGTGGTGCCATACAAATTTTAGGATTGTTTGTTCTAGCTCTGAGAAGAATGCTGGGGCAATTTTGATTGGGATTGCATTGAATGTGTAGATTGCTTTGGGTAGTATTGACATTTTAACGATATTTGTTCTTCCAATCCATGAGCATGGAATGTTTTTCCATTTCTTTGTGTCTTCCTCAATTTCTTTCGTAACTTTTCTATAGTTTTCAGCATACAGATCTTTTACATCTTTGGTTAGGTTTATTCCTAGGTATTTTATGGTTCTGGTGCAGTTGTAAATGGGACCAACTTCTTGATTTCTCTTTCTGTTGCTTCGTTATTGGTGTATAGAAATGCAACTGATTTCTGTACATTGATTTTGTATCCTGTGACTTTGCTGAATTCATGTATCAGTTCCAGCAGTTTTTTGGTGGAGTCTTTTGGGTTTTCCATGTAAAGTGTCATGCCATCTGTGAAAAGTGAAAGTTTGACTTCTTTTTTGTCAATTTGGATGCCATTTTGTTTTTTGATTATTGAGGCTAGGACTTCCAACACTATGTTAAACAACAATGGTGAGAGTGGACATCCCTGTCGTGTTCCTGATCTTAGGGGGAAAGCTCTCAGTTTTTCCCCATTGAGGATGATATTAGCGGTGGGCTTTTCATATATGGCTTTTCTGATGTTAGGGTATGTTCCTTCTATCCTGACTTTCTTGAGGGTTTTTATTAAGAAAGGATGCGTTTTGTCAAATGCTTTTTCTGCATCTATTGACAGGATCATATGGTTCTTATCCTTTTTTCTACTAATGTGATGTATTGATTGAAAGTGTTGAACCAGCCCTGCAGACCAAGAATGAATTCCACCTGATCATGGTGAATAATTCTTTTAATATACTGTTGAATTCAATTTGCTAGTATCTTGTTGAGAATTTTTGGTTCCATGTTCATCAGGAATATTGGCCTGTAATTCTCCTTTTTAGTGGGTTCTCTCTTTGGTTTGGGAATCAAGGTAATGCTGATTTCATAGAATGAGTCCGGAAGCTTTCCTTCTATTTCTGTTTTTTTGGAATGGCTTGAGAAGGATAGGTATTATCTCTGCTTTAAATGTCTGGTAGAATTCCCTTAGGAAGCCGTCTGGTCCAGGACTCATTTGTTGGGAGATTTTTGATAACTGATTCAATTTTATTTGCTGGTTATGGGCCTGTTCAAATTTTCTATTTCTTCCCATTTGAGTTTTGGTAGTATGTGGGTATCTAGGAATTTGTTCATTTCTTATAGGTTGTCCAGTGTGTTGACATATCATTTTTCACAGTATTCTCTAATAATTGTTTGTATTTCTGTGGTGTTGGTTGTGATCTCTCCTCTTTCATTTGTGATTTTATCTATTTGGGTTCTCTCCCTTCTCTTTTTGAGAAGTCTGGCTAGGGGTTTATCAGTTTTGTTTATTCTTTCAAAAAAACCAGCTCTGGGATTCATTGATCTGTTCTGCCGTTTTTTGTATTCTACATTATTTATTTCTGCTCTAATCTTATTATTTCTCTTCTGCTGGCTTTGGGGTTTCTTTGCTTTCTGCTTCTAGCTCCTTTAGGTGTGAGATTAGGTTTTGTATTTGGGTTTTTTTTTTTTTGTGTCTTGAGGTAGACCTGGATTGCAATGTATTTTCCTCTTATGACTGCCTGTGCTGCATTTGAAAGTTCGGATTGTCATGTTTTCATTTGCTTCCATATATTTTTAAATATCTTCTTTAATTGCCTGGATGACCCATTTATTCTTTAGTACGATGTTCTTTAACATCCATGCATTTGGAGGCTTTCCAAATTTTTTCTTGTGGTTGATTTCATTTCACAGCGTTGTGATCTGAAAATATGCATGGTATGATCTGAATTCTTCTGTGTTTATTGAAGGCTGTTTTGTGACCCAGTATGTGATCTATCTTGGAGAATGGTCCATGTGCACTTGAGAAGAATGTGTATTCTGCTACTTTTAGATGAAAAGTTCTGAATATATCTGTCAAGTCCATCTGGTCCAGTGTATCACTCAAGGTCATTGTTTCTTTATTGATTTTTGCCTACATGATCTGTCCATTGTTGTAAGTGGAGTATTAAAGCCCCCTGCAGTTACCGTATTCTTATCGATAAGATTGCTTATGTTTGTGATTAACTGATTTAAAATTTTTTTTTTCAACGTTTATTTATTTTTGGGACAGAGAGAGACAGAGCATGAACGGGGGAGGGGCAGAGAAAGAGGGAGACACAGAATCGGAAACAGGCTCCAGGCTCTGAGCCATCAGCCCAGAGCCTGACGCGGGGCTCGAACTCACGGACCGCGAGATCGTGACCTGGCCGAAGTCGGACGCTTAACCGACTGCGCCACCCAGGCGCCCCTGTGATTAACTGATTTATATATTTGGGTTATCTCCAGTTGGGGGCATAAACATTTACAATTGTTAGCTCTTCTTGATGGATAGACCCTGTGATTACGATATAATGCCCTTCTTCATCTCTTGTTACAGCCTTTAGTTTAAAGTCTAGTTTGTCTGATATAAGTATGGCTACTCCAGCTTTCTTTTAATTTCCAATAGCATGCAAGATTGTTCTCTGTCTCCTTACTTTCAATCTGAAGGTGTCCTCAGGTCTAAAGTGAATCTCTTGTACACAACATATAGATGGATCTTTTTTTTTTTTTTTTTTTTAATCCATTCTGATACCCTATGTCTTTTGACTGGGGCATTTAGTCCATTTACATTCAGAGTTATTATTGAAGGATATGGATTTAGTGTCATTGTGTTATCTGTAAATTTCATGCTTGTGGTGATGTCTCTGGTCCTTTGTAGTCTTGGCAGCATTCCATTCACAGAGTCCCCTTTAGGATCACTTTCAGGGCTGGTTTAGTGGTCATGAACTCCAGTTTTTGTTTGTTTGGGAAAGCCTTTATCTCTCCTTCTATTCTGACTGACAACCTTGCAGGATAAAGGATTCTTGGCTGCATTATTTTTCCTATTCAGCACATTGAATATTTCCTGCCACTCCCTTCTGACCTGCCAAGTTTCAGTGGACAGGTCTGCTACTACCCATATGTGTCTACCCTTGTAGGTTAAGGCTGGTTTGTCCATAGCTGCTTTCAGAATTCTCTCTTTGAATTTTGCTAGTTTCACTGTGATATGCTGTGGAGAAAACCTATTCTTGTTAAATCTTAAGGGAGTTCTCTGAGCCTCCTGGATGTCTACTTCCTTCCCCAAATTAGGGAAGTTCTCAGCTATAATTTGTTCAAGTAAACCTTCTGCCCCTTTCTGTCTCTCCTTCTTGAACTCCTGTGTATGGATATTATTATGTTTCATTCAGTCACTTAGTTCTCTAATTCTCTCCTTGTGATCTAGTTTTTTCTTATCTGTCTTTTTCTTGGCTTCATCATTTTCCTTAATTTTATCTTCTATTTCACTTAGTCTCCCTTCTCCTTCTCCATCCTTGCTGTCACTGCATCTAGTTTATTTTGTACATCATTTACACCATTTCTTAATTTGTCATGATTATTTCTTAGTTCCTTGATCTCTGCAGTAATAGATTCTCTTCTGTCTTCTATGCTTTATTCAAGCCCAGTGATGAATCTTATGACCATTTTTGTAAATTCTTGCTCAATTATATTGTTTATATTTGTTTTAAGTAATTCTCTAGCTGTCATTTCTTCCTGGAATTTCTCTTGAGGAGAATTCTTCCATTTCATCGTTTTGGCTAGTTTTCCATCTTTTACATGTTTTAATAGCTTGTTATGTGTCCTGCAGCTGTGAGCACTGATGTATTAAAAAGGGATCATACACTGTATAGGGCCTGGCTCTTCAGGAGGTGTTTTCGGAGTGTGTTGTGCGTTGTCCATTGTTGTGACTTTGGTTGCTTTATCTCCCAACTTATAGTGGTGGTTGGGACCCTCCACAAGGTATGCTTTGATTTGTTCATTGAAGTAACCCTGGAAAAAATTTAAAAAGGCAGTGGTGCTGGAAGAAGCCTTATCCCATACAAAGAGAAATGACAGGGGCGGGGAAGAAGAAAAGAAAAAAAAAGACCAGGCAGAGAATCAGAGAAACTATATAGCTTAATACAGAGAGAGAGAGAGAGAGAGAGAGGAAAAAAAATAAAGGAGATACAGAAGAGGTGTAAAAAGAATAGATTAAAAATGTCTGCTTAAACAAACCAACAACCAGAATAGAGAAGGGAAGAAATAAGAGGAAGAAAAAAACATATATATATATATATATATATATATATATATATATATATAATTACATATTTTATTATGTATAAATATGCAATATGTATTAATATATATAGGTATATAGATAGATATAGACCAAGAATCAAATCAGAAAATGCAAAATCGTTGGACTGATGTCTGATGGTGCCTTGGAGCCAGTGGTCTGGAGGAGGGGCTGTCTGGTTTGGTCAGTGTCAGTCTTGCTCCTAGATACGCAGTTACCAGGCAGGAAGGGGTGTGGTTTGGTGTAGGCAGGTCCCGCCTCCACTGTGGGCCCATTGTCCTGTTCCCTGAAGCCCCACCTTGTTGGTGATAGGGAGAAAAATGGCAACACCCCAGTCTCTCCTCCGTGGACCGGGTGTCCCAGACCACTCTGTTCAGGCCATCCTCACAGTTCTGCATGGGAGTGAGTGGGACAGGTTTGTCCTGCTCTGAGTCTCCCGTGCCTCTCTGGCGGTCAGCAGGGATTCAAACCCCGATGTCTTAAAGGATCCCGCTCTGTGTGCCTGGGGTTCTGGGGTAGAGCCGGAGCCACTCTGCCCAGCCTGCTGGCAAAAGGCCTCCGGCTGGTGGGTGCTGCGGGGTTTTGCGCCCTTAGAGTGGCTATGTACCTTCTTCTGCACTCAAGGGAGGGGACTGCTCTCTGACTGTGCCTCTGAGCACACTACCCAGCCCAGGGCTGGCTCTCCTCCCTGCGAGGTGCCAGTGCAGGGCAGCCCGCCCCAGTCGGGAGAAAGACCCACAATCCTGGATCGTGTTAGAAATTGGTGCTTTCTCCATTTTTTCCGTTCTCCAGTCTGTAGTGTTTCTCTTGTCCACATACAATCCTACACTTCTACAGCCTCTTTTTCTCTTCCTTTTCTCTCTCCACAGAAGGGGATCTCTCCCCTCTGTGCCTACGCCACCCGTTGTATCTCTCCCAATTTGCAATTGAGCACCGATGGCCCACCAAGTTGTCCCCGTGGGCCCCTAGAGATGTTTCTGTGCTGTTTGAGGGACAAGGGAACTTTGGTGCCCCCTACTCCTCCACCATGTTGAAGCCACTCCGAAAGATAACCTTTTAGAATACAAATTTGGGAATTAGGCCTGGATTCAAATTAATTAAAAGTCTAATTTTGTTGGCTCTGTGGCCAGTTTAATAACTTGTCAAACTCTCAGTTTTCTCATTGGTCAAATGGGGAGTAACAATGCATATTTTTCAGGATTATTTTGAATATTGAAATGAGAAAAGCAATATATTCATCGCAGCACAGGGCGTGGTAAGCTCAAATGCCTTAACCATTATTGGCATTCTTTTTCACTGCTGATGACTAAAAGCAGGACTGGTCGCTTTTAAGGAGAGGAAACCCAGGTTGAGTCATAACAACAAATAACTAAATAAGCAATAACCTTGCCAGGAAGGGCAAGCGTGAAAGATGATCTTTAGAGTGATTGGTGCTATGAACTTCTTTATAGGTTCGCACCAGTGCAAGGATTGCTTTTATATGGCTGTGGTGTCCTATGAATTCATAGGAGCCTTATTATTTTAAATAAGCCTCCATATTTAGGAGCCTTAGGACTCTTGATTGTCACTCTTTGTGTAGCTTCGATGGAAGTATCATAAACCTGCAATGGAAAACCAACAGGTTTATTTTTCCCAAAACTGATATTAACTTATCCCTCTTTTTTTTTTTCTTTTTTTTCAACGTTTTATTTTTATTTTTGGGACAGAGAGAGACAGCATGAACGGGGGAGGGGCAGAGAGAGAGGGAGACACAGACTCGGAAACAGGCTCCAGGCTCTGAGCCATCAGCCCAGAGCCTGACGCGGGGCTTGAACTCACGGACCGCGAGATCGTGACCTGGCTGAAGTCGGACGCTTAACCAACTGCGCCACCCAGGCGCCCCCCTCTTTTTATTTATTTATTTATTTTATTTTTTATTAAAAAATTTTTTTTAATGTTTATTTATTTTTGAGACAGAGAGACAGAGCATGAATGGGGGAGGGACAGAGAGAGAGGGAGACACAGAATCTGAAGCAGGCTCCAGGCTCTGAGCCATCGGCCCCAGAGCCCGATGCGGGGCTCGAACTCACGGACCGCCAGACTGTGACCTGAGTTGAAGTTGGACGCTTAACTGACTGAGCCACCCAGGCGCCCCTTATCCCTCTTTTTGAAGGTAGGGTCAGAAGAAGAAAAATATGGCAGTCCAGGCTTTCTTAGTTCTTTTCAGTGCACATCAGTGCTTTCCAGTCATCGATTATCTGATCTTGTAATTAAAATGTCACTTTGAGGGCCTATCAGTTGCTAGTCACATGTAAAACTGTTGATGCGTGTTTGTTTTCCTGCCATACTTTGTGGGCTTCCATTTTTAAAAAGTGGTTGGTGTATTAATTGTCTGCTTTTCGTGTGTGTTGTCCTTCCCCAGCTCCAGGTTATGATGGCCTCTCAGACAGGGACCTCTAGTCTGCATTCATTGATCACATCCCACGCCTTTTGGGTATATTTCTTTGTATTTAAATGAGGCGTCTCGCAGTCAGCCTTCTTTTTGACACCCCTTTTGATTATTGGTGTCCTTAGTACCATGTGTCAGGAGTATTTCTGAGTCTCTTTCTTTGCTGTCTTGGAACAAAGGATGGTTTATGTTTCAGGATCTATCACTATCATTGTCTCAACCAGAGCACTTATGTGAGCATCAAACCAGGAGAAATCCCAAGGAGAATTGGTACCGCATCTTGTGATCCAGATTTATTTACCTCTCTGAACGAGACTGAATGTAGCAGTGACTCTAATTTGTCCACACCTTCTTACAGTTTTTGTCTTGTAGCATTTGCACTGGCTCTGGGCTTGATGGTGCAATGCTTTGGCCAAGGAAAGACTACGTGATGTGAGGCAAGCAGGGATTATGTGCATTGGACTTGTTCTCTTGCTGCTCTTGGAACCCTGCTTAGTCGGCTGGAGGATGAGAGACCACATAGAGCAGATATAAGCTGTCTCAGTCGGGGCCGTCCTAGATAAGTGCCTATCAATCTGGTATCTGACCAGAGATACGTGAATAGACTGAGCTGAGATGTGAATAGACTGAGCTGAGATGTGAATAGACTGAGCTGAGATCGGCCACACTGACTCAAACCAGAACTATGCAGCTGAGCCCAGCCCAATTTGCCCAAATCAGGAATTTGAGCTGAATTAATGGTTGTTGTGTTAAACTACTAAGATGGTTGGTTATACAGATAACTGATGCTCTCCCGAGCAAGTCTATTATGTATATTATAATAAAAATGAAAGTTAAAAAGGATGTGGTAAAGGCAAAGTAAATAATATTTTCAAATGATTTTAAATTTAGTGTTACTTGTTATGAGAGCAAAGTATCTGATTAGTTATAAGTTTGGTTTATTTCAGCTCTTGCTTTTAGTAACTATCAACTGTGAAACATACCACATAATGATACATGGCTCAAAAGGGATGTGTATTATTAGCTGTACTTAACAAGTTTTGATTCTTGTTTTTCAATTGCCTTTATAAGTCTTTCTGTTAAAACCAGCTAGTAAATATCTTTTTTCTTGTTATTAATCCAGTTGTTCTTGCAGACTAATGAGAGTGTTCATTTTAAATTCATTGATAAATGAGTTCAAAACCCACTGAAACCAGATTTTGAAGATTTCAAAAAGGAAGATGTCTAAACCATGTCCTTATATAATTTTTGGCAAAAGGAAAAACATCACAACATGGTGGAACTAATTTTTTTCTAATTATCAATTTTCCATCCGCTCTGTCCATAACACAGTTCCTTTTTTGAGGTAGTCGTCTTCTCACTGTTGAAACATCACCTTTACCTTGAAAGCACAGGCTAATTGTGTGTGTGTGTGTGTGTGTGTGTGTGGGCGCATGTACGTGTGTGCTCATATGCTTTGATATCTGCTAATTAGCATACCACCGGAAGCTATTACATAGCACTGAAAAAGTGAGCAAAATTGGAACACGTCTTTTTTTTTTTTTTAAGCATAGCAATATTAAGTTTCCCAATTCTTTTTTTTTTTTTTAATTTTTTTTTTTTCAATGTTTATTTATTTTTGGGACAGAGAGAGACAGAGCATGAACGGGGGAGGGGCAGAGAGAGAGGGAGACACAGAATCAGAAGCAGGCTCCAGGCTCTGAGCCATCAGCCCAGAGCCTGACGCGGGGCTCGAACTCATGGACCGCGAGATCGTGACCTGGCTGAAGTCGGACGCTTAACCGACTGCGTCACCCAGGCGCCCCAGTTTCCCAATTCTTTTAAGTCATTTGCCAAAGTGAACAAGATGGTCACTTCCCATCTTGTTAAAAAAAAAAAAATCACAAATATTCTAATGTCTTGTTTTATGAAACTAATCATATTGTGGTCTTGTAATGATTTATGATACCAACTGCCGGGGGTTGGGCCAGATTTCACAGATTAAGGGCATAGTCCTGTGTAAGACTGCTCTCATTTCAGACACCAGTCACAAGTTTGGGGGTTTCTCGGGCTTCCCTTACTTCTTATCAACCTTCTACAAATTTGGGGATTCCCATGACTCCCTCAGGTTTGATATTTTGCTAGAATAAGTCACCGGACTCAGAAGACTGCCAGCTATACTTACAGTTTTATTATAGCAAAAGGATACAAATCAGAGTTATCCAAAGGGAGACACGCGTAGGGTGAGATCTGGGAGGGTCCCAGGTGTGAAGCTTTCATTGTCACCTTCCTGGCACATTAATATGTGACAGTACACACAGTATTGCCAGACAGAGGAGCTCACCTGAGCTTTGGTGCTCAGAGTTTTATCGGCATTTGTTACATAGGCATGCTTGGTTGTGTCATTTGCCATGAGGCTGAGCTCAGTCTCCGTCTCTTCCCTGGCTGGACTGGCATCTCATGGCTCAAAGCCTCAACCCTCTAATCCCATGGCTTTTTTCTGACTTGGTCAGTCCCTATCTTGTTAGCGTCATCTTGTTAGCACAAACTAGGGGCTCAGAAAGAGTGACTTCATTACCATAAAGTGTCAGGGCTCATCATGAATAACAAAGACATTCATATTACTCAGGAAATTCTAAGGATTTAGAAGTTACCTTCCAGGAACTGGGTCCAAAGGTCAGCCAACTTCTTAACTATACAGATATTTAAACTGTAATATGATGCAACATGCAGAGAAGGAATGAACAAGAATAAGGTACAACATCAACTTCTTAAGAGTTGTGGAACCTTGGGGCACCTGGGTGGCTTAGTCAGTTCGGCTCAGGTCATGATCTCACAGTTCGTGAGTTCAAGCCCTGTGTCAGGCTCTGTGCTGACAGCTCAGAGCCAGGAGCCTGCTTCGTATTCTGTGTCTCCCTGTCTGCTCCTCGCCTGCTCACATGCTCTCTCTCTCTCTCAAAAATAAATAAACATTAGAAAAAAAATAAAAAAAGAAAGTTGTGGAACCTCCACTCTTTCCTCATGATAGATCCTGTACCAACATGACATGCAACAAACACTAAACTCATATGATAGTAATAAAACTTATTTTACTTAACATTTTAAATATCTAAAAATAGATGTTCTAGTATGTTATTTATGTGCCCTAGAGGATCCTTTTTAAAAGTTTTTTTTTTTTTAAATGTTTTTGTTTTATTTTTGAAAGAAAGAGACAGAGTGTAAGCAGGTTAGGGTCAGAGAGAGAGGAGACACAGAATCCAAAGCAGTCTCCGGGCTCTGGAGCTGTCAGCACAGAGCCTGATGCGGGGCTCGAACTCACACTGCGAGATCATGCCCTGAGCCTAAGTTGGACACTTAACTGACTGAGCCACCCAGGCGCCCCTAGAGGATCCTTTTTTAATACCAGCGGGGGTATTGTGCCCCATTTTGGAGATCACTGCTCTAGAGATCCCTTGGCTAAATTATTTAAAGTGTGCTAGGGGTACCTGGGTGGCTCAGTTGGTTAAACGTCTGACTTTGGCTCAGGTGATGATCTCATGGTTCATGAGTTCGAGCCCTATGTGGGCTCTGCTGTCAGCACAGATCCTCTACCCCTCTCTCTGCCCCTCCCCTGCTCCTCTCTTTCTCTCTCAAAAATAAACATTAAAAAAATTTAAAAAAGTAAAGAGTGCTATAGCCTGAATGTGTCCCCCCTCAAAATTCATACGTTGAATCCTAATTCCTGATGTGGTGGTATTAGGAGATGGGGCATTTTGGAGGCGATAAGGTCATGAGGGTAGAACTCTCATGAATGGTATTAGTGTCTTTATAAAAGAGACCCCAAGGAGCTCCCTCACCTCTTCTGCCATGGGAGGACATAGTGAGAAGATGGCCATCTATGAACTAGGAAGGGGGATCCTCACCGGATATCCGATCTGCTGGCACCTTGATCTCAGACTTCCCAGCCTCCAGAACTGTGAGAAATAGATTGTTATTTAAGCCACTTAGTCTGTGGGAATTTTGCTGCCCTTGACATGTCTCCCCATAGGTAGAGTGTATTTTCCTCTTCATATCAAGGCCAGGTGACTTCTACTGGCCAAAGGAATCATAATGGATGTAATATGTCCCTTATCTGAGTAGAGGATTTGAGTGTTACTGTATGTTTCAACTTATAAGGAGCTGCTCTATGATCCTAGGTTCCAGAATGAGAAAATACTAAGAGAAGAGCCAAGCACAGTTACCGTCAACCTTACGCAGACCATAAGCCTACCCGCGATGTGAGTGAGACATAAATGTCATTGTAAGCCATTCAGGTTTTGGGATTATTTGTGATATAGTATAATCCAGTTATAATGTGATTTACCCCAGGGAAACAGAGATACCTTTGGGAACTTATTTATTTATTTATTTATTTATTTATTTATTTATCTTTACAAACTTACGTTGTTGAGGCTCTGATCATCAGTGATTATTCTCGGGAGGAGGGTGTAGGCACGCACATAGGCAAGTGTGCAAGTACTTGTTGAGTCTAGTAATTTGCTAGAAAATTTGCAAGAATTAGCTCTTCCCCTCTCTTACCTCTTTTCAAAACCCTTTCCTTTTCCTTACGAAACAGTTCAGTCCTAAGTGAAACATTAGGTAGAGCAGAACAAGGTAGGTGTCTGTTGTAGGGTGGGGTGGGAGAGCAACAGTGGTCTGGTGCAGGCTGTCAGAGCTCAGGCAGGGTGAGAAGGGTGACTTGGCAGGGGGGTTGGCTTGATGATGGTGCTGGAGCCCGAAAGAGTGAGGAGAACATCCCTGCAGGGATTGGAAAGTGTTTCGGGCGTCAGACCCTATGCCTCCCAAGGAGAATGTCCACACGTGGCAACAGCCTGGTGTAGGGTGTCAGAAGCAGCCTGGTCTGGAGTGCCAGGGCCTGAAAGGTGAAGAAGACATCCATGTGGTGGGGAGG